>NC_058090.1:70840103-71214538 GCF_014858855.1 Bufo gargarizans | reverse complement strand
TGAAAAATCTGCATCCTGCACCCAAACTAAAAAAAAATCTGGGAGGTATGGCAAATTATTGTGACCAATTTCCAGCGGACCTACGTGCCAGAAAGGGACGTCAGCATAGATGAAAGTTTGATGGCCTACAAGGGACGCCTAAGCTGGATACAGTACATTGCATCCAAAAGAGCGCGGTTTGGCATCAAATCCTACATGCTGTGCGAGTCATCCACTGGGTACATCTGGAATTCGGTCATTTACACTGGTGAAGGCACGAAGTTCAACCCCAGGTACAGCGGCTATGGGATGGCCACATCATCTGTCCTTACATTGCTGGAGCCATTGCTGAACCAGGGATATTGTGTGACCACGGACAATTTCTACACGTCTCTGGAACTGTATGAGGTTTTGCTACAAAACAAGACTAATGCATATGGTACCGTTAGGCCTAACCGACGTGACATGCCATCTATGTTTGCCCAAAAAAAACTCAAAACCGGAGAAATGTTTGCCTGGCAGAAGGGTAAGATGATGGCAATGCGATGGCGAGACAAGAAAGACGTGTGTCTCATGAGTACTGTGCACAATACCCCTAATCGTCCACACAAAAGGTGGGAAAGATGTGCTGAAGCCGCAAGTCGTGATAGACTATAATAACACCATGGGAGGTGTCGTCAGAGCCGATCAGGCGATGACATTTTATCCGGCAATGCGCAAACAACAAAAAAAAAAAATATTATAAGATCTTCAGGCACCTTCTGGAACAATGCCTTTGGAATGCATATATCCTGCACAGAGCAAAGAGTTCATTCTGACTTTATATGGAAGGTGGTTGAGCGGATTTTGGTCAACCACCAGACGCCATCAGTAGCTGTGAACAGACCTGGACGTCGTGCTGTTGACGTTGTCCACCCAGAACGCCTGACTGGTCATCACTTTATCGACTTCATCCCGCCAAACACAAAAAAGGCAGCACCTACCAGGATGCTCAAAGAGAGATGGCAATGGAAAGAAAGTCCGAAACAAACCAGGTTCCATTGTCCTGATTGTGACATCGGACTTTGTGCAGTCCCATGTATCACACTCAGGATGTTTATTGAACGTTCTGTGTTTGACAAATTTCATTATTTTTATTACATTATTAAATAAAATTATATTATTTATTAATTATAATTCATGATTTTGTGTTTGAAAATTTATCACATCTGGGATGTCTACTAAAGTCTTGTTTGGTCAGGTTTAAGTAAGTAATTACTAAGAATTGCAAGCCTACAATACATAACACCAAATTTCATGCCCTCAGCAGGACGGGTTTTCATGGACCGTGGTCCGTGAAAATCCATGTATGTATGAATGAGGCCTTACTGACATCCTTGCTATCTCAGGCTGTGGAGCAGCTAGAGATATTAGCTAGGTCTTTTTTTCCAATGCTGACAATCTATGCCTCTTAGATTCCCAAGCTGTTAGAAATGGGTGATGTACATGCTGTAACTAGTGCTGTAACAGCCACAAATAATCCATGCAAGCGTCACAGCCGCAGCATGTTGCATGACAACCCCATTGAAATACACTATATGAAAGGTCACCATATAGCCATATCCTTTGGTGTTGCACGACTTTTCTGCGGCTTGTTGTCACCGTGTAGGCACACACTTATTCTAACGATACGGCTACATGTGTCATGTGACACAAAGCGGTATGGTTTCATGGCGACATATGTCATATGACATGAATGTTGTGCGACATTTCATATAATGTATTTCAATGGTGTCAAAATGTGACATTCTACAACAGTCACCCAAAAAAAAAAAAAGAAAAAAAAAAAGAGGGATGTTGTCGTATTGCAACACCACTGAAAAACTTTACATGACACAAGTCGCTGTGCACCTTATACCCCTGATCTACGTCAAAGTAAGATATCCAGACATCCCTGGCAAAGAAAGGGTTAGATACCAGGTACCCCTGTGTGTGATCCAAGTAGGCAGCTAACCGGGGGAGCCACAGTCTTCAAGAATGAAGGAGACAGTCCCAGGCATGCTAGAATGATGGGAGTTGTTATTCATCACTAGATGTCCCAGCTCAAAGACGTGACAGCAGACATGGACATCCTATCCCACTGACAGTTCACAGAGGCTGCCGTCCAATGCCTCCACCCCTGGTGATGTCAGTGTAGCTTACGGTAGGTACCAGCCTGTAACAATGCCAGCCAGTGCCCAGCACTTACCCCAGGCTGCCAGGCAATCTATCTGCAGCGGCAGCTTCTCCAGGATCAGCACCTGCTCAAAGGCGTCATGCATGGCTGTACTGGGCTGCCAGCCCGGGTGACTATGTCCGACACAGGACGGCACAGCCAACGACGAGGAAGGCCTTCCCCGGTACGGAGAATAGCGGCAGCTACTTCCGGGTCCTAGGCCACGCCCACATGGAGGCCGTTCCTACACGCTGAATGGTGCTATGTCACCAGCAATAGGAACTTATTCATTTCGATTGGCATGAGTGGTGAAAATCACAATCCAGTAAGTCACTGTGAAACATGCATACTAGCAATAATCACTTTAAGGAATTATTATTATTTTTCTAGAGAAGACATACCTATGTATAATGACCACACCTGTCATTATTCAAGTAGCGTGTCACCTGAGTGTACCCCAAAAATAATTTCCACCAGGGGCGTGACAAATAATCATGGGGGCCCCATAGCAAAACTTGGGATGGGCCATATAATGCTGTCTTAATAGTGTAATGATGCACACAGTGATGTCACAGTACACCAGTAATACACACAGTGATGTCACAGTACACCAGTAATGCACACAAGTGTTGTCACAGTATACCAGTAATACACACAGTGATGTCACAGTACACCAGTAATGCACACAGTGATGTCACAGTACACCAGTAATGCACACAGTGATGTCACAGTACATCAGTAATCCACACAAGTGTTGTCACAGTACACCAGTAATGCACACAGTGATGTCACAGTACACCAGTAATGCACACAGTGATGTCACAGTACACCAGTAATGCACACAGTGATGTCACAGTACACCAGTAATGCACACAGTGATGTCACAGTACATCAGTAATCCACACAAGTGTTGTCACAGTACACCAGTAATCCACACAGTGATGTCACAGTACACCAGTAATCCACACAGTGATGTCACAGTACATCAGTAATCCACACAAGTGTTGTCACAGTACACCAGTAATGCACACAGTGATGTCACAGTACACCAGTAATGCACACAGTGATGTCACAGTACACCAGTAATACACACAGTGATGTCACAGTACATCAGTAATCCACACAAGTGTTGTCACAGTACACCAGTAATACACATAGTGATGTCACAGTACACCAGTAATACACATAGTGATGTCACAGTACACCAGTAATGCACACAGTGATGTCACAGTACACCAGTAATGCACACAGTGATGTCACAGTACATCAGTAATCCACACAAGTGTTGTCACAGTACACCAGTAATGCACACAGTGATGTCACAGTACACCAGTAATGCACATGTGATGTCACACCAGAGGCAGTGAAATTACAGTACAAGAATTAGGATGGTGCTGTCTTAATAGTGATATCATATTACAGAGAGAATGCACAGAGTGACATCACAATTAGTGTTGAGCAAATCGAACTCCACGAAGTGGAATTCGATCTGAATTTCAAGGAAATTTCCATTTGCCTCAAAGCCAAATTTCCTCATGCTTTGTGGTAACATAGTAGTAACATAGTACATAAGGCCGAAAAAAGACATTTGTCCATCCAGTTCGGCCTGTCATCCTGCAGGTTGATCCAGAGGAAGGCAAAAAAAACCTGTGAGGTAGAAGCCAATTTTCCTCACTTTAAGGGGAATAAAAATTCCTTCCCGACTCCAATCAGGCAATCAGAATAACTCCCTGGATCAACGACCCCTCTCTAGTAGCTATAGCCTGTAATATTATTACGCTCCAGAAATACATCCAGGCCCCTCTTGAATTCCTTATTGTACTCACCATCACCACCTCCTCCTCAGGCAGAGAGCTCCATAGTCTCACTGCTCTTACCATAAAGAATCCTCTTCTAAGTTTGTGTACAAACCTTCTTTCCTCCAGACGCAGAGGATGTCCCCTCGTCACAGTCACAGTCCTGGGGATAAATAGCTGATGGGATAGATCTCTGTACTGACCCTTGATATATGTATACATAGTAATTAGATCTCCTCAGTCGTCTTTTTACTAAAGTGAATAACCCTAATTTTGATAATCTTTCAGGGTACTGTAGTTGCCCCATTCCAGTTATTACTTTAGTTGCCCTCCTCTGGACCCTCTCCAGCTCTGCTATGTCTGCTTTGTTCACTGGAGCCCAAAACTGTACACAGTACTCCATGTGTGGTCTGACTAATGATTTGTAAAGTGGTAGGACTATGTTCTCATCACGAGGCATCTATGCCCCTTTTGATGCAACCCATTATCTTATTGGCCTTGGCAGCAGCTGCCTGACACTGTTTTTTGCAGCTTAGTTTGCTGTTTATTAAAATTCCTAGATCCTTTTCCATGTCAGTGTTACCGAGTGTTTTACCATTTAGTATGTACGGGTGACTTGCATTTTCCCTTCCCATGTGCATAACTTTACATTTATCAGTGTTAAACCCCATCTGCCACTTATCTGCCCAAGCCTCCAATCTATCCAGATCCCTCTGTAGTAGTATGCTGCCCTCTTCAGTGTAAATTACTTTACACAGTTTAGTGTCATCTGCGAAAATTGATACTTTACTATGCAAGCCTTCTACAAGATCATTAATAAATATATTGAAGAGAATAGGGCCCAATACTGACCCCTGAGGTACCCCACTAGTGACAGTGACCCAATCTGAGTGTGTACCATTAATAACCACCCTCTGTTTTCTATCACTGAGCCAGTTACTTACCCACATACAGATGTTTTCTCCCAGTCCGAGTATTCTCATTTTATATACTAACCTTTTATGTGGTACAGTGTCAAATGCTTTGGAGAAGTCCAGATACACGGCATCCATTGATTCGCCGCTGTCAAGTCTAGAACTTACCTCCTCATAGAAACTGATTAAATTAGTTTGACATGATCGATCCCTCACGAAGCCATGCTGATATGGCGTTATTTGCTTATTTCCGTTGAGATGCTCTAAGAAAGCATCTCTCAGAAAACCTTCAAACTCTTTACCCACAACAGATGTTAAACTTACCGGCCTATAGTTTCCAGACTCTGTTTTTGGACCCTTTTTGAATATTGTCACCACATTTGCCATGCGCCAATCCTGTGGGACATTCCATGTCAGTAGAGAATCTATAAGGGTCTGGCTATGACATTACTTAATCGCCAGGACCGGGGTGTATGCCATCTGGTCCTGGCGATTTGTCTATTTTAATCTTTTTAAGTCGCTGTTGTACTTTTTCCTGGGTCAGACGGGACACTTTTAATGGGGAATTTATTTTTGCATTCTGCATGTCATCTGACAGTTTATTTTCCTCAGTGAATACATTGGAGAAAAAAATATTTAACAGCTTTGCTTTCTCCTCATCGCTCTCTGCGACTTCCCCCTCATTACTCTTTAAAGGGTCGACACCTTCAGATTTATACTTTTTAACATTTATAGCATATCGAATTTCCCTGAATGGCGGTAAAAAATAAACAAACATACTTACGGTACCTCATCCGTTTGAGCGTGAAGAGACGGCCACCGCCATCTTGATTGAAGATCTCACACAAAATCCCCGTCCGCAGTGACGTATGATATCACCACGCCGGCCGAAATTATGACATGGCCCGCACAAGCTTTCACTCTAGATCTTCAATCAAGATGGCGGCGGCTGGCTCTTCGCAATCAAATGGATGAGGGTAAGTATGATTTCATTAATTTTTTTAAATTTATTTTACACTGTATTATTACAGATGCCGTGATCAGCTATGAACAATCGCCGCTCCCTATCATTGTACAAGTTTTTTGTAAAATTCAGGAAAAGCAGCCGAATCTAATTTTTTAATACTTCATCACTAATCACAATAGTGAGATAATACATAAAGGGGGAGATTTATCAAAACTGGTGTAAAGGAAGCCTGGCTTAGTGGCCCCTAGCAACCAATCAGATTCCACCTTTCTTTTTTCAGAGCTCCTTTGGAAAATGAAAAGATGGAATCTGATTGGTTGCTATGGACAACTAAGCCAGGTTTTCTTTACACCAGATTTGATAAATCCCCCCCAATGTGTTGTCACAGAAGTAGGATAATGCACACAGTTATGTCACAGTACACAAGCACAGCAGCATGGCATTTCTCCTTTTCAGGAGTTTTCAGGAGTAACTCCACTCTCCTGTAGTGTTGTGCCTAGCATATGGTAAGGTATACTTACTTCCATAGCCTGAGATCAACATAAAGGGCATTACACTAGGGAGTGCCCCCTTCTAATCCTCTCTTTTACCATGTACAATGCGACACTGTGGGTAATGCAGTGGTCACAGCACAGAACTTTTACAGACAATAGTGTCCCCTTCCAATGTCCATAGTCATTACCTTCAGTCTGAGTTGAGATGGGCCCCCTAATTGTTGGGCTTCATACCAGCTGATATGCTTGCTCTCCTGGCAATTACGGCCATAGTTGCCACTCCTTCATACCCCTTAATAGTATCAGCAGAGCAAGCCAATAAATTATAGCTGGGCAATAAAATCTCGCTCAGACCTTTATGTTTGCAAGTTGTGTGTATGTGTGGGTTAGGGGCACTTACAGTAACGTTGCCTTGTGCAGCATCTTTGGACAAAAAATAGACAGCACTCCATTAGAAGATTGGATAAAATCTTCCATTTTTATTAAAAGGGTTTTCCGAGTCTTTTCTACTGATGACCTAGCCTCTATCCTTTTCCATTAAAGGAGTTATGCCCTGATGGATGTAAATAGTGAAGACCAGACATCATGTTGCACATACCATTACCATTGTAACAAAGCTAGAACCAGCCCTGTACCTCACATGGATCCAGAGATCTCCAAATTTTTCTCTAATTGCTTTGCTAGATTATCTTAGCCTGACTGTTCATGAGGTGTGTCCTTTCTGCTGCAGCTCTCTCCCTGTAAACTGCCACAGCGAACATACAGTGACATGCAAAAGTTTAGGCACTCCTGGTAAAAATTGGGGTTACTGTGAACAGTTAAGCAGGTTGAAGATGAAATGATCTCCAAAGGGCATCAAATAAAGATGACAAAGATAAAGATTCCTTTTGTATTTTAAGCAAAAATATTTTTTTTATTTTCATCTTATATATTCAAAATAAAAATAACATGAAAAGGGTCCGAAGCTAAACTTTGGGTACCCTGCATGGTTAGTACCTATTAGTTCCCCCTTTGGCAAGTATCACAGCTTGTAAGTGCTTTTTATGGACAGACAAGGGATTTTCATCTATTTGTTTCACACTTGCGTTATTAATTCAGTTTTTTTTAGATCTGGCTGAGGATCTCAAAACTGGAATTAAAGGGGTTGTCCGGGTTCAGAGCTGAACCCGGACATACCCTTATTTTCACCCCGGCAGCCCTCCTGAGCCTGGCATCGGAGCATCTCATGCTCCGATGCGCTCCCGTGCCCTGCGCTAGATCGCGCAGGGCACAGGCTCTTGTGTTTTCAATAACACACTGCCGGGCGGTAACTTCCGCCCAGCAGTGTGTTCGGTGACGTCACCGGCTCTGAGGGGCGGGCTTTAGCTCTGCCCTAGCCGTTTTACTGGCTAGGGCAGAGCCAAATCCCGCCCATCAGTGCCGGTGACGTCACCGGGCTGCCTGTCAGCCCCATAGAGAGCCCGGTATGTCACCGGAACTCAGAAAAATGCCTTTGCCCTGCGCGATTTAGCGCAGGGCAAAGGAGAGCATCGGAGCATGAACTGCTCCGATGCTCATGTCAGGGGGGCTGCCGGGGTGAAAATGGAGGGATGTCCAGGTTCAGCTCTGAACCTGGACAACCCCTTTAACTGGATCTGTTTTGATTTTGCACATCAGGATGAATCCGTTCCGTTAAGATTCAGTTGTGTGAAATCAAAACGGAACAAACCGGATGAGTCACTAATAAATACATTGAAAGTCAATGGGGGACAAATAGGCTTAAAAAAAAAACGGATCTGTCACCATTGACTTACATTGTTTTTAGTGAGGGATCTGGTTTGTTCTGTTTCGATGATTGGACACGAAACCGCAGCTTGCTGACAGAACAGAAGGCATCCTGCTTTCCATTCAGAATGCATGAGGAGTAAACGGAATGTTTTTTTTCTGGTTTTTAGATCCTCTGCTGGGATGCCTCAGCAGTGAATATGATGTGATCATATCTGTCCTGTCAGTCAAAGTGCAGAGGGTGCGGCAGTTGCAAAGAGAGCTGAGCCTCTAGGTGTAACGGACACACCTTCATTGCTCCTAGAGTCTCATTAGCATATATTAAAACATCATTTCTTAGCAATGTGGGCACATATGAACATTATAAGCATAGGCATCGTAAACAGAGGCAAAACGGAGAGTTTAAAAGGGCTCATATCCTATTCCCCTACACACAGAGACAAGTAGATATTGCTACCCCGGTAAGTACTACTCAAACCAAATAGACTGTACTTTGTGTGGAAAGAGCACCGTATTCCATCTAATAGAGCGGTCTTCTTCCTATGATGCAGAGACTTTTTACTGCACTAAACTTGCCACGAGACTTTCTCTTTAACCTGAAATACTGCACTACTGGGGGCCCTATTACATAACTCCCCACTTCATCAAGGTACTTTATTTCATATTCCTTTTATAACTCTTTCTTATACCATAATCAATATTGACTCTGGGTGCATTTTTTGAACATAAATAGGAGAGATATAAGAAAAAGATATTCCATCCACTATTTGTTTAGCATCCTTCAATACATCATTACTCTAGGGATATTGCAATATCATATCATACATACATACAGATTTTATATCCCATTCAATATTTAAACCCGTAGGCTGTAATGTACCCATGGTATAAATCCACTTTGCTTCCATTTTATTTATCTATTTTACAGGGTCTCCCCCTCTCCATTTTTTATGTATGTTTTGGAGTATCCGTGTAAACTTAAATAACCTTTATTTTAATGTTTCCCCCCTTCCCCTGCTGCCCTCTTCGTTTTTCTGCCGGCAGGCGCAGCGGTGGAAGGGTGCGGGGAGTGCGAGCGGGCGGTGCTTGGGGGGGTGGGCAGGCATGCGATCATCCGCCAGCCCGCTCTCTCAGGATAGCCGAGCGGTTTGCAGAGTGTCAGCACATTGCTGACACTCTGCTTGAAACGCCTGACATCTGTGCTGGCTCAGATGTCAGGCGTTTAACCCCTTCCATGCCGCGGTCCGTAGGGACTGCTGTATGGAAGAGGTTAAAAGGTAGGGAGCTCCCTCCCTCTCCCATCGGGGGCTGCTGTGCCTTTTCAGCCCCTGATGGGAGAGGGAAGGGGCCCCCCTCCCTCCACATCACCCACTGCTCTGCTGTGGCAGCGAGTGATGGCTAAAGGCAGAAGTCTAATCAGACTTTGTAAAGTGAAAATACAGTACAGTACACTATATAGTGTACTGTACTTTATTATACAGACATCAGACCCACTGGATCTTCAAGAACCAAGTGGGTCTGGGTAAAAAAAAAGTAAAAAAAAAAAGTAAAAATCAAAAAACACATTTATCACTGATTAAAAATGAAAAAAATAAAATTCCCTACACATGTTTGATATCACCGCGTCCGTAACGACCTGATCTATAAAACGGTCATGTTACTTTAACCACACTGGTGAAGCCATAAAAAATAAAAATAAAAAACTATGATGAAATTGAAATTTTGCCCACCTTACTTCCCAAAAAAAGGTAATAAAAGTGATAAAAAAAAGTTGTTTGTATGCCAAAATAGTACCAATCAAACCGTCACCTCATCCCAATCAAACCGTCACCTCATGAGACCCTACCTAAGATAATCGCCCAAAAACTGAAAAAACTATGGCTCTCAGAATATGGAGACACTAAAAGATGATTATAATTTTTTTGTTTCAGAAATGAAATCATTGTGTAAAACTTACATAAATAAAAAAAATAGTATACATATTAGGTATCGCCGCGTCCGTGACAACCTGCTCTATAAAATATTACATGAAAAAAAAAATATATTACATGATCTAACCTGTCAGAAAAATGTTGTAAATAACAAAAAATAAAAACAGTGCCAAAACTGCTATTTCTTGTTACCTTGCCCCGCAAAAAGTGTAATATAGAGCAATCATATGTACCCTAAACAATACTGCCACCCTATCCCGTAGTTTCTAGCGCCTGTTTCGGTTGCCGGTCGGTTCAGAGATCGAGGGGGCTGCAGATAAAGATCGAAAGAAACAACCTCCTGAAAAACAGTGTTTTTAAACCAATCTCTACTTGTGAACATTCAGCACGGGCCCAAACCTGTATGTTTATGCTTTTATAATATAGGGAGTGTGGACCTACTCCCTCCTTTTGGGACCTCAGCTTTAGTAGCACTATGAATAACACACAAAATGTTTTTTTCTGTTTGAAAGCCCCTTTTTTCTGTTTATTAGTGGAAAAAGAAAAGAACAATTTGCTGCTCAGCCGTGCAGTTATCGATTCTATAGCCCTTTTATTCGTATATTAGTGGAAAAATATCTTTGCAGCTCAGTGGTGCAGTTATCTGTTTTACAGCCCTTTTTTGCGTGTATTAGTGGATACAGGAAAAAAATATTTGCCGCTCATCCGTGCAGTTATCGATTTTAAAGCCCTTTTCCACTTCACCACCATGACGGCCCAGAGAGATTGACCCCTGACCTCTGTAGGGGCAGGAACAGAGATAGGTTTAAAAGGACCCCTCCCACCACCATTCACCAGTGTGTTCCTGCCCCTATAGTGGCCAGGACAGAGTAAAAGTCCTCTCTGGCTTTCAGGGAGGTGAAGTGGACCTCGTTTATTATTTTCAAATACCTGGGTGACCGCATCGGTGGTGCTCCTTGCCTCCCTTGCGGGTCCTTTTCACCCAGAGATGCGTCCCCTGCTCTCCGGCGGACTCGTTCTCAAGCTGACAGGGGACACCGGGGTCACGCTCCCTGTTGAGGGAAGCCTGTCCTGAGCTGCCGCGGGTCGCCTACCTCTCTGAAGTAGCCAACCGGAAAGACGCTCTGGGCTGTCGCGCGCGTCTGACGTCACTTCCGGGCCGCAGGCCGAAACCTGGAAGTGGATGGATTTTTATAAAAGACGCTAGCAAGCACTTTCCCGCTGTGCTCTCTGCATCGCTCTCCTACCGGAAGATGTCGGACCAGGAGAAAGAGCCACAGCAGAAGGAGCAGACCGCTCCCGAGCGCCCTTGCGTGAGTAGCCCACCTGGGCAAGACGGCGGCTTAATAGTTGGCAGAAGGGGGGTGCGCCTTAGAGGGTAACCACTATCCCCTTCCCCTGGTGGTGTCTGCTGGTATACTGCATTTAGTCTTGCTCCTATACCAGATTAACATAAATTAAATGGGCTGCCTCTCTCTCACTTAGGCCAAACTTACTTTAAAAAAAGTTAAGAAGACCTCCAGATGCATCCAGTGCTCCGTCAGGCTTCCTGAGGATTACACAAAAAAACTGTGCAAGGATTGCATCGCTAAAATAGTGAGAGATGAACAGCCCTCAATTATGCAGGAGTTTAGATCCATGATCCAGGAGGAAGTTAAGTCTTCTTTGGCCTCCCTCCGTGAGGATACCAGGGAGATCCGCCCACCTAAAAGACCCAGGGGGGCAGACATCCCCTCTGACTCCGAAGATTTAGAGAACGATGCCTCATCCTCTAAAAAAGAGAACAACGACCACCTATCTGAGGGCGAGATCGTTGAAGACTCCAGAAAATTTTTCTTCACTCCCAGTGAAATGAGTGACCTTCTAAAAGCTGTCAGGGATACCATGGGGGTAGAAGACATTCAGCAACCCCATACGGTTCAGGAAGAAATGTTTGGGGGATTGAGGGTCAAACGCTCCAGGGTATTCCCCATAAACGAAAACATTAAGGAGATGGTGATGGATGAATGGGCCCATCCAGAAAAGAAGCTGGGTATAGCCAAGGAATTCAGAAACCGCCTTGCATTTGACCCATCAGACTCTAAAATTTTTGACGAGGTCCCTAGAATTAACGTCCAGGTGGCCAAGGTCAATAAGAGAACCTCACTTCCATTTGAGGATTCCTGTCAGCTAAAGGACACTATGGAAAGAAAGGCTGACAGCTTATTAAAAAGGTCCTGGGAGGCAGCTATGTTTAGTGTCAAGACAAACATAGCCGCTACTTCAGTCGCTAGGTCTATGTACCTATGGCTGAATGAATTAGAGGATCATCTAAGCAGCAAAACGCCTAGGGAACAAATACTAGATTCCATTCCCTTGCTAAAATCTGCCACAGGTTTCCTTGCGGACGCCTCTGCAGAGACAATTAGATTTTCAGCCAAGGATGCAGCCTTGTCCAATGCGGCCCGGAGTGCACTTTGGATGAAATCTTGGTCGGGAGACATCCCATCCAAGATGAAATTGTGTTCCATAGCTTTCTCGGGTGAATACGTGTTCGGCCCTGTACTGGACACGATCCTCGAGAAGGCTACTGATAAAAAGAAGGGGTTCCCTGAGGATAGGACCCCTAAAAAGAAACCCTCCTTTCGTGGTCAAAATACCCAAAGCAGTTCCTTTCGTGGTAAAGATAAAACCGGACGTTGGAGTTACCCCAAAGGGGGGAGAGGTAGAGGGTACCTGCTTAATCCCCAAAACAAGGGCGGTGAGAAACAGTGACGCCAGGATAGGGGGAAGACTATTCCAACATTTTGCTCAGTGGCAACAGACTTCTCCGAGCCTCTGGGTGCAAAATCTTGTCAGGTTTGGATACAAAAAAGAACTATCTTCCCCCCCTCTGAACGTATTTCTGATTTCTCACCACCCTTCTCCTTTTCAGTACAGCCAGATCTGGATGGAGGTCCAGAATCTTCTGGACCTAGGAGTAGTAATTCCAGTTCCCGAGCTTCAACGGGGGTTCTACTCCAGCCTTTTTTTTGGTAAAAAAGCCGGGGGGCGCCTTCCGCATGATCATAAATCTAAAGAGGCTAAACAAATTCGTGATCTACAAAAGGTTCAAGATGGAATCTTTAAATTCTACCATCCCCTTAATTCAAAAAGACGCGTCCCTCTGTACAATCGACCTGAAGGACGCATACTATCATGTTCCCATTCACTCACAGTCTCAGAGGTTCCTGCGTTTTGCAGTAAAGGATCACAGGAGGTCTGTTCACCACTTCCAGTTCGTGGCTCTCCCCTTCGGGCTGGCCTCAGCCCCAAGGATTTTCACAAAGCTGGTGGTAGAGATGGTCGCCTCCCTGAGACCTCAGGGGGTGACGGTTGTCCCTTATCTAGACTACTTTCTACTTATTTCAAACACGGTAGTTCAGTCTATAGCAGATCGAGAAATCTTCTGCTCCCTTCTGACATATCTAGGTTGGGTGAAAAACCTAAAGAAGTCCTCCGTAGTTCCAAATACCAGGGTAAAGTTCCTAGGGGTTTTGCTGGATTCGGAAAAACAAAAAACCTTCCTTCCAGCAGAAAGAATCCAGAACCTACAGTCATCAATCAGAGCCTTCCTGAGACGTCGCTCCTTCTCGTTCAGAGAAACGATGAGCCTTTTAGGTCAGATGACAGCCTGCATTGTAGCAGTCCCATGGTGCCAGGCCCATTACAGAGCCCTTCAGTCCTGGCTTTTAAGAAAATGGGACAAAAATCTGACCTCGTTGGACAGAAAGATCCTGATTCCGGGCCACGTAAAATCTTCAGTCCGGTGGTGGCTTCACACAAAAAATTTAAAAAAGGGCATGGTCTGGTTCAAGACCCCAGCAGTACATATTCAGACCGATGCCAGCATAAAAGGATGGGGCGCAAAAATTTACTCCGATCTGTACCAGGGAGACTGGCCTCCGAAGATTGCAGCTCAGTCCTCCAACTACAGGGAGCTCAGGGCAGTTTGGGAGACAATACGAACAGCCGCTCCAAAACTAAAAAAACAACATATAAAGGTCTATTCAGACAATGTAACGACCGTATCCTACCTCAAGCATCAGGGGGGCACACGATCTCAGAAGCTGGAAGGTCTATCCAGGAAAATCTTCCTCTGGGGAGAAAAAAATTTAAAATCAATATCGGCAGTTCATTTAAAAGAAAGCCTAAACTGTGCGGCGGACTTCCTCAGCAGGGCTACCATAGACCAGGGAGAATGGTCCTTAAACATCGAGATCTTCAATCTGATTGTCCAGAGATGAGGCCTTCCAGTAATAGACCTATTCGCCACAAGGACAAACGCAAAGGTATCAACCTTTTGCTCCCTAAACCCAAGGGACAGGCCCCTAGCGATCGACGCCTTCTCCCTGCACTGGGACTGGGACCTTGCATATGCCTTCCCTCTATTCCCATTAATCCCAAGGGTTCTCCAAAAGATCATCAGGGACAGAGCCAGAGTAATCCTGGTCACCCCATACTGGCCCAAGAGGAGCTGGTTCTCGATCCTAACCAAACTCTCCCCACAGGAAGCATTTATTCTCCCAGGGAGAAAGGATATCCTGATCCAGGGGCCGGTTCTCCATCCTCATCCGGAAATCTTCAGCCTCTCGGCCTGGATCCTGAGTCCAACCTCCTAAGGCAGAGAGGTCTCTCTGAGGGTGTTATATCTACCTTGAAGGCCAGCAGAAAGAAGGTGACTAACTCCATTTATTTCAAGATCTGGAAAAGATTCTGCACCTGGTCAGGCGACGAAGCCCCAGATCAAACCAGACCAAATATACAGAGGATTCTGGATTTCCTTCAGAAGGGACTAGAGTTAGGGTTAAGTCCTTCTACCCTGAGAGTCCAGGTCTCAGCACTTTGCGCCTATTTCGATTCCGAATTGGCCAGCCATAGATGGATCCAAAGATTCCTAAGGTCTGCAGCCAGACTAAGACCGTCCCTCAGATCAAAGATGCCTACCTGGGACTTAAACATTGTCCTTAGAGGACTCACAGGTCCACCGTATGAACCCATGGACGCAAGTTCCCTGAAGAATCTTTCTCAAAAGGTGGCTTTTCTTATAGCCATAACATCAGCAAAAAGACTGAGTGAAATCCAAGCATTGTCAATAAAACAACCATATCTCACGATACAGGAGGACCGTATCACCTTGAGGCTAGACCCTACGTTTTTGCCAAAGGTAGTAACAGACTTCCATAGGAACCAGGAGATCATTCTTCCCTCCTTTTGTGTAAATCCTAAAAATTCTGGAGAGGAACGTTTCCATACGCTAGACGTCAGACAAGCAGTACTAAAATACCTAGAGGTCACTAAGGACCTGAGGAAGGTGGACAACTTACTAGTGCTCTTCTGTGGTAAAAATAAAGGGAAGGCAGCTTCCAGATCTACCATTGCCCGTTGGGTAAGACAGACTATTACAGACTGCTACAAGATCGAAGGCATCAGTTGTCCAGAGGTCATTCGGGCTCACTCCACAAGAGCTATATCTGCCTCTTTCGCTGAAAGGGCAGGAGCTTCCCTAAATCAAATATGCCAGGCTGCAACCTGGTCTAATGTTAACACCTTCATTAAACATTATAGGCTCGACTTATCCAGGTCTTCCGACCTCGCATTTGGTTGCAAGGTCCTTCAGGCCGTTGCCCCACCCTAAGTCGTATATAATCTGTTACGTCTCTCTGGGCCGTCATGGTGGTGAAGTGGAAAGCCGGAATTAGACTTACCGGTAATTCATTTTCCACGAATCCACCATGACAGCATGATATCCCGCCCTAAAAAATAAAAAATAAAAAATATTTCTAATACCAAGAAAGAAAAAAAAAAAAAAAACACAACACTTTGAGTTGTCTCACTTGTAAACTGGTGGTTGTAGCACTATAATCTGGAACTCACTGGTGAATGGTGGTGGGAGGGGTCCTTTTAAACCTATCTCTGTTCCTGCCCCTACAGAGGTCAGGGGTCAATCTCTCTGGGCCGTCATGGTGGATTCGTGGAAAATGAATTACCGGTAAGTCTAATTCCGGCTTTATTCGTGTATTAGTGGAAAAATGTATTTGCCGCTCAGCGGTGCAGTTATCTGTTTTAAAGCCCTTTTTTGCGTGTATTAGTGGATACAGAAAAAAATATTTGCCGCTCAGCGGTGCAGTTATCTGTTTTAAAGCCCTTTTTTCCGTGTATTAGTGGAAAAAGAAAATATATCTTTGCCGCTCAGCGGTGCAGTAATATATTCGGAAGCCCTGTTTGCCGTGTATTAGTGGCAAAATAAAAATATATTTGTATCTGTTGAAAAGCCTGTTGTGTAAAAGGCAAAATGAAAAATATTTAATCTAACATTGGATTATTTGATCTTACAGTATGACAGACAGAGAAGTGCCAGGCCTTGCACAGGGGAGTGGCAGAGGCCTAAATGGTCGCAGCAGAGTAAGGGCGCGTGGCAGCAGGGGTCGCAGCGAGAGGCCTGAGCTCCTGGTGTCATCTAGCGATTATGTCTTGAACAGCAACCCAGCGGTTCTTGAATGGTTGACTCTGTCATCCACTTCGTCTCAAGTGACATCAGACACCCCCAGCCAAGAGTCAGTGGCTTCCTCTGACAAAACGCTTAGTTGACATGGCCCGGGACAAGGTCCTGTGCCTTCACCTGTCCTCAACCTGCCTCTGTCCTTTTCTGTTCCCTCAGCCAGAGAAGTATTATATGCTGTGGGCTCGGCTCCACTTTTCAATGAGGACGAGCTACTAGAGGACAGTCAGCAGCTACTGCTCAGCCAAGATCTGGAGGAGACATCCGCCGCTTCCTCCACTAGGTGGGCAAGTACTGATAAGTAGAGTGGCGTGGGAGCTGGTGTTGCGAGCTGTCAGGCTCCTGACCCAGAGACGGTTGAGGAGGACATCAGTGAAGTGCAGACAGTATTCGAAGATGATGTAGCTAATCGCACTTGGGAGCCGGGTGACGAAGGAGCTCCATCATCATCAGGAGAAGAGGGTGTCAGCTTGCGCGTGAGCCAGCGGCGGAGCCAGCAAGTCGCTAGCGTGGCTGGGAGTCAGCAGGGTGAGTGAAACATGCCCGGGGTAGACCACCTGCTTCACATGAGTCTATCTGCCCGTGAATTAGCGGTGCACGGCTTCACGGAGGCAACGGCGGTAGCAGTCAGTCAGTGAGGAGTGTTGGGGGTAAAATCACCTACTTGGCAGTGTGGCAGTTTTTTGTTAAGCCTCTGGAGGAGGTGAACATGGCCATATGTAGAATATGTGGGCAGAAGGTGAAGCGTGGCCAGGGTGCCAATGTTGGCACTAGAGCCCTGCGTCCACATATGCAGCGTCACCATAAAGTTGCCAGGGACAACCGTGGCGCCGATGTGGTGGTCCAGCCTGCCGCAGCAACTGCTGCATCACCCAGTGGCTCACACCCAGTTTCATGCAGTCAAGGCTCCACCACCTCAGGCGAAGGTAGCTATCTGTCCTTCCCATCATCTGCTGGTCCTGATGCTCCTGTTCCTCGTTCTACTCCACATCAGTCATTCCGTCAGCAATCTATCACTGAAATGATTGCCAACAGACAGCAGTATGCGTGCACGCATCCAACGGTGCAGAAACTGAATGTGCTCCTGTCCAAGTTGCTGGCGCTGCAGTCCCTCCTTTTCCAAGTGGTGGACTCTGCACCTTTTAGAGAAATGATGGCTTGTGCCAAGCCAAGGTGGAGAGTCCCAAGCCGTCATTTCTTTGCTGTAGAACAGAAGGTGGGACAGTCTTTGAGTCTGTAAGTGTCTGCCAAAGTGCACGGCAGTGCCGACGTGTGGAGCTGTAACTACGGGCAGGGACAATACATGTCCTTTACGGCCCACTGGGTGAATGTGGTTACTGCACAGCCACACCAGCAACTTGGCCAGGTGACGCCACTTCCGCCTCCACGTTGCCACGCCATTGGCCCTGCGACAATCTCCACCTCTGCCTCTGCAACGCACCGGCCACACGGCTACAATTTGTGAGGTGTGGGTGCTTGTGCGGCTGGGCCCCTGAATTAGGTAATATCATGACGCCAGCAACTTGGTGGTGCAAAATGATGAGAGTGGTTGCAGTATGGTAGTAGACTAATGAGACAGGGTTAGAATACAACACAGAACTTTACTGTAAGCAGGGTCTTGACAGCAATTTACATCCAGATACGTATAAACAGTCTCATGTATATGGAGGTTGAATGCTGTAAATCGCTTATAACAGGCTTTATATGTGGTCCTATATCAGGCTCAAGTCTTGCTAGAGTATGAAAGGTATCTTCTCACTGTTACTTAGCTCTTTGCCTTGTTCTAATCTCAGTAACGGTGGTTTAGGTCCTTATCTTCTACACCCAAGTGGTACAACAGATGGCCTGTCTGTCTTTGAAGTAATGGTGAGGCTGCCGGAAGCTAATAAACCTTCACCTTGGTACAAAGGCGCCTAAAGCCTAGTATAATGGCTATTGTCCTTCTTTTGTCTTTTATATAGAAATGATAAAGTCACCTGACACTCGAGAAGAGTAGAGCGGTAGGAGAAGGTCCCACCGCTGCCTGTTTCTTGGCTTGACAACTGAGACAAAGAATGGGCGCCTCTGGGCCGTTGAGCCTAAGAGAGAGCTGAGAGGAGAGAGTCCTCTCCTTTCCCCTGCTCCTCACTCCAGCTCCTTCCACTCCAACTAACCACTAACTAGTCCTGAACTGTAGTATATATAGACTATGGTGCTATCCCCATCTAGTGGGGTAATAAGTGTAGTGCACCTGACAGCCTGTTAACATGGATTTTACTGCTGAGTCACAGAAATATGCAAATAACATGAATATGACAAACTTTGCAGTGCCCATATACACGAGTGGGACGCTGCATACACATTCAGGACATGATGAGATCTCCTGAAAAAATATAAAGGGGAGAGCATGCAGGCAGGTATACTAATATAAATACGAAAAACTGTATGATAATACACATTATTAAAACGGCATATATTATGTGGATCACAACACAAAAAGGGACACTTGGCAGCGCAACTTCTGAACTTGCCGGTGACACAAATGGGCGTTGATCTCACAAATGGGGTACAAAGTCCAACCAAATCTTTGGAGTATAAAACCTGTGGTTTTCACCCCTAGCCGCCCGCCTTGTAGTCTTCTAAGGTGGTCCAGTGCACAATATCAAAGGCCTGTAAGGAAAAAGTCTCATTAAAGCTAGTTAGTTATCAGCGATACCTGTTCAGACGGGTGTTGTCACGGCTGTAAGTGAGCAACACACAGTAAATAGCAACTGACCGGACACAAACTAGGGAGGATAAAGGGTGACCCCTGTCAGACCCTAAAAGCTCTCCCTAAGCTGCTATGCACATGTCCAGATCCATATGGTGGATCGAGACATGCCCGCGTACCTCAGGCTGATGACCACTGAAACCCCTACAATAGTGGAAGGGGCGCGGCCACCGGTGCCCTGCTCAGCATATGGACGGAACCGGGGTCGCCTCGGATCCAGTCAGCAAAGAAACAGAAACACACAATGTCTGAACACTTACCTGAAGGAGCTGCGGCTGCAGTGAAAACAGATCCAAAGTAAGCAGACAATATCCGAAGTACTTGCTTCAGCAGAACACAGATCCAGTGAAAAGATATCACACAGGTGAAGCTACTCAAGCGAGATAAATGAAAAGTATAATCCGCACCTCTACAAAGGAGGAGGGGTGATTTAAAGGCAGAGAAATCAAACACAGGAGAGACAGCTGGGAGGAAGGAAACCGAAAGTAAAGACCTCATCACAGGGGCGGAGAAACAGGGCAGAGGGAATTCCTCCAAGCTCTAGTAGTGACATCATCGCAGGGGTGGAGAAACAGAGCTGTGAGAACGTCTCAAAGCTCTGGTAGTGACAGTACCCCCCCTCTACGGGTGGACTCCGGACACCCAGGACCCACCTTCTCAGGATGAGCCCTATGAAATGCCCTGATGAGGCGAGTGGCTTTAATGTCCGACACCGGAACCCACATCCTCTCCTCAGGACCATAACCCTTCCAATGAACGAGGTACTGAAGAGAACCGCGGACAATGTGAGAGTCCACAATTCTGGAAACCTCAAACTCCAGATTGCCATCAACCAAAATCGGAGGAGGAGGCAAAGAGGAGGGTATCGTGGGCTGGACATATGGTTTTAAAAGAGCCCTGTGAAATACACTATGTATCTTCCAAACCCGTGGAGGATCAAGACGGAAGGCAACAGGATTGATGACTGACAAGATTTTATAAGGCCCGATAAACTTGGGACCCAATTTCCAAGAGGGAACCTTCAGTTTAATATTTCTTGTAGACAACCACACCAGATCACCCACATTCAGGTCCGGACCAGGCACACGTCTCTTATCAGCCACACGCTTATATTTCTCACTCATCTTTCTAAGATTACTCTGAAGACAAAGACGAGGAAAATCTCTCCTCCTCAGGCAAACCAGAGGGAGCCCCTCTCGAGAATGTCCCAAACTGCGGATGGAACCCATATGCACCAAAGAATGGTGACTTATCAGAAGATTCCTGACGACGGTTGTTCAGAGCAAACTCAGCAAGAGGGAGAAATGAACACCAATCCTCCTGGTTCTCTGCCACAAAACAGCGCAAATATGTCCCCAGATTCTGGTTGACGCGTTCAGTCTGACCATTCGACTGCGGGTGAAAAGCAGAAGAGAAGGACAACCGAACCCCCAGGCGAGAACAGAAGGTCTTCCAGAATCTGGACACAAACTGCGTGCCTCTATCGGAAACAATATCCGAGGGAATGCCATGCAATTTAACAATATGGTCGACAAAAGCTTGCGCCAACGTTTTAGCACTGGGTAAACCAGGGAAGGGTACGAAATGAGCCATCTTGCTAAAACGGTCCACCACCACCAGGATCACCGACTTCCCTGAGGAACGAGGAAGATCCGTGATAAAGTCCATGGAGAGGTGTGTCCAAGGACGGGAAGGTATGGGTAACGGGAGAAGGGGACCTGAAGGCCGTGAACGAGGGACCTTAGCGCAAGCGCACGTCTCACAAGCAGCCACAAAACCCTCCACCGACTTACGAAGAGCCGGCCACCAAAATCTCCGAGCAATGAGATCTACCGTGGCTCTACTCCCGGGGTGACCAGCAAGAACAGTATCACGATGCTCCTTGAAGAGTTTGTGATGTAACTCAGGAGGCACAAACAACTTCCCAGGAGGACAACGGGCAGGTACCTCAGTCTGGGCAGCCTGGACCTTGGCCTCCAAATCAGAATACAGAGCAGAAACAACCACCCCCTCCGCCAAAATGGGACCCGGGTCGTCGGAGTTTCCTCCTCCCGGAAAACAGCAAGATAAAGCATCAGCCTTCACATTTTTGATCCCAGGGCGGAATGTAACAACAAAATTGAATCTGGAAAAGAACAGAGACCATCTGGCCTGTCTCGGATTCATACGCCTGGCCGACTCCAAGTACGCCAGATTCTTATGGTCGGTAAAAACAGTGACAGGGTGCCTGGCCCCCTCCAACCAATGGCGCCATTCCTCGAAAGCCAACTTGATGGCCAACAACTCTCTATCTCCCACATCATAGTTTCTCTCTGCCGGGGAGAGTATTTTAGAGAAAAAGGCACAGGGTCGCCACTTGGCAGGAGAAGGGCCCTGGGACAAAACCGCACCCACCTCGGAAGCATCCACCTCAACGATAAAAGGTAAGGAAACATCGGGATGCACCAAGACGGGAGCAGACGCAAAACTCTCTTTAATCTTAGAAAAAGCTGCAATCGCCTCCTCCGACCAAGAGGAAAAATCTGCCCCCTTTTTTGTCATGTCAGTGAGGGGTTTGACAACAGAGGAATAATTCAAAATGAACTTTCTGTAATAGTTCGCAAAACCCAGAAAGCGCATCAATGCCTTCTGATTCTCAGGAAGCTCCCACTCCAGCACAGCACGGACCTTCTCCGGATCCATGCGAAAACCAGAAGCAGAGAGGAGAAAACCCAGAAATTGAATCTCCGATACCATAAAAACACATTTCTCCAGCTTGGCGTACAATTTATTCTCTCGCAGAATCCGCAGAACCTGAAAAAGATTATCCTGATGGGTCTGAACATCAGGGGAAAAAATATCATCAAGATACACCAATACAAATTTCCCCATTAAATGGTAGAAAATACTGTTAACAAAATGCTGAAAGACGGCCGGAGCATTCATCAGGCCGAAAGGCATAACGAGATTCTCAAAATGCCCATTAGGGGTATTAAAGGCCGTTTTCCATTCATCCCCCTCTCTGACCCTGACCAGGTTGTACGCGCCTCTCAAATCCAATTTGGAAAAAACCTTGGCCCCAACAATTTGGTTGAAGAGGTCCGGGATCAGAGGAAGGGGATAGGGATCGCGAATCGTGATACGGTTCAGCTCCCTAAAATCTAGGCAAGGTCTCAGAGAGCCATCTTTCTTTTTAACAAAAAAAAAACCAGCGGCAACAGGTGATTTTGAGGGACGAATATGCCCCTTATCAAGACTCTCAGAGATATAAGTTCGCATTGCGATTCTTTCCGGTTGTGAGAGGTTGTAGAGGCGTGCTTTTGGCAGCTTGGCGCCGGGAATGAGGTTAATGGGACAGTCAAACTCCCGGTGAGGAGGTAGCTCCTGAACACCGCTCTCAGAAAACACGTCCGAGAAATCAGAGAGAAATGATGGCAGCGTTTTAGTAGACACCTCTGCAAAAATCGCTGTGAGACAATTCTCTCTACAAAACTCACTCCACTCATTTATTTGCCTTCCTTGCCAATCAATAGTGGGGTTGTGTCTAGTGAGCCAGGGTAACCCCAAAACTAGAGGAGGAGGCAATCCGTTAAGGACAAAACAAGATATATCCTCCACATGAGTGTCACCTACCGCTAACCGGATATTGTGAACAATGCCCTTCAGGGATCTCTGTGAGAGTGGAGCAGAGTCAATAGCAAAAACAGGTATATCCTTTTCTAATGTGCAAACCTGAAAACCATGCATGGCTACAAATTGAGTATCAATAAGATTGACGGCCGCTCCACTATCGACAAAAATGTCACAAGAAATGACTTTGCTCCCTAGCGCTACCCTGGCAGAAAGGAGAAAACAGGAACTGCAGGTCAGAGGAAAAGCATCAATTCCTACATCAACTTTGCCCAAAGTAGCAGATGAAGCAGAGTTTGATGATTTACCTTTTGAGGTTTTTCTCTTATTATAACTCTTAGTACAGTTCAAGAATTTCCTAGACGGACAAACATTTGCCAAATGACCTATGCCCCCACAACAAAAACACACCATTCTCTGAGGACTAAATCCTCTTTTATCAGGGGCAAGTCGACCTAGCTGCATGGGCTCCTCCACAGAGGGAACCGAGAGAGGATGAGACCCCTGCACACTGAATGAGTCTGCACCACTGCCCCTAGACTGAAAATGACTGGACAGAGAGGTCTCGTTTCTTTCTCTTAGACGCCTGTCAAGGCGTACCGCCAATGACATGGCAGGCTCTAAGGACGTTGGTCTCTCATGGAAAGCAAACGCATCTTTCAATCTCTCTGAGAGACCATGAGAGAACTGACTCCGGAGTGCAGCATCATTCCAACCTGAATCAGCTGCCCATCTCCGAAATTCAGAACAATAAAGCTCCGCAGACAGTTTGTTCTGGCATAAAAAACGTAAGTTAGATTCGGCCAGAGAAACACGATCCGGGTCATCATATATCTGCCCCAGGGCCACAAAAAATCTTTCCACGGATTGAAGGGAGGGATCCCCCGATGGCAACGAAAAAGCCCAAGTCTGAGCATTACCCCTGAGCAGGGAGATGACAACCGTCATCCTCTGTTCCTCATTACCAGAGTAATGGGGACACAAGCAAAAATGGAGTTTGCATGCCTCTCTGAAATGAACAAAATTCTCACTGCCCCCGGAGAACGTTTCCTGAAGTGAGACCTTTGGCTCGCAACAGACTCCATGGGCCGGAGCAGAGCCCAATGCTTGAAGCTGAGTCATAGATTGACAGAGATCCGCTACCTCCAAAGAAAGACCCTGCATGTGGTCAACCAGGTCAGAAAGCGGATCCATGTCAAAAAAGGACGGTTTGGCGGATTATAATGTCACGGCTGTAAGTGAGCAACACAGTAAATAGCAACTGACCGGACACAAACTAGGGAGGATAAAGGGTGACCCCTGTCAGACCCTAAAAGCTCTCCCTAAGCTGCTATGCACATGTCCAGATCCATATGGTGGATCGAGACATGCCCGTGTACCTCAGGCTGATGACCACTGAAACCCCTACAATAGTGGAAGGGGCACGGCCACCGGTGCCCTGCTCAGTATATTGACGGAAATGGGGTCGCCTCGGATCCAGTCAGCAAAGTAACAGAAACACACAATGTCTGAACACTTATCTGAAGGAGCTGCGGCTGCAGTGAAAACAGATACAAAGTCAGCAGTATAATGTAGTAGCTTCAGCAGAACACAGATCCAGTGAAAAGATATCACACAGGTGAAGCTACTCAAGCGAGAGAAATGAAAAGTATAATACGCACCTCTACAAAGGAGGAGGGGTAATTTAAAGGCAGCGAAATCAAACACAGGAGAGACAGCTGGGAGGAAGGAAACTGAAAGTAAAGACCTCATCACAGGGGCGGAGAAACAGGGCAGAGGGAACTCCTCCAAGCTCTAGTAGTGACATCATCACAGAGGTGGAGAAACAGAGCTGTGAGAACGTCTCAAAGCTCTGGTAGTGACAGGTGTGTGGGCTTGTGGGGAGCTGGATACGTGGCGTCTGGATCGCACTGCCGCTATTTAAGAATGTATGGGGTTGGGGCGTGGCCTGACTGCCGATGTAGTAAGACGCATGGCGCAGAGCTCCTGGAAAGAATCCTGAGTTTTATGTCTGCTCACCTCCTGCCTAACGCCAGAAACAGCCGACAGCATACCGAAGCTTCCCTGGACGCCGTGGTGACTCCAGATTTCATTATGACCCGGCAGAAGCAGAGGGAAAAGGAGGGTAGAGACGGCGGCACGGACACTCCGTCCAAACAAGATGGCGGTAAAGCTTGGGAGGTTCGCCCGCACCCCGGCCACTGCGGCTACCGATCCGGAGCCTGAGGCTGAACTGTCTGATGAGGTGAGGGGAGCGGAGTCTCAGGAGGCAGCCACTTATGCCTCGATAGTAAAGCAGAAGGGGGGTCCAGTATTATTACCGGAGATGGAGCCCGTCCCTGAACCAACTATTGCGGACGTATACAAGATGGTAGCGCAGTGCAGCGCAGCTCTTACATCCCTAAATGCTAATATGGGAGGCCTCAAGGAGGAAGTTCTGTTAATTCGCCAAGATATGAGGCAATTTAAGGAGAGAGTGGGAGAACTCGAGGGTCGCGTTAGCGATATGCAAGATCAACTACCACCTGTTAAGAGAGACTTGCAGCGAGTTATTCATAATGTGTCACTACTGATAGCCAAGTCTGATGATCTGGAAAATCGTCTGAGGCGCAATAATGTGCGCTTTATTGGGATACCGGAACGCACTGAAGGTTCGGATCCAGTTTCGTATATGGAAAAATGGCTGGTGGACACTATTGGCAAAGAAAAGTTATCCCCACTTTTTGCAATAGAGCGAGCCCATAGGGTGCCGTTTCGGCCTCCACCTCCAGGAGCGCCTCCAAGACCCCTCCTGATTAAAGTTCTCCACTACAGAGACCGTGATGCCATCCTTAAAGCTGCCAGAGATACTCCTGACATCCAGATTGCTGGTAGCAGAGTCCTGATGTTTCCGGATTTTTCTGCAGAAATTCAGAAGAGGAGGGCGAAATTTCTGGACGTAAAGAGGCGTCTGAGGCTGCTGCAATGGCCTTACTCCATGTTATACCCGGCTAAACTTCGGGTTGTGGCACACGGGTCTACGCACATGTTTGAGGATCCGGTTGAAGCATGTCAGTGGCTGGACATTCATGAGAAGGATCAGCGTGGCAACAATACCTGAGGACTTGGTGATATTACTGATAGAACCTTTTCTATTATAATGTATACTTACTGATAGTTTATATTGCCAGTTATAGATATATGGTACTTTGTTGATTCCATGTATGAAAGGGCGGCTGTGTATCCTGACTCAAAGTCGGCTGTTTTTTCTACTTTGTCTGGATAATTATAGGGCGGGGTGGGAGGATGAGTAGTTTGTTCCTATAGTTCTCCAGGCTGTTGCGTCATTAAGTGATAGGAAACTACACTTCTGCATTTTTGTGTTTCTACCACTAACCGTTGCAGTTAGGTTCACTTTGTGTATGTATGGTATACCCCTATACATCAGATTTCTAACTTACAAAATGTTTAAGAATGTTGGGGGGGAGGGTGGGATTCTGGGAGCAGGCTCTATTCTTATATTTATCTCAGGGAGGAGGCTTATATGGATCTATCGGCACTGGTTCTTATATCTGATTTTATATGCTCGCGATGTCTTCTGTTAACATAGTAGCCTGGAATGTGCGGGGCATGTCACAAGCCTCCAAACGTGCAGCAATATTTCATGCCCTGAAAGATGTACAACCCGCTATTGTTTGTTTGTCTGAGACCCATTTGGCTGCTGACCGGACGCACTTAGCGCACAGAGCGTGGGTAGGTTATGAATATCACTCTACTTACTCCACACATGCTAGGGGGGTTACTATCCTGGTCCATAGATCTATACCATTTACTGTGCATGACTCATACATTGATGACGGTGGGAGGTTCGTGTGTCTGTGTTGTAGTATTTTTCATTTCAAGATTGTTCTAGCGGCGGTGTATGTTCCCCCCCATATTCAGCTGAAGTTATGAAGCTGATTATCTCCTTCCAGTCTAAGTTCCCATCAATTCCGCTGCTGGCAATAGGGGATTTCAATATGTATCTTAATGGCTCCTTGGATAAATTCCATAATGGGCTGGGAACATGCTCCGCTGCTTCTACTTCTCTGGCGCGGTTGTTGTCAGAGGTGGATTTATGTGATATTTGGAGAACTTTGTTTCCTACACAACGTCATTTTTCCTGTCATTCCACCACGCATGGTTCCTTGTCCCGAATAGACTTAGCTATTGGGTCCTTATCTTTAGTGACCTTGACTAAGAAAATTTTGTATTTACCTCGTAGCATATCTGACCACTCTCCATTATTGATTACCCTGGAAGTAGGTCCTCAGACGCATGCTGTACGACCTATTTGGCGCCTGAACCCATTCTGGTTGTCAATAGTGGATACTGGTACGGTGATATCCGGGGCTGTGGCCGATTTTTTGTCTATTAATATGGGCTCGGCGTCACTAGATGTGGTATGGGATGCTATGAAGGCATATGTGAGGGGGCTATATATTAAACAAATCAGCATTAAGAAGTCTAAAAGTCGTGCTCTGGATAAGGAACTCTCAGATCGGGTTGCACATTTGGAAGCCAATTATGTTGCACAGCCCACGGTACCTGGTGAGCTGCGATGGAAGGAAGCCCAAAAACTTCTAAAGGAACATATACAGGCTAGAGCGGAGGATAAAAGATTGTTTACGACCCAAAGATATTTTGCTGAAGGTGAAAGCGCAGGTCATTTGTTAGCGGTGATTTCTAGGGCTCAACAAGGCCCCTCCTCTATAACTTCGCTTAGGGGAGAGAATGGACAAATGGTACTGGGAAATGAGAACATTCTGGAAGAATTTTATGTACACTTTAAAGAGGTTTATAGATCCAGGCTGGTCGCCACTGATTCCTGTAGGTCTAGTTATTTGGAGGGCATTGATTTACCTGTCCTGTCTAAGGAAAGTAGGGCGCTTCTTGAGGAAGATATCACGTTGGAGGAATTGGAAGAGGCACTAAAGTCTTAGCCTAATGAGAAGGCGCCGGGTGGGGATGGTCTCCCTGGGGAATTTTATAAAAAACATGGGGAACTGCTGCTTCCGCACCTGCTTGCAGTATTTAAGTACGCTTTTGGTAATGGTATTTTGCCTTCCTCCATGAGAGAGGCTATAGTTGTGGTAATACCCAAACCGGGTAAGGACCCAGCTTTGGTAGATTCATATAGGCCCATTTCTCTCTTGACGGTTGATGTCAAACTATTGGCAAAAATCCTAGCTAACCGATTAAAAAGAATGTATGGGGTTGATGGTGGTTCCGGTCACGTGATCGGACAAACGTGTGCGTTCCAATAGTGATGTCACATGTGCGCTGCGTTCCACTGTGATGTACTATGGGCATAGTACTGGTTCTAATCTAGGGGAAGGAGGCTAATGTTCATTGCGATTTTACATGAGCGCTGTAACTATATTCTATATGTGAAGACCATCTGGAATCTAGTCTAGAGAAAGGGAGGTAAATAGTGGCTATAATAATGCAGTATGATCAGGTTATAAATACATACATAATGAAAATGTCTAATAGAGGTATATAATATACAAATCGGATTCCCAAAAAGTTGGGACACTAAACAAATTGTGAATAAAAACTGAATGCAATGATGTGGAGATGGCAAATGTCAATATTTTATTTGTAATAGAACGTAGATGACAGATCAAACGTTTAATCCGAGTAAATGTATCATTTTAAAGGAAAAATACGATGATTCAAATTTTCACTGTGTCAACAAATCCCCAAAAAGTTGGGACAAGTAGCAATAAGAGGCTGGAAAAAGTAAATTTGAGCATAACAAAGAGCTGGAAGACCAATTAACACTAATTAGGTCAATTGGCAACATGATTGGGTATAAAAAGAGCTTCTCAGAGTGGCAGTGTCTCTCAGAAGCCAAGATGGGTAGAGGATCACCAATTCCCACAATGTTGCGCAGAAAGATAGTGGAGCAATATCAGAAAGGTGTTACCCAGCGAAAAATTGCAAAGACTTTGCATCTATCATCATCAACCGTGCATAACATCATCCAAAGATTCAGAGAATCTGGAACAATCTCTGTGCGTAAGGGTCAAGGTCGTAAAACCATACTGGATGCCCGTGATCTCCGGGCCCTTAAACGACACTGCACCACAAACAGGAATGCTACTGTAAAGGAAATCACAGAATGGGCTCAGGAATACTTCCAGAAACCATTGTCAGTGAACACCGTGCCATCCGCCGTTGCCAGCTGAAACTCTACAGTGCAAAGAAGAAGCCATTTCTAAGCAAGATCCACAAGCTCAGGCGTTTTCACTGGGCCAGGGATCATTTAAAATGGAGTGTGGCAAAATGGAAGACTGTTTTGTGGTCAGACGAGTCACGATTCGAAGTTCTTTTTGGAAATCTGGGACGCCATGTCATCCGGACCAAAGAGGACAAGGACAACCCAAGTTGTTATCAACACTCAGTTCAGAAGCCTGCATCTCTGATGGTATGGGGTTGCATAAGTGCGTGTGGCATGGGCAGCTTGCATGTCTGGAAAGGCACCATCAATGCAGAAAAATATATTCAGGTTCTAGAACAACATATGCTCCCATCCAGACGTCATCTCTTTCAGGGAAGAGCCTGCATTTTTCAACAAGATAATGCCAGACCACATTCTGCATCAATCACACCATCATGGCTGCGTAGGAGAAGGATCCGGGTACTGAAATGGCCAGTCTGCAGTCCAGATCTTTCACCTATAGAGAACATTTGGCGCATTATAAAGAGGAAGGTGCAACAAAGAAGGCCCAAGACGATTGAACAGTTAGAGGCCTGTATTAGACAAGAATGGGAGAGCATTCCTATTTCTAAACTTGTTGTGCATTTTCATACGTATACAATATTATCTAATGACATTATGAGCAAAATGTATGCTCATCTCATTGCCTTTAAGAATAAAATCAGCCTGAACCAAAGTTCTATTATGTGGCTGAGGAAGCCAAGATGAGTTCATGGCAAGTTCAATTTATAAAAAAAATAATTGTGAACATAAACGGACATTGTGTTTAAAAGTTATTGCTAAAGATATGGGACCATCTGTAAGGAGTAAGTCAACTCCCTAAAACATATATGTCTGGAGAGAACAAGGTTATTTGATAAGGTTTCATGTCCTTGAGGCACACCTGCTATATGAAGTTCAATTTATATATTCATAATTATATTATATATATCTCTGCATGGTATATTTAGTATACAACATATGTTAATCAATAATTCATATAATGTATTATCTATTTGTAACAATGTATCGATTTATATATATATATATATATGTTATACCATGTATTTATCATTTAGAAGATATTGTAGATGGTATAGAAACAAGTAAGTTTATGTTAATTGGGTTTTCTGAGAAGAGAAAATGTTATTTCAAAACAATAGTTATTCATGGATGTAGATAAGTGAAATGTACAAGTTCCGATGCCAAGCATCAAAGCCGCTATATAAAATTTTCATCAAGTCAAACTATATTTCAAAAAGATAGGAGGAGACAGTCAACTCCAACAAGTCCAGGATATAGGTAATTAAAAGTGTCAGGGAAAGACCTTCCTCAATGATTTATTAAGAATCGGTCAACAAGGTCCTGTGAACGTATTATTAGATATTTAATGCTTAAAAGTTGTGATGTTCATTTACAATACCGCAGTGCCATCTGGAGGCAGATGGACAGTATTATATTATCTCATTATTTGTTCTTGACCATATTACGAGTTATATGACATCATGGTATTATTAGCATGCAAGTACACCCACCTTACCTGATTGGGAATCCCTGATCTAAAGGGGATGATTCTTAGATAAGGAGGGGAATAATTACTCGTGTGCGGGATAGCAAGGGAGAACTAAAGAAAGAGAAAAAAAAGATCCATATATCCATTGATCCATTCATTCAATCAAAAAGAAAAACTTTATCAGAAGAAACTTGGATTATTCTTTGTGGATTACTAGGAAAGTTCTTCAGAACTGGTCCCATCTGAACTCTGTCTACCTTTGACCCGGTAACGTATATTTTGTATATTACTCATGATATTAATAAGATATTTCTCTCGGTATATAGCCAAGAGTTCCCATACTGTGGGAATATATAGTCTTAGGTTCCTCCATAATGCTGATTATTCTCTTAGCAAAGATGCATATTGTTAATGGAAGATCTGACATTATTTGAAAAGAGGACTAAACCCTTGGAAAGTTATTTTTCCTTAGTCTGATTGCCGAGCTGAATATTTTATCATATTAATATCATATATTTTTGATTGGTCATAAGAAAACAGAGTCAAGGGATAACAGTTATTGTCCTGTAATTCCGTATTTTATTGTTATAGCCTGTTTGATAACAGAAGATCCTAAGTTTCTCTTGGTATATGAGTCCGTTTGTTAAAAGTATGACACTGGTTGTCATAAATCACCAAGTTATACTGTACTGATCAGATAGGGGTGTGTCAACACCACCGTGTGGTACATTTTGGGTGTTACTTTGTAACTTCATCATTTGTTTGCAGTTGTATTGTTTTATATTCTTGGTTTTTATAATAAACGATTATATATTTTTGCACATACAACTGACCTTTTGTTTCACTGCTTGCGCAAATCAAATTAAGATACTTGATAAAAGAACTTACAGGCGTTTTTTTATGTCCGCCTGAAGGATAATATAATTTTTATATTTTTTTTTATCCTCTCTTTTATATGAAGATTATTTCATATAGAAGATATATGACAAACTTGAGAAACTGGTCTCCTCGGTCCCCAGACGTCTGTTGAGTGTTGTAAGAAGAAGGGGAGATGCCACAGTGGGCCTTGTCCCAACTTTTTTGGGATTTGTTGACACCATGAAATTCTGATTCAACATATTTTTCCCTTAAAATGGTACATTTTCTCAGTTTAAACTTTTGTTCCGTGATTTATGTTCTATTCTGAATAAAATATTAGAAGTTGGCACCTCCACATCATTGCATTAAGTTTTTATTCACGATTTGTATAGTGTCCCAACTTTTTTGGAATCCGGTTTGTATATAAGGTAGGCCCGAAGCTCCTTTTGTACCTCCATCTCAGCCATTACTTGGGCTCGACAGCTAAGGTCAAATCATGGATAGTGGCTGGCATCTATTTCCAACACAGTTGACTGCCAGAAGATGTTGGGGCCCATAAAGGAAGAGTTATGCTGTTAGGTAGATCGGACAGGCCCTGAGGAAATTCAGACGCGCTTTCTGCGGCATCATGCGCACACTCCCAGTCTTCTGGTTTGGGTCGCGGTCTGGAGACTGCAGTCGCATACGGACATCGCAGGCCCTCGGCAGGGGGTGAATTCCACCTTTTCTCCTTCTTCCAGATTATGCAGGTGACCCGGCAGGTAACTCTGTTTCACGAACCGGCGATTTACATAGAAGTCTCTGCTAGTTTCATAATCATTTATAAAACGATAGGCCTTTTCTTTATTGAAGGCCAGTATGGTGCCACAGTCCCTGTTCTTCGTTCTAGTCGAGGCTGGCTGTCCTCTGGATGCTCAATTAATCTTTTTGTGAGCTACTTAAAATATATCTTGGTGCAATGTGTTTTCTTTATCGCAACTTCGCAAATTTCAACCATAAGAGCAGGCCATAAAGGGTTAGATGGGGCGAACACTCCCCCCGGTCGTGGTGATGTCGGTTCTCATGCAATAGGTTCATAGATACCTTGGTGATAATTCAAGGGTCCTTCACGCGGCCATGGGCAAGGGTAAGGCAGCAGTCCTTCACCTGGTTTGTATGCAGGTGGTCATGGGCGTCCGCAAGGGGGGGCAAGTGCCCCCCCCTGGGGCCAGCGAGCTGCTCAGAAGTGGGGGGGGGTGGCGGCAGGGCACAGGGAGATGAGCGCTTCCATTGTGGAAGCGTTCATCTCCATAGTCATCTGTATCGCTGTCCTCAGGCAGGGGAGGGAGAGGCGTGTCCCTTTCCCTTCCTCTGATCGGCTGCAGGCACTAGGCCGGCAGCCTATCAGAGGCCGGCGCAGGCTGCGCGATGACGTCATAGCGCCGCCTGAGCCGTACAGTGCGGGACACAGGCCGGAAGAGGCCTGCATCGCATCGCTGCCAAGGAGGCAAATATAAGTGTTTATTTTTTTGTGTACAATACTGGTGGCTACTGGCACATAATGGGGGTCTCTGGCTACTGGCACATAATGGGGTCTCTGGCTACTGGCACATAATGGGGTCTCTGGCTACTGGCACATAATGGGGTCTCTGGCTACTGGCACATAATGGGGGTCCCTGGCTACTGGCACATAATGGGGGTTTCTGACTACTGACACATAATGGGGGTCTCTGGCTACTGCCACATAATGGGGGTCTCTGGCTACTGCCACATAATGGGGGTCTCTGGCCACTGGCACTTAATGGGGGTCTCTGGCTACTGGCACATAATGGGGTCTCTGGGTACTGGCACATAATGGGGGGCTCTGGCTACTGGCACATAATGGGGGGCTCTGGGTACTGGCACATAATGGGGGGCTCTGGCTACTGGCACATAATGGGGGGCTCTGGGTACTGGCACATAATGGGGGGCTCTGGCTACTGGCACATAATAGGGGGCCCTGGCTACTGGCACATAATGGGGCTCTCTGGCTACTGGCACATAATGGGGCTCTCTGGCTACTGGCACATAATGGGGGGCTGTCATTACTGGCACATAATGGGGGGCTGTCATTACTGGCACATAATGGGGGGCTGTCATTACTGGCACATAATGGGGGGCTGTCATTACTGGCACATAATGGGGTCTCTGGCTACAGGCACATAATGGGGGGTCCCTGGCTACTGCCACATAATGGGGGTCTCTGGCCACTGGCACTTAATGGGGGTCTCTGGCTACTGGCACATAATGGGGTCTCTGGGTACTGGCACATAATGGGGGGCTCTGGCTACTGGCACATAATGGGGGGCTCTGGGTACTGGCACATAATGGGGGGCTCTGGCTACTGGCACATAATAGGGGGCCCTGGCTACTGGCACATAATAGGGGGCCCTGGCTACTGGCACATAATGGGGCTCTCTGGCTACTGGCACATAATGGGGGTCTGTCATTACTGGCACATAATGGGGGTCTGTCATTACTGGCACATAATGGGGGGCTGTCATTACTGGCACATAATGGGGTCTCTGGCTACAGGCACATAATGGGGGTCCCTGGCTACTGGCACATAATGGGGCTTCTGACTACTGGCACATAATGGGGGTCTCTGGCTACTGGCACATAATAGGGTCTCTGGCTACAGGCACATAATGGGGGTCTCTGGCTACAGGCACATAATGGGGGTCTCTGGGTGCTGCCACATAATGGGGGTCTCTGGGTACTGGCACATAATGGGGGGCTCTGTCTACTGGCACATAATAGGGGGCCCTGGCTACTGGCACATAATGGGGTCTCTGGCTACTGCCACATAATGGGGGTCTCTGGCTACTGCCACATAATGGGGGTCTCTGGCTACTGGCACATAATGGGGTCTCTGGCTACAGGCACATAATGGGGGGCTCTGGCTACTGGCACATAAGGGCTCTGGCTACTGGCACATAATGGGGGGCTCTGGCTACTGGCACATAATGGGGGTCTCTGGGTACTGGCACATAATGGGGGGCTCTGGCTACTGGCACATAATAGGGGGGCCTGGCTACTGGCACATAATGGGGCTCTCTGGCTACTGGCACATAATGGGGGTCTCTGGCTACTGGCACATAATGGGGGGCTGTCATTACTGGCACATAATGGGGGGCTGTCATTACTGGCACATAATGGGGGGCTGTTATTGCTGGCACATAATGGGGGCTGTCATTACTGGCACATAATGGGGGCTGTCATTACTGGCACATAATGGGGGGCTGTCATTACTGGCACATAATGGGGGGCTGTCATTACTGGCACATAATGAGGGTCTGTCATTACTGGCACATAATGAGGGCTGTCATTACTGGCACAAGAGAGGGTGCTGTCATTACTGGCACATAATGGGGGCTGTCATTACTGGCACATAATGGGGGCTGTCATTACTGGCACATAATGGGGGCTGTCATTACTGGCACAAGGGGGGCCTGTCATTACTGCCACATGATGGGGGCTGTTATTACTGGCACATTATTTGGATCACTATAGGGGCATCTACTGAGGCCACAAAGAAGGGTTTTTTTTATATGGGGGGCTCTGTACAGTAGAATTTTATACTGGGACACATTATGGTGGGTACTATGAGGAAGGGGGGAGAGGAGTACTATGGGGTCATCTCCGGGGGGCACTAAGAAGGGGTATTTTATACTTGCAAATTATGGGAGACACTGAGGGCATCTACTGGGGCATTTTTTACTGGTACATTATGGGGGCACTAGGAGGAAGGGGGGAGAGGAGCACTATGGAGGCATCTACTGGGGGCACTATATAGGGGTATTTTATACTGGCACATTATAGGGGCACTATGGGGACATTAGCTCAACTGGGGGCATAACAAGGGGGTATTTTTTGCACTGTCTTATAAGGAGAATTATTTCTACTGGGGGGCATTATGGTGGGCTTTATTAGTCCCCCATGGTATGACCGCCTAGTAGCAGCACCAGCCTCTCCCTGCTCTGTTATTCCTCTGCCCCTTCTCCAAATCCTTATTATGAAATCTTTCTCATTAGGATAAAACACAGCATCAGCTCCGCCAAGCCCTCCAGCCAAGTGTTGAAGTGGTGTCCGAGATCCCCAAGGGCCAAGCCAAGTAATTGTAAGTTTTCATGTGAAATATGTTTATGTTATACACATATAGCCTACACTGTGCCACACAATATACAGTATACCGCTACACTGTGTAGTCTGTTCTATAAGCACCATTGTTTAGTGGCGGCGGACAGAAAATAATCTAGAAGTGCCCCTCCCGAGACCAGGCTCTGGATCCGCCACTGCACAGCGCATGCGTTATTATACTTTGTGATAATGAATATGCCCCTCCCCTTCATTACATTCTCAGAAACAAGCAGAGCATGGATGTCAATAAAATTATGCCCCCCCTGGAAAAATTTCTGCGGACGCCCATGCAGGTGGTGCGCCCATCTCGCACTCTAGCACAGGCTGTGTTAACATATATGCTGCCAAGCGTCTCTCTACATGTATTAAAACAGCAACATGTCTAGCAGACTGATCCATTGATCCTGCAGGCTCCACCTTTCCTCTGGCACTCCCCCTAGGTTCTGCAGCATAAGGGAGGCGGCGCTCATATTGTAATCCATGTTAATTAGATGATGGCGCAGCAGAAAAACTTTTCCCGCTCTTTAAAGAGGAGTGACACTTAATTTTTCCTGCCAAGCAGGGTGTTCTGCACAAGGATGGTGCCATAGATTATACAAGAAGTTCTCTGGCGGCCATTTTGAGTTCAAGGAAAAAGTCAATTTAGTCACAGCAATTTAGTGACACAAAAATCCGTGATTTCTCAAGTTTTAACAGTGCGATTGTATAGTATACCAGGCATGCTCAACCTGCGGCCCTCCAGCTGTTGCAAAACTACAACTCCCAGCATGCCTGAACAGACAACAGCTATCAGCCTACAGCAGGGCATTGTGGAAGTTGTAGTTTTACAACAGCTGGAGGGCCGCAGGTTGAGTATGCCTGTAGTAAACAATTGGCACAGCACATTTAGGCACTTTTGAAGTACTTCGAACAGTTCTTTAGTCCAATAAAAACAAAACAAATGGGGCTTATTCTCAGTAGATAATGGCGATATGGCCCACAGTTATACAATGTCCAATCCTGTTCTATAAGGCAAAAAGAATTTGTATCCTGTTCCTGATGGCAATTTAATTTTCAGCGTGCCGGACCGCAGGAGAAAACACGTGAGGCTCACGGTGGGCCGATCGGTGCAATAGTTCATGTACTCACGGTTAGCAGATGCCTGGTCAGCAGTGCAGTGAAGAGAACAGCACCAAATTCTCCGAGGCACGCTCTTTTACAGGGGATACTGGCCAGGTGGTGATTGAGGTGCCCTTGATGGTGATTAGATTTTCTGGGTGCTTGTGCGGCTGGGCCCCTGAATTAGGTAATATCGTGATGCCAGCACCTTGGTGGTGCAAAATGATGATAGTGGTTGCAGTATGGTAGTAGAAAAAATAAGACAAGGTTCGAATCCAACTCAGAACTTTACTGTAAGTATAGTCTTGACAGCAGTGTACATCCAGATATAAACAGTCTCTCATGTATATCGAGGTTGAATGCTCTAAATCCCTTATAACAGGCTTTATGTGTGGTCCTGTATCAGACTCAAGTCTTGCAACTGGTACTTAGCTATTTGCCTTGTTCTAATCTCAGTAAAGGTGGTTTAGGTCCTTATCTTCTACACCCAGATGCTACAACAGATTGTCTGTCTTTGAAGTAATGGTGAGGCTGCCGGAAGCTAATAAACCTTCACCTTGGTACAAAGGTGCCTAAAGCCTAGTATAATGGCTATTGTCCTTCCTTTGTCTTTTATATAGAAATGATAAAGTCACCTGGCACTCCAGAAGAGTAGATCGGTAGAAGAAGGTCCCACCTCTGCCTGTTTCTTGGCTTGACAACTGAGACAAAGAATTGGCGCCTCTGGGCCGTGGAGCCCAAGAGAGAGCTGAGAGGAGAGAGTCCTCTCCTTCCCTCTGCTCCTCACTCTAGCAACTTCCACTCCAACTGACCACTAACTAGGCCTGAACTGTGGTATATATATATATATAGACTATGGTGCTATCCCCATCTAGTGGTGGAATAAGTGTAGTGCCCCTGACAGCCTGTTAACAGGGTGTTTACTGTCAAAGAAATATGCAAATAACATGAATATGACAAACTTTACAGTGCCCATATAAACGAGTGGGACGCTGCACTTCCTCATCCTCCACCGTGTCCTCAGCCTCCACTGCAGGGAAAATTTACAGGGGCCATCCAGCATACCACATGTGCAGGGCAAGGGAGTGTCACGCTGTTCTGCACCTCGTTTTCCTGGGCGAGTCACACGGGAGGAACTAATCCGTATCCTTCGTCAAGAAATCTAATCCTGGCTTTCTCCACGACAACTCAAAATCGTAACCATAGGGACCGACAAGGGGAAGAACATTATGTTGGCACTGCGTCACATAAATGAAAAAAGGAAACCAAGAAGGAAGGTTTATGGAAGAAGATAAAGAACTAGCTGACTGCCTTAATGAATTCTTCTGTTCAGTTTTTACAAAGGAAAATGAAGGAAAAGGACCTTAGTTAGGGAGGAAGACTAATGAATCTTTTGATGCATGTGTCTTTACAGAGGAAGAGGTTCTAAGTCAACTGTCTAAAATTAATACAAATAAGTCACAGGGGCATGATGGGATAATACTCAAAGCTATTAAAAGAGCTTAGCGGTGAACTAGCAAAACCATTAACAGATTTATTTAACCAATCACTGGTAACAGGAGTCGTCCCAGCAGATTGGAACTTATGAAATGTGCCCATTCACAAGAAAGGTAGTAGGGAGGAATCGGGCAACTATAGGCCAGTAAGCCTGACATCAATAGTGGAGAAATCAATGGAAACCATACTTAAGGAGAGGATTGTGGAATATCTAAAATCCCATGGATTGAAAAATAAAAACCAGCATGGGTTTACTTCAGGGAGATCATGTCAAACTAATATTATAATTTTTTTGATTGGGTGACTAAAATAATAGATGGCGGAGGTGCAGTAGACATCGCTTATCTAGACTTTAGTAATTCTTTTGATACTGTCCCACATAGATTTCAGTCTTTGAGCTTGGACTCCCAAATTGTTGAATGGATTAGACAGTGGCTGAGGGACAGACAACAGAGGGTTGTAGTCAATGGAGTATATTCACACCATGGTCTTGTTACCAGTGGGGTACCTCAGGGATCTGTTCAGGGACCCATATTGTTTACTTCAGACCCATTCCTGGAAAAAGAACACAAGGTAGTAGGGGAGGTACACAAAAAAGGAAAATCATCCAAAAACTAGAGAAAACAAAATCCGAATCTATTTCTATTGTAAATTTTTTTAATCTCTCTTATTGACAGCAACAGAAACCAAGCTACTTGAGAAAGGATTATCCTTCTTCCCATTTAATACTGTAAATCCCTTTGAGCTATTTTTGGATATACAAAAGTTTAGGCGAAACACCTTACAATTAAGAGGTTGAAAACATCAAATCCCCCCTAAAAAATAAAATAGATCAACCAATGGAGACTGAATTACCCTCATTTAAACATCAAGAAGTTAGACCAAACTCCAATTTCTTTCCCCTTCAAAGTCAGGGACATCATACCCCTACTTTTTTAAATCTTATATCCTCTGATATCAAAACGATGACTTCTGTACCAATCATGTTAAATAGAAAAGAAAATCTCAGTAAATCTGAAAAAAATGCCCTAAAAAGAACTCAGTCAATGAAAATATTATTGTTTGGCCAACAGACAAGGGGGGTGGGGGGGGGGGGGAATGTTATCCAAGACTATGTAGATTATGAGTGGGAAGCACTGAATGTCCTTAATGATACCGTTTATTATGAAAAAGTGTCTGAAAACCCCTTTCCCGGTATAATAAAAGGGCCAGATTTATCATTAGCTCAAGTCAGAATAAGCTCATCCCAAACAATGATGCCCCCACCACCATACTTCACAGTTGGGATGAGATTTTGATGTTGGTGTGCTGTGTCTCTTTTTCTCCACACATAGTGTTGTGTGTTTCTTCCAAACAACTCAACTTTGGTTTCATCTGCAATTATCAAATCGCTTAAGCTGCGCAAAAATTTGCGACTTTTTTCTGCTCTGCACTATGCTCGCCAGTTTTCTGAAAGTGAGTGTGTTTTCTTAAGTAAATGAATCTCTAGACAGATTTACTATTGGGACTATTTAAAAAGTCGCAAAAAAGTCGCAATTTCACTCCAGTGAGGACCATGCTTATCTTATGAGACTTTTTAATATAACCCCTTTGGGCCAGATTTATCACGACTCTGACAGCTCACTCCACTTTAACATGTGGCTAAAGTCAATTTTGGCCAAGTCAGATTTATGATCGGCCCTTTAAGACTGTAATAAATGTGGTTTGACGGTAGCAGTTTATCCGTCAGTAAGCAGCTTTACAAAAGTCGCACGTTTTTATGAGAAAGTCGCATGTTTTAATGAAAAAGTTGCATATTATATTAAAAAGTCTCATAAGATAAGCATGGTCCTCACTGGAGTGAAATTGCGACTTTTTTGCGACTTTTTAAATAGTCCCAGTAGTAAATCTGTCTAGAGATTCATTTACATAAGAAAACACACTCACTTTCAGAAAACTGGCGAGCATAGTGCAGAGCAGAAAAAAGTCACAAATTTAAGTTTAAGTTTAAGCGATTGCGCAAAAATTTGCGACTTTTTCACTCCATTATTCTGACTTGAGCTAATGATAAATCTGGCCCAAAGACCTTACTAAAAATGATAAAGGATGCTTACGATAAAAATTATATATATAAAAATGAAAAAAACTTCTTACTACCCAGAGCCCCTTGCACCCCCTATTTTTATCACCTTCCAAAAATACATAAAAATGCAAAATATCCCCCTGGTAGACCGATTGTGTCAAATATGAAATGTGCTACAAGCAACTTTTCACATTATCTGGGTTTATTCCTGCAACCCTATGTGCATTCATTACCCATCTACCTTCACAATTCTAGTCAGTTAATCCGGGAATTAAAAGATATTACTTGGAAAGACTCATATGCACTATTCACCATGGACGTTATAGCCCTATATTCCCAATCTGAAACCACCTCAAGTATGTTTTCTCCTAAATAGTCTGCGTTTCATTCTAAAGAACAATTTCTTTATATATAACAGTGTAACATACCACCAATGCCGGGCTACCGCCATGGGCACAAAAGTGGCGCCGTCCTTTGCGAACCTCTTCATGGGGGAGTTTGAAAGGTTATACATCCAAAATACTGTACCTCCTATTGAACAACTTGTTTATTACAGGAGGTATAGTGATGATATTTTTATGATCTGGGATGGCGACAAAAACACTGCTTTAGAATTCTGCAATACTATAAGTAACACAGGTTGGGAAATCACTTTTACCCCAAATTATAATAGAAGTGAAATTAAGTTTTTAGATATTATTATCTACACCAAAAATAACCGGTTGGCCACTAAAACATATTTTAAATCTATTGATACAAATAGCTACATTCAGAGAGTTCAGAGAAGAGCTACTAAACTAGTACATGGATTGCAGGATAAAACTTACCAGGAAATATTAAAGGACCTTAAAATGTATAGCTTGGAAGAAAGACTAGACAAAGGGGATATGACAGAAACTTTGAAATACATAAAGGGAATCAACAAGGTAAAAGAGGAGAAAATATTTAACCACTTCAACCCCGCTAGCTAAAACTCCTTTAATGACCAGGCCACTACTTTCACCGTTTATTGCTCGGTCATGCAACTTACCACCCAAATGAATTTTACCTCCTTTTCTTCTCACTAATAGAGCTTTCATTTGGTGGTATTTCATTGCTGCTGACATTTTTTCTTTTTTTGTTATTAATCGAAATTTAACGATTTTTTTGCAAAAAAAAGACATTTTTCACTTTCAGTTGTAAAATTTTGCAAAAAAAAAAAGACATCCATATATAAATTTTTCACTAAATTTATTGTTCTACCATAGTTTGTAAATGCTATAACTTTTACCCAAACCATTTTTATTTATCAAAGACATTTTGATAAAAAAAAAAATGGTTTGGGTAAAAGTTATAGCGTTTACAAACTATGGTACAAAAATGTGAATTTCCGCTTTTTGAAACAGCTATGACTTTCTGAGCACCTGTCATGTTTCCTGAGGTTCTACAATGCCCAGACAGTACAAACACCCCACAAATGACCCCATTTCGGAAAGTAGACACCCTAAGGTATTCACTGATGGGGCATAGTGAGTTCATAGAACTTTTTATTTTTTGTCACAAGTTAGCGGAAAATGATGATTTATTTTTTATTTTATTTTTTTCTTACAAAGTCTCATATTCCACTAACTTGTGACAAAAAATAAATATCTTGGTCAAATGCCAACTTTGTATAAAAAAATGGGAAATGTTGTCTTTTGCCAATATATTTCTCTCACCCAGCATGGGTATATGTAAAATGACACCCCAAAACACATTCCCCAACTTCTCCTGAGTACGGTGATACCAGATGTGTGACACTTTTTTGCAGCCTAGGTGGGCAAAGGGGCACACATTCCAAAGAGCACCTTTAGGATTTCACCAGCCATTTTTTACAGATTTTGATTTCAAACTACTTACCCCACATTAGGGCCCCTAAATTGCCAGGGCAGTATAACTACCCCACAAGTGACCCCATTTTGGAAAGAAGACACCCCAAGGTATTCCGTGAGGGGCATGGCGAGTTCCTCGAATTTTTTATTTTTTGTCACAAGTTAGTGGAATATGAGACTCCGTAAGAAAAAAAAAAATAAAATCATCATTTTCCGCTAACTTGTGACAAAAAATAAAAAATTCTAGGAACTCACCATGCCCCTCACGGAATACCTTAGGGTGTCTTCTTTCTAAAATGGGGTCACTTGTGGGGTAGTTATACTGCCCTGGCATTCTAGGGGCCCTAATGTGTGGTAAGTAGTTTGAAATCAAAATGTGTAAAAAATGACCTGTGAAATCCGAAAGGTGCTCTTTGGAATGTGTGCCCCTTTGCCCACCTAGGCGGCAAAAAAGTGTCACACATCTGGTATCGCCGTACTCAGGAGAAGTAGGGCAATGTGTTTTGGGGTGTCATTTTACATATACCCATGCTGGGTGAGAGAAATATCTTGGCAAAACACAACTTTTTCATTTTTTTATACAAAGTTGGCATTTGACCAAGATATTTATCTTACCCAGCATTGATATATGTAAAATGACAAAACCAAAACACATTTCCCAACTTCTCCTGAGTACGGCGATACCACATGTGTGACACTTTTTTGCAGCCTAGATGCGTAAAGCGGCCCAAATTTCTTTTAGGGGGGCATTTTTAGACATTTGGATCCCAGACTTCTTCTCACGCTTTCGGGCCCCTAAAATGCCAGGGCAGTATAAATACCCCACATGTGACCCCATTTTGGAAAGAAGACACCCCAAGGTATTCAATGAGGGGCATGGCGAGTTCATAGAAATTTTTTTTTTGGCACAAGTTTGCGGAAATTATTATTTTTCTTTTTTCTCACAAAGTCTCCCTTTCCGCTAACTTGGGACAAAAATGTCAATCTTTCATGGACTCAATATGCCCCTCACGGGAATACCTTGGGGTGTCTTCTTTCCGAAATGGGGTCACATGTGGGGTATTTATACTGCCCTGGCATTTTAGGGGCCCTAAAGAGTGAGAAGAAGTCTGGAATATAAATGTCTAAAAAATTTGGATTCCGTGAGGGGTATGGTGAGTTCATGTGAGATTTTATTTTTTGACACAAGTTAGTGGAATATGAGACTTTGTAAGAAAAAAAATAAAATAAAAATATTTCCGCTAACTTGGGCCCAAAAAAATTCTGAATGGAGCCTTACAGGGGGGTGATCAATGACAGGGGGGTGATCAGGGAGTGTATATGGGGTGATCACCCCCCTGTCATTGATCACCCCCCTGTAAGGCTCCATTCAGATGTCCGTATGCGTTTTGCGATCCGATCCATGGATGCGTAGATCCGTAAAACACATATGGGCGTCTGAATGGAGCCTTACAGGGTGGTGATCAATGACAGGGGGGTGATCAATGACAGGGGGTGATCAGGGAGTGTATATGAGTTGATCACCCCCCTGTCACTGATCACCCCCCTGTAAGGCTCCATTCAGATGTCTGTATGCGTTTTGCGGATCCGATCCATTGATGCGTGGATCCGTAAAACACATGCAGACGTCTGAATGGAGCCTTACAGGGGGTGATCATCCCATATAGACTCCCTGATCACCCCCCTGTAAGGCTCCATTCAGACGTCCGTATGCGTTTTACGGATCTGATCCATGGATGCGTGGATCCGTAAAACACATACGGGCGTCTGAATGGAGCCTTACAGGGGGGTGATCAATGACAGGGGGTCATCAGGGAGTGTATATGGGGTGATCACCCCCCTGTCGCTGATCACCCCCCTGTAAGGCTCCATTCAGACGTCCGTATGTGTTTTGCGGATCCGATCCATAGATGCGTGGATCCGTAAAACACATACAGACGTCTGAATGGAGCCTTACAGGGGGGTGATCATCCCATATAGACTCCCTGATCACCCCCCTGTAAGGCTCCAATCAGACGTCCGTATGTGTTTTGCGGATCCGATCCATGTATCCGTGGATCCGTAAAAATCATACGGACGTCTGAATGGAGCCTTACAGGGGGGTGATCAATGACAGGGGGTGATCAGGAAGTCTATATGGGTGATCACCCCCCAGTCATTGATCACCCCCCTGTAAGGCTCCATTCAGACGTCGGTATGTGTTTTGCGGATCCGATCCATGTATCCGTGGATCCGGAAAAATCATACGGACGTCTGAATGGAGCCTTACAGGGGGGTGATCAATGACGGAGGTGATCAGGGAGTCTATATGGGTGATCACCCCTCTGTCATTGATCACCCCCCTGTAAGGCTCCATTCAGACGTCCGCATGTGTTTTGCGGATCCGATCCATGTATCAGTGGATCCGTAAAAATCATACGGACGTCTGAATGGAGCCTTACAGGGGGGTGATCAATGACAGGGAAGTGATCAGGAAGTCTATATGTGTGATCACCCCCTTGTCATTGATCACCCCCCTGTAAGGCTCCATTCAGACGTCCGTATGCGTTTTGCGGATCCAATCCATGTATCCGTGGATCCGTTAAAATCATACAGACCTCTGAATGGAGCCTTACAGGGGGGTGATCAATGACAGGGGGGTGATCAATGACAGGGGGGTGATCAGGGAGTCTATATGGGGTGATCAGGGGTGATCGGTGGTTCATAAAGGGTTGATAAGTGACAGGGGGGGGGTGTAGTGTAGTGTAGTGGTGTTTGGTGCTACTTTACTGAGCTGCCTGTGTCCTCTGGTGGTCGATCCAAACAAAAGGGACCACCAGAGGACCAGGTAGCAGGTATATTAGACGCTGTTATCAAAACAGCGTCTAATATACCTGTTAGGGGTTAAAAAAATCACATCTCCAGCCTGCCAGCGAGCGATCGCCGCTGGCAGGCTGGAGATCCACTCGCTTACCTTCCGTTCCTGTGAGCGCGCGCGCCTGTGTGCACGCGTTCACAGGAAATCTCGGCTCATGCGAGATGATGCCTATTGGCGTTAGTGTGACCTGGGAGAGCCGCCGCGATGACGCCTTTCGGCGTTAGCGTGGCGGCAAGCGGTTAATAAGTACGGGTGACTTGCATTATTCCTTCCCATGTGCATAACTTTACATTTGTCAGTGTTAAACCTCATCTGCCACTTATCTGCCCAAGCCTCCAATCTATATAATGTAAAACTTTGAATTATTAATATTGCTGATGACTGTAATGAATTTTTTAAACACCAATAAAGATTTTAAAAAAACAAAACAACAATGTGGAAAAACTGGCTTGTGCTCTTCATTCTCTGGGTCACAGTACAATTATGGCAAGACCACATTTGTATAGTTTTTCTTGTACTTAAAAAAATAAAAATAAAAAATTTTCATCTGTATATTCTGACCCCATAACTTCTTTTTATAGTTATATCTATGGAGCTGGTTGAGAGCAAATTTTTTTTGCAGAACAGTCAATTTTGCAGAACAGTCAATTTTTATCGATACCATTTTAGGGTGTTTAGGGCTTTTTTATCACTTTTTATTAAAAAATTTGGGGGGGGGGGAAGGGAAGTGATTCAAAAAAAGGCGTTATCAGCCACATCGATTTATGTTACGCCATTTACCATTTGCACTATTGCTAGATGCACACCTGCAGTTAATTTTCTATCCTTATTACGCAGAATTCTGTATTATCACTAGACACTGTATCTGTCAGACCTACACATCACGTATAGGCAGCAGACAACTGTGCGATCTTGTTGTTGTTTGTACCAAGCCTATGTGGTTCTGAGGTGCACTGGTCAGCTGTTCTTCCTCAACCAACATTACCAAGTAGTGCACTTGATAGGGACCTTATCTGTCAAGCATTTGTACTTATCATTGGCATCCGCTGAAAGCATTTCCCCCTTCCATAGGTAGCATCTCTGTGTGGTCTCTAGATGCTGCAGCCAACGACCATTCTCGGTATGTGATGTGTACTGGGCACCTGAGTGGTCTTGGCTTTAGTCAGTGTGATTCCATTGCTTTTACTCTCTCTCTATATTTCATAAGTTCTCCTGCCTTCTAATCACTAGTCACAGTACAATATTTGGATCATAACTGGGTGATCTATGTGTCATGAGGGTAAACATTCTCTTTTATGTACATGCGGAGCTAGGACCACCATAACAAGGCATCTGTTAGCAGATTTGAACCTGTGGAACTGGCTGACCTGGTGCATGTGCCAGCTGAAGGCAACTGTGTTGGTCCCATGTACACATGTGCCCACATTGCTGAGAAAAATGTTTTAATATATGCAAATTTGTCTCTAAGAGAAAAAGGTGTTGTTGCCTTTACAACGGTGTTGTTGCCGCACCCTTTCCACTTTGATTGACAAGGTCACACATCCTGGAGTTTATACAGCCTGCACCTGTCAATTAAAGTGCAGAGGGTGCTACAGTTGCGGAGAGAGCCGAGCCTCTTGGTGTAATGGCAACACCTCTGTTGCTCCTAGAGGTTAATTTGTATACTTAATTTTCCTTTATCAGAGACAGCTTTGCCAGCATTCCACTAGTTGCCAGGGGATGCACAAATAATTTTTTTTCAATCTGCACAGAACTCGTAAGTAGTGTTGAGTGAACTTCTGTTTTCAAGTTCGGCGTACAAGGTTTTGGTTCAGGTTATCTGAGAATTCCATTATGGATTACGTAGCGTTGGTCTATGGTCCGTGGTAGCAGAATCCATAATGGAATTCTTAGATAACCCGAACCTTGTACGCCGAGCTTCAAAACAGAAGTTTGCTTATCCCTACTCACAAGCGTTTTCACTGCTGGAATTTCCCTGTGCGTGTCTATTCTGTAACTGGGCTTGACAGAGTTCTTAACCCTGAATATCTTGCAAAGTACAGGTCTAGGCTTTTGGAGAACAGTGCTAGCTACTATTTTAAAGCAATACAGGCTTGTCAGGTATAAGCCTTCCAAACTTTTAGCCAACATTCAGGCCATCGTCTTTCTTCCTTACACTTGGAGTTAGCGTGGTTATACCTGGCAGGACCATTAAATCTCATCTGGCTATCTTCCACTAGTACATATATACCCCTCTTTTTCAGGCACCATGTGTCAGTCTTTCTTTCATGTGTATGTCTGCTCAGTTATTTTTTGGACTACAGCCTACTCCAGTCATCTTAGCTGCTCTCTCTAGGTTTCTTTGCCACAGTTATGGCTATTTTTTGCTGAGTTTTTTCTCTGGTCTCCCTGGACCATCTTTCTTTCTCTCCTTCAATCTGAAGCTTACCTGCAAGCACTCTGTTAAGTGATCCTATGGCACCTCAGTTGGAACCGCTGTCTGCAGCACTCCCTTTCTGTGGTGGTCTCCTTGGTGAGTTCCACCTCAAATAGGGACTCTGGTCCCATGTGGCATCCACTCTCCTCAGACTCCGCTTTAGACTCCCTTTCCATAGGTTCAGTTCGTCCTCATGTTCAGCTTGCTAGTGCATGGAAGTTCTCTCGTTCCTGTTCCTTCTATCAAGTTTTTTTTTCCTCCAGTGGCTAAACCATCAGGGTTCCTCTGCAGTCACTTCACTCCTTTTTGGAATCTCTACTGCAGTTGTTTCTCTTGTTGAGGTCATATTTTGCATGGTCCTTAAAATTTGCCAATAGTCTGTGGGGCAGTCTGTTTGGTTCTTTCCTTCATCCTAGGGTATATTATCAGTTCGGCCTGTTCTCCGCCCAAAACACCTTGGTCTCTTAGCCTTTTTCAGTGCCTAAAGGTGTGTCCAACCACTGCCTTTTCTTTTTTCTTGGGTAGATATACCTTTCTTGCTACATTCATTGGGGGAGACAGGTAGGAGGAGCTAAGAATTCACTTAGTGTCACCTCCTGTTGTCAGCAGCTACACCCATAGTCTTCTGTGTCCCGATGAATGTAGAGAGAAAATGATTTTTCAGGTAAGTCGCTAAAATTGAGCATACAATTATTGTGAAGAGCTCACTGGAATGCAGCCCAGCCTGCTATAACCACCTAGCTTTAAATACTGTAATATTTTATCAATGGCTGGGTCTATATAACATATATACCATTTTATTTTAAAATAATTCACCTAAAAATAGTGATTGTACAATCTAAAAAATATATAATTAAAAAAATCTAAAACATACATATATAATGTCTCATAATAGCGTATAGTTTAGCAATTGTAATCACAGAATCCCAGTCCCTCTTTTGGTTCCTGTTGCGGAGCTCACGCAATACTTTGGAACCTTTGTTGATATGTGGCAATCTTATGAAGATAAATTGTCACCAATTATTATATTCCTTTATCATGTGTTTTTTATATTCATGCAGTATAACTTTATTGCAGTATAGCTTTTTTTTTTACTTTCCCATATACGGCATAAATCATACACACGTAGGCCAGATACAATGTTTGTCTTGCTTACCGATCTCTTGGTGTGTTTACTCGATGCAGGGAATAATGATTAGTACATACATGGCTTTCTCCTATATGGATGTTCCCCTTCAGAAGCACTGGGTCTCGCAGTTGGTTTGCGTGCTAGTAACATAGTAACATAGTACATAAGGCCGAAAAAAGACATTTGTCCATCCAGTTCGGCCTGTTATCCCGCAAGTTGATCCAGAGGAAGGCAAAAAAAAAACAAAACCCTGAGAGGTAGAAGCCAATTTTCTCTACTTTAGGGGACTATAAACTTCCTCCTAGTGCTGGCAAACCCTTGCAAATCAGCCAAGCAGTCTGAGCCCCAAGTCATGCAGCAGTCTCTTCTGCTTTTTGATGACTTTGTTAGCAGGGTTTCCCAGGGCCATCCACCCAGCCCTGCCCCAGAAGTGGAAGAGATTTAGTGTACCTATGCCCAACCACTTATATTTCAAGATAAGTACATGGGAGGACCATCGTAGCACATCTTGGGTGATGAGCAAACACAGGTGCCAACTGCTATGGCTTTCGAAAGTGTGCAGACGACAAGGAGGGCAGGGGTGAAGACTGGGTGGAAGATCATGTGGAGGACAATGAGGTCCTCGACCCCACATGGAATCAAGGTCATGCGAGTGACCTGTGTAGTTCGAAGGAAGAGGCGGTGGTCGCACAGAGCCACCAGCACAGCAGAAGAGGGAGCAGGGTGCAAAAGCGGAGTGGCCGTCCCCTAGACAGTACGCCTGCTACTGCCAACTGCTCCAAGGAGTTCCCTGGTCTGGCAGTTCTTCAGACAATGTGCTGCCGATAACGCCACCGGAAGTCGTATGCGGCTCACGTGCGTTCCAAACGGAACTTCTGCTCTATGGAACGTATGCTGAGGGGGCGGAGCTACAAGTCGGCACGCTGGATCATGGCGGAAGTCGTCTACTGATCTGAGGTCTTCAGGTGAGAGCATTTAAGAGGGGTTTGTAGAGGGGATGGTGCAAACATGTCTGAGCAAGCTGGTCAGATGGAAACCTCTCAGGGACCCTCTATCGTAAGTTAAGGTCCTGGGGAGAGGGGAATGATGGTTACATTCCCCTTTGCTAAACCCAGTATGTGCCCATCTCTCTCTCTCTATAATTTATCTCCCTGTGTGAATGCAGAGTGAAAAGGACATAGCTCAGAAAGAAGCTAGATTGCCCGACACATATAACAAAAAGCTTTGCAAGAAATGTACCTCTAATATGGTGAAGGACTTAGTCCCGTCAATTAGAGAGGAGCTGCGAGATGTAATAAGGGAAGAAATGAGATCTGCCATGGCAGAAAGTCCTGTAGTTACCCCTGGGACATCTAGCTCTAAACACAGAGATACTAAAATGAGCATTTCCAGGTCGTCATCCTCTGACTCAGAACTGGAGTTCGATTCGGAGGATGAGAATTCCGAGATCTCTTCCGGGTCTGATTCTATAAAATATAAGGAATATAAAAACTTCCTTTTTTCCTCTGAGGACACAAAGGAGTTAGTAAAAGCCATTAGGGCTACTATGGGACTTTCAGATGAAAAAGTGCAGAGGTCTGTCCAGGACCAAATGTATAGTGGTCTAGAACAACGAAAAAAGAGGGTGTTTCCAGTCCATAAAACATGATGGAACTAATTAAAAGAGAATGGAAATCCCCAGATAAAAAAACGGTTTATTCCAAAAACGATGAAACGTCGCCTCCCCTTCTGTGTAGAAGGCGAGACCCTATTAACAACCTGCCCCAAAGTTGATGTATCTCTATCTAAACTAGTTAAAGGGGACTTTAAAAGACCCCATGGACAAAAAAACTGATCAGGTTCTTAAAAAGGTCTGGGATGCACAGCGTTATTTAAAGGGACACTGACAGGCCCAATAAGCATATTTAGGTATATATATATATGACAGTACAGGTCTTATAAAGTGTATTAAAATCATCTAAGTATCCCCCCTGTCCACCTTATAAATACAGTAAACTGAAGTTTTATAACCTGCTTGAATTGTCTTCAATCTGCCCAAGGGGCGGCGTTTCATCTCCACTTGCGCTCAGCCAGCCTCGCCCCAACTGCCGTTTTGAAGCGCCGCCCAGCTCATCAATATTCACTTTGCTGGGCGGCTTCTTCTTTCCCCGCTCTGAAGCGCTGCGCTGAACAGTGCCCGGTGCATGCGCATAATGCAGAGGCTGAAGCGGCCTCTAAGATGCAGACTGTACGCAGGCGCGATGTGATCCCGGCCTGTGAGGATGCCTGGCGCATGCACCGAAGATGAGATGGAGGCCGATGCCCATAGGATTGTATTGGGCATGCGCCGGATCTTGTGAAGTCGGGGACAGTAGTAGCCGCCCAGCGAAGTGAATATTGATGAGCTGGGCGGCGCTTCAAAACAGCAGTTGGGGCGAGGCTGGCTGGGCGCAAGTGGAGATGAAACGCCGCCCCTTGGGCAGATTGAAGACGATTCAAGCAGGTTATAAAACTTCACTTTACTGTATTTATAAGGTGGACAGGGGGGATACTTATATGATTTTAATACACTTTATAAGACCTGTACTGTCATATATATACCTAAATATGCTTATTGGGCCTATCAGTGTCCCTTTAAGCCAAATCTGGCGGCCACATCTGTATCGAGGTCTTTAAAAAGGTGGCTGTTACAGTTAGAGGTTCTCTTAAAAGAAAGAGCCTCTTATGATACTCTAAAAGACTCCTTTCCCCTACTAGTGAAAGCCGTCGATTTCCTGTCAGACCCCACGGCAGAGTCAGTCAGAATGGCTGCTAAAATCTCAGGCCTAGCAGTAGTAGCTAGGTGAGATCTCTGGTTAAAATCCTGGTCCGGCGATACCAGTTCAAAAACAAGACTTTGTAGATTACCCTTTCATGGGAACCTACTGTTTGGCCAAGACCTTGAATTCATTTTAGAGAAAGCCTCGGACTCAAAAAAGTTATTCCCTAAAGATATAAACAAAAGGAAATTTCCTTTTTGCAGGATTAAAAAAGGGAGTTCTTTCCAGGCCAAGAGAACATCTAGGGACACTCCATGGTCAAAAGGGAAAAATCAAAAAAGTGGTTAACAGAGGTTTCCTATTTACCCCAAGAAATACAGACTCTACTAAACAATGACGCCAGGGAGGTAGGAGGAAGACTGAAGCTTTTCTTAAAAGAATGGAAAGATATCACAGTAAATCCCTGGGTGTTAAACATCATTTCAAAAGGTTACAATATTACCTTTTGACTTCCTCCTCCCCCAAATGGATTCAGAATAACCCCCATCCAAAGATCAGCTGTTCTACAGAAAAAATTGGAAGAGGGGATTCGGGATTTGTTGGCCCAAAAGGCCATTATTCCGGTTCCTCTCTCTCAACAGAAGAAAGGTTATTATTCAACCATTTTTTCTGGTAAAAAAACAAAAACAAAAAAAAAGATGGAAAGTCTCGACTAATAATAAACTTAAAAAGATTAAGCAAATTCATAAAATACGTCTGGTTCAAAATGGAAACAATAAGATCTATAATAAACCTGTTAAAAGAGGGAGATTTTTTTAGCATCAATAGACCTAAAAGATGCTTATTTCCATATTCCGGTTTGCAAAGAATCTCAAAAGTTTCTCCGCATAGCGTTCTTCTTAGGGAAAAAACTATGTCATTTCCAATTTCAGGTACTCCCATTTGGAATTACCTCCGCCCCAACGGTATTTACCAAGGTAATGCTGGAGGTAGTGGCCCACTTACGAAGACGAAACATCCTGATATTCCCCTACTTAGACGACCTGTTGATTGTAGGCAATTCAGAGACAGCTCTCGAAAACAACCTGTTTCTGACTTGCCAAACACTGTAAAATTGGAAAAAGTCTAATCCTTGCCCATCTCAGAATGTAACCTTTCTGGGAGTTTGTCTAGATACGATTCACCAGGAGACAGTTCTTACAACCCAGAAGGTAATGAGGATAAGCAAAAAGGTAACAAATTTCCAAAATCAATACGTATGTACGATCAGAGAAGCGATGAAACTACTGGGCTCCCTGACCGCATGCATCCCGGCTGTAAGATGGGCTCAGTTCCACACCCGGATCCTGAAACAATGGATTTTAGGAGTGTTGGAACAGAAGCCCGGATTCTGTAGAGATAAAAATTCAAATCCCCTGACCAGTGTTTCAGTCCCTGCAGTGGTGGAAACAGTCAGAACATCTGTCAAAGGGAGTTCCTTGGAACCCCGAACACCTGGTTGTTATCACGACGGACGCAAGCCTTTGGAGATGGGGAGCACATTGTTCCCATCTCTATTCCCAAGGAGAGTGGTCTGTCACTCAAAAATCTCTATCGTCAAATCAAAGAGAATTGACGGCAGTCTGGGAAGCATTAAAGGTGTTTTCTTATCTGATACAAAACAAAGACGTTCAGGTAAGAACAGACAATACAACAGTAGTTGCTTACCTAAACCATCAAGGCGGGACAAGAAGTTTAACTCTGAACAAACAGAAAAAATATTCTCCTGGGCGGAGGTTAACTTAAGATCCCTATCATCGATTCATCTAAAAGGATCCCTAAACATAGAAGCAGACTTTTTAAGCAGAACTTACTTAAAAACAACAAAATGGAGCCTAGAAAGACACGTCTTTTTTCCAAATCACGGAATTGTGGGGAACTCCACAAGTAGATCTTTTCGCTTCAGCCACAAACACAAAACTAAAAAAGTTTTTTTTCTCTGAATCCGTTCGACTGAAACATAGGGGTAGACGCGCTGTCCCGAAAATGGGATTTTTAACTAGCCTATGCCTTTCCCCCTTTTCAATTAATTCCCAGAGTCCTAAAAAAGATTCGGTTAGACAGGGCTCATGTGATACTAATAGCCCCTCTATGGCCCAAAAAAACATGGTTTCCGTTACTGAAGACTCTTTCAGTCCAGAGCCTTCATTTGCAACAGGATCTACTGTCCCAGGGCCTGATCTACCATCCCCAAATAGAAAGGTTACACCTAACGGCCTGGAACCTGAAAGGATGATTTTGAGATCAAAGGGCCTATTAGAAGCCATTATTAACACTATGTCAGCCAGCAGAAAAGATGTAACTTCAAAAATGTATCATAAGGGGTGGAGTAAATTTTGCTGTTTGCGGTGTATCCAGGAAAAAACTTCTCAGAAGTTCTCAGTCCAAGCAGTTCTAGGTTTCCTGCAGTCTGGCTTCGAAAAAAGATTACGCCCAAACACTTTAAGAATGCACATATCAGCCTTAAACGCAGTGTTTGGAGAAAGAATTGCGGAACATCCATGGGTTATCAGTTTTTTAAGAGGGGCAGGTTAAGACCGTCCCTAAGGCCTACAGTTTCCCCTTGGGATCTCAATTTGGTGCCATTAGGTTTGACAAACGCCCCATTTGAACCTTTGTCAGAAACCTCATTGAGATATCACTAAAGACTTTATTCCTGGTATCAATCACCTCAGCGCGTAGAGTGAGTGAAATCCAAGCTCTAAAAATAGTGAAACCCTTTTGCATCGTATTCCCGGACAGAATTGTATTCAGATTGGACAATTCTTTTCTTCTTAAAGTGGTATCAAACTTCCACAGAGAGGAGGAGATTATTGTCCCATCATTTTTGCTCAAACCTAAAAACAGAAGGGGAAATGAATTTCCACAAGTTAGATGTACATAGGGCTATATTACTCTATCTAGAGGTTACAAAAACGTTTAGGAAAACAGACTATTTATCCAATTCAGTGGAACACATAAAGGGCAGAAAGCCACAAAAAACTCCTTATCCAGATGGATAAAAATGGCAATTTCGGAGTCATATAAAGTGTCAGATATTCCTCCACCAAAGTCCTTTACAGCACATTCCACAAGATCTGTGGCTGCATCCTGGGCAGAGAGGGCAAGTGCCTCATTAGAACAGATATGCAAAGCAGCGACATGGTCAAGTCCTCATACATTTATTAAACATTATAGAGTGGATACTAGAGCTAGTTAGGAGCTTGCTTTCAGCAGGAAGGTGCTTCAGGCCATAGTCCTCCCCTACTAATGGCATGGCTGTGATTGGCCAGTGCAGTATGTGACCCAGCCTCTATATAAGCTGGAGTCACGTAGCGACGTACGTCACTCTGCTCTTGCTAGTGTAGGGATAAGATGCTGCTGCTGCTGTGAGGGAGAGAATAGGAAAGAATCTGATATCAGAACTTGTTAACTCTGCAATCTACAGCGATTTTTTTTTTGTGGGTGCAATGCAACATTTTTGTACCCTACCCTGAGCCCAGTGACACAGAAAAATAAGTTTTATGCGTCTGTTAGGTGGGCGTCGGCGGTCATTTTGTGCAAGTTCAGTGCACCAGCACTGCATATATGCCATATGTTCTTTTAGTTCAGTGGGCAACATATACCCATTTTATAAGTGCACCTGCACTGCATATGTGCCAGGGGAAGGGAAAATAAAATAGGTAAGGCTACTCTCACACCTGTGTTAGGTGCGGATCCGTCTGGTATCTGCACTGACTGATCTGCAACCATAATGCAAAAGCTTGTATCTGTTCAGAACAGATCAGTTTGCATTATCCTTTTAAAAAAAAGTCTAAGTCAAAACGGATCCATCCTGACTTACATTGAAAGTCAATGGGGGACGAATCCGTTTTCAATTGCGCCATATTGTGTCAGTGAAAACGGATCCGTCCCCATTGACTTACATTGTAAGTCAGGACGGATCCGTTTAGCATTGGGGCTGAACTGATCCATTTTGAACAGTTTGTGAGATCCCTGAAACGGATCTCACAAACGGAGTTCAAAACGCCAGTGTGAAAGTAGCATAATCTGTCTGTGAGTTCAGGGACCCAGGGGGTGACCTATTCACATTTTTTTATGTAAATACCCCTGTGCTGCATATGTGAGTGTAATTAATATAGTATATCGATCTGTTAGATTATGGGGGGACAAATTAATATTTTTTTGCTAAAAAGTACATTTGTGCCTTGCACTGCAAATCTGACAGTGAAATAAAATCTGTAAATACATCTGTTTCACTGTAGGTGAAAAAATATAAATTTTTTACATAAAGTACCTTTGCGGCCTGCGCTGCATTTCTGAAAGTCCAATACAACCGTTAAATACTGCTGTTATATTGTGGTTTGAAAACACCCTTTTTCCATACGCCTCCACAACGGCACTGAGAAGAAGGATACCCCACCTCCCAGGGACAGGAAACAACGTGGAGAACTAACCTTTAAAAGCCCCCTTCCCTTTACCTTCTCCGGTTGTTTCCTGTCCCTCGGGACGAAGTGGAGAACAGAGCGGGATCCTTCCTGCTCTTCACCAGAATATTTGCGCGCAGCCTGGGTTCCTTCCAGGACCTCTCTTCCTCACTTTTTTCCCTAGACTGGTAGGTTAGGAGGGCTGCTTCGGGGCTGTCGGTGTGCGCGTGGTACCAAGTGACCCGGAAATGTATTCAAATTTGCCGGGGGGACAGTGGAATGGCGTCCTCGGCATCTGAAGATATTCCAGCAGCATGTCCATTCCAGCAGAGATGTCCTTAGAGCCTCCAAAGGCCCCCAGCCCGGTAAGCCTCTTCCTTTTGGGAGGTCAGCACCGCCATTGAGTCTAAATGGATGACACTCCTTCTAGCACCCTCCACCTCTAAAACAGTTTCTCAGGACATGGAGCTGGACTTTGATGATGGTGATATATCCTCGGATTCAGATTCGTCTTACTCAGAGGATATGTCAGGCAAGCCCTTATGCTCTATTGAGGACACTGACGCCCTCCTCAAAACTATCAGAACAATGATGAGCATCGAACAGGCAAGGGAACCACAGTCTATCCAGGACCAATTGTTCAGGGGATTGGCCAACAAAAAAAGAAGAGTGTTCCCAGTTCATGAGAATATAAAAAAAAATAATTTCTGTTGAATGGAGGGACCCAGAAAAAAGATCTGGGGTGTCCAGGGTATTTAAAAGAAAATACCCCTTCAGTGAGATTGACTCTGCCCTCTGGGAGAAGACCCCTCGGGTTGATGCGCCAGTGGCGAGAATATCAAAAAAATCTTCACTCCCATTCGAAGATGTCGGCCTGCTTCGAGACCCAATGGACAAAAGATGCGAGTCCATTCTTAAAAAGTCATGGGACACCTGTACTTCCATGTTAAGGCCCAGCATCGCAGCAAGCTGCACCGCCAGAACCCTCGCTCTTTGGCTATCCCAGCTTGAGGAGCATTTGATAGCCGGTACCCCCTCCAAAGATATCCTGGCCTCTCTTCCAGTGTTAAGTCAGAGACAGGAAAAAAAAAAAAAAAAAGAGGGTTAGTCACTGGGACTTCAGAACGATGGTCCAGGGGTAACTTTGCAGGGCACCAAAGGTGGGGCAGAATAAGTATCCTTTGAATATTTCCCTGAATATTGGGGAAAAAAAAGTGTAAAACGAAGATAGTGGAACAGGTGAGGGCAGGCTGCCAATGGTCTCAACCCACCTTGATTCCCTCAAGGTGGGTGGTTGGAAAAAAAGAAGTAGAGTAGCGTGGGGACGCTAAAAAAGGACCACAGAGAGGTGCCAATATCCCTAGTATCTAGGATTGTGGGGGTATATAACCCAAATATAGCAGCTTATGTTGTTAGGTATAAATAAATGGAGTGGCAAAACTCAGGATTAGCAATAAATGGTAGACAAATAGTAAAAGCAATGGTAAATTGCAAGTATAAAATCGCAAATATAAAGGAACATATGCTCCTGAATAAGGGGACCCACTAAGAGGCCCCGAAACGCATCAAGCTGCTCACTCCCCCAACCCTGGCTTTTGGAATAAAAAATTAAAAGAAAGAACAAGTGATCTTTGTTCGTTTCTAAGACTCTACTGGCGATCCAGGCACAGGAGGTGTGATGTGGGTGTCTTGAGCTTTATCCCACATTACCCTCCTGGGTGAAGTGAGTCACTGAAATTTTGATTTTATATTTTCATTTTATATTTGCGATTTTATACTTGCAATTTACCATTGCTTTTACTATTTGTCTACCATTTATTACTAATCCTGATTTTTGCCACTCCATTTATTTATACCTAACAACATAAGCTGCTATATTTGGGTTATATACCCCTACAATCCTAGATACTAGGGATATTGGCGCCTCTCTGTAGTCCTTTTTTTTAGCCTCCCCACGCTACCCTACTTCTTTCTTTCCAGTGTTGAAGCAGGCCACCATATTTTTATCTGATGCATCTGCGGATCTAGTCAAGCTCTCAGCTAGATCAGCGACCCTATCCAATGCAGCTAGAAGATCCATATGACTGAGATCCTGGTCGGGAGATAATACCTCAAAGAATAAACTCTGTAACATTCCTTGTGAAGGCGACAGGTTATTTGGGTCTGTTCTAGACGATATACTAGACAAAGTGTCCGACCGGAAGAAAGGATTCCCCTCTGAACCAAAATTCTTTCACAACCAGCGGCCCTTTCGCTCCCAGAAAAAGGGTAGATCGGATCAAAGACGGAAAGAAGGATCAAGTTCTTGGCAAACCTCTAAGGGAAGAGGGAGAGGTTTTTTGTTCAACCCCGACAAGTCTTCCAAACAACCTCCTCAATGACGCCAGGGGTCCTGTGGGGGGGGGGGGGGGGGGGAAGACTTCAGGAATTTTATCCGGATTGGGAAAAAATTATCAACTCTCCATGGGTTCTAGATCTAATCCGGTCAGGGTGCAGAATAGAGTTTTCCTCTCCTCCACCAAAAAGGTTCTTGGAAGAAGAAGTTGCCAAAATCCACTCAGTTGCTGATGGAATCCCAGATACAGGCTCTTCTGACAAAAAAAAGCAGTCATCCCAGTTCCCCGGGACCAACTAGAGGAAGGCTTCTATTCTCCAGTATTCCTGATAAAGAAGCCTAACGGGTCCCACAGGGCGATCATAAATCTAAGAGATCTGAACAAACACATCTCGTACAAAAAAAATTCAAAATGGAAACAATCAATTCCACCATCGGCCTGCTATTCAAAAATTGTTTCATTGTATCTCTAGACCTGGCAGACGCCTATTATCACATCCCCATCTACCCAAGCCATCAAAAATACCTAAGATTTGTAATATTCCGACAAGATCGTCTGACTCATTTACAATTCAGAGTCCTTCCATTTGGTCTTTCATCCGCTCCGCGAGTATTCACAAAGGTGATGGCAGAAGTGTCCGGCTATCTTCATCAACAAGAGATTGTTTTCATCCCATATCTAGATGACTTCTTGCTAGCAGCTCCATCACCAGGAATTCTCCAAAAATCTAATTTTGACGCAAACAAACTCTATTTTCTAGGGTGGAAGCTGAACCTGGAAAAATCTGATATCGTTCCTTCGCAGAGGAAGAAATTTCTAGGCATCCTCCTGGATTCAGAGTTAATGACATCCTTCCTTCAGAGCTCGAAGATCCAGGATCTGATTATCAAAATCTGTATGTTCAAACGCCCTCAGAAGGTATCCTTCAGACAAATTATGGTCCTCCTAGGTCTTATAACTTCCACTATCCCAGCAGTAAAGTGGGCACAATTCCACAGCAGACTGCTCCAAAATTTTGTCCTATCCTCCTGGAACAAAAGTCCCCTCTCCCTGGACAAAAAAGGTTCCCCTTCCCCTTCAGGTCAAATTGACCCTAGATTGGTGGCTAAAAAGAGATCATCTCAGTCAGGGAGTCCATCAGATATAGTAGTGATCACAACCGATGCAAGCGGATTAGGATGGGGGGGCTCACAGCGAGGGCCAGATTGTTCAAGGTATGTGGGGAACCAATTTTCTTCCTCTATCCTCAAATGCAAAGGAGCTACAAGCAGTGTTCCTAGCATTAAAAGCTTTTCAATCCTCTGTCCATCACAGGGACGTGAAAATCCTGACAGACACGATGGTGGCATATATATATATATATATATATATAAGCAGGGGGGCATGCAAAGCAAGATTCTAGGTCAAACAGCGTCCTGGCTGATCTCTTGGGCACAGAATCACATAGTGTCTATATCAGCGGTACACTTAAAAGGGAAAGAAAACCTCCTGGCGGATTACATGAGCAGAAATCCACTAAAATCAGGGGAGTGGTCCCGGAACAAAATAGTTTTTCAGGAATTAACCAAGAGATGGGGAGTTCCAATCCTGGACCTATTCGTGACAAAGGCAAACAGTCAAACAAAGCAATCCTTTTCCCTATCATACCAGGACAATCCACTGAGGGTGGACGCCTTCTCAGGTCCCTGGCCAGAGGGCCTTTTGTACGCGTTCCCGCCAATATCCCTGATCCCCAGGACGCTAGCAAAAATTTTAGAGGACAGATGCAATGTCATAATGATAGCGCCTTACTGGCCAAAAAGGACTTGGTTCCCTTTATGGTCGATGACAGCAAAGGGGGACTTCTGGCAGCTTCCCCAAGTCTCAGATCTTCTGCTCCAAGGCCAGGTCCAGCACCCAAAGATCCATCAACTAAACCTGACAGCTTGGAGGCTTAACGCGGCATCCTAAAAGCCAAAGGCCTATCAGACGCGATAATTCACACAATTCTAAGCAGTCGGAAACCAGTCACTTAAAAAAAATGTATCATAGGGTCTGGAATACCTTTCTTTCCTTTTCACAGGGATCCTGAGATCCCTCGAAGAAACCGGACTTAAAAATTGTTCTGGAATTTCTGCAAAAAGGCATGGAAAACTGTCTACAGGTCAGCACCCTTAAAATTCAGGTAGCGGCACTCAGCACCTTTCTAGATCTAAAACTCGCAGCATTTTCCTTAAACGTTTCTTTAAAGGTGCAAATAGATTGAGACCTACAGTCAGATCTATTGTCCCTCCCTGGGACTTTAATTTAATCCTTTCAGTTCTAGTGGACCCTCCTTTCGAGCCCATTTCAGAAATCCCTCTTAGCCTGCTCTCTAAAAAACAGCCTTTATTATCGCAAACACTTCCGCCAGGAGAGTCGAAGAAAGGATCTTGGAAGATATAGCTGTTCTATGTCATGAACCTTCCTTTCTGCCCAAGGTATGTTCTAGATTTCATTGTGATCAAGATATCTCACTACCTACATTCTGCCCACAGTCTAGATCAGACAAGGAAGCCAAGTTCCATAATCGACGTGAAGAGATGCATCCTCGCCTACCTGGAAGACACAAAAACTATAAGAAAGTCAAATAGACTTTTTGTCCAGTTCGCGAGAGCTAACAAGGGCTAGGGTGCATCAAAATGACTATTACTAGAGTGTATAAGGAAAGGAAATCCTCACCACCAGGGCGACTGACTTCCCACTCAACTAGGGCAATTTCAACCTCCTGGGCGGAATGAGCTTCTGCTTCACTGAGCCAGATATGCCAAGCAGCCACTTGGTCCAATCCTAACACATTCTTCAGGCATTCCAGACTGGACATTGCTTCCAACAGGGACCATTCCTTTGGCCAGAAAGTTCTATCCGCTGTAGTCCCACACTAATTGGCTAGTGATTTATCTGCTAGTCCTCCTGCTCAGTGCCGTTGGGGAAGGCGTATGGAATAGATGATAATTACTTACCGGTAATTTGATTTTCCATTTAGCCTCCACAACGGCACTGGGATTTTTTCCCACCCTTCCTTGTTTTTTTATGTCCTTTCTGACAGATTGTCTATATTTTATCAGTAAAAATATCTCAAAGGCCATAAACTGTGCTCGCTTGATTTTTTTCTCTTGTTGATCAAAAAAGTAGTTTTTTCTGCATCCTCTTGAGTTCTCGGATACTAACCGGAGAAGGTAAAGGGGAGGAGGCTTTAAAAGGTTAGTTCTCCATGTTGTTTCCTGTCCCTGGGTGGCGGGGTATCCTCCTGCTCAGTGCCGTTGTGGAGGCTAAATGAAAAATGGTAAGTAATTATCATCTCTTTGTGCTAGATACTACATTTGCAGCCTGCGCTACATTTCTGACAGTCCAATACAACTGTTAAATACTGCCGTTATATTTTTGTTTGAAAAAAAAAAAACACCCATTTTGTGCCTGATAGCACATTTGCAGGCTGTGCTGCATATCTGTCAGGTCAATACAACCATTAACCACTTAAGGACCACAGGTTTATACCCCCCCTAGTGACCAGGCCCCATTTTACAAATCGGCACTCCACAACTTTAGCGGTTTATTGCTCGGTCATGCAATTTACCACCCAAATTAATTTTACCTCCTTTTCTTCTCACTAATAGAGCTTTCATTTGGTGGTATTTCATTGCTGCTGACATTTTTACTTTTTTTGTTATTAATCAAAATTTTTCACTTTCAGTTGTAAAATTTTGCAAAAAAAACGACATCAATATATACATTTTTCGCTAAATTTATTGTTCAACATGTCTTTGATAAAAAACAAATGTTTGGGCAAAAGTTATAGCGTTTACAAACTATGGTACAAAAATGTGAATTTCCGCTTTTTGAAGCAGCTCTGACTTTCTGAGCACCTGTCATGTTTCCTGAGGTTCTACAATGCCCAGACAGTAGAAAACCCCCACAAATGACCCCATTTTGGAAAGTAGACACCCTAAGGTATTCGCTTATGGGCATAGTGAGTTCATAGAACTTTTTATTTTTTGTCACAAATTAGCGGAAAATGATGATTTTTTTTTCTTACAAAGTCTCATATTCCACTAACTTGTGACAAAAAACAAAAACTTCCATGAACTCACTATGCCCATCACAAAATACCTTGGGGTGTCTTTTTTCCAAAATGGGGTCACTTGTGGGGTAGTTATACTGCCCTGGCATTTTAGGGGCCCAGATGCGTGAGAAGAAGTACGGCGATACCAGATGTGTGACACTTTTTTGCAGCCTAGGTGGGCAAATGGGCCCACATTCCAAAGAGCACCTTTAGGATTTCACGAGCCATTTTTTACAGATTTTGATTTCAAACTACTTACCACACATTTGGGCCCCTAGAATGCCAGGGCAGCATAACTACCCCACAAGTGACCCCATTTTGGAAAGAAGACACCCTAGGTATTTTGTGAGGGGTATGGTGAGTTTATGGAATTTTTAATTTTTTGTCACAAGTTAGTGGAATATGAGACTTTGTAAGAAAAAAAAAATCATCAGTTTCCGCTAACTTGGGACAAAAAATAAAAAATTCTAGGAACTCACCATGCCCCTCATGGAATACCTTGGGGTGTCTTCTTTCCAAAATGGAATCACTTGTGGGGTAGTTATACTGCCCTGGCATTCTAGGGGCCCAAATGTGTGGTAAGTAGTTTGAAATCAAAATCTGTAAAAAATGACCTGTGAAATCCTAAAGGTGCTCTTTGGAATGTGGGCCCCTTTGCCCACCTAGGCTGCAAAAAAGTGTCACACATCTGGTATCGCCGTACTCAGGAGAAGTTGGGCAATGTGTTTTGGGGTGTCATTTTACATATATCCATACTGGGTGAGAGAAATATCTCTGCAAAAGACAACTTTTCCAATTTTTTTTATACAAAGTTGGCATTTGACCAAGATATTTATCTCACCCAGCATGGGTATATGTAAAATGACACCCCAAAACACATTGCCCAACTTCTCCTGAGTACGGCGATACCACATGTGTGACACTTTTTTGCAGCCTAGATGCGCAAAGCGGCCCAAATTCCTTTTAGGAGGGCATTTTTTGACATTTGGATCCCAGACTTATTCTCACGCTTTCGGGCCCCTAAAAAGCCAGGGCAGTATAAATACCCCACATGTGACCCAAGGTATTCAATGAGGGGCATGGAGAGTTCATAGAAAAAAAAATTTGGGCACAAGTTAGCGGAAATTATTATTATTATTTTTTTTCTCACAAAGTCTCCCTTTCCGCTAACTTGGGACAAAAATGTCAAACTTTCATGAACTCAATATGCCCCTCACGGAATACCTTGGGGTGTCTTCTTTCCAAAATGGGGTCACATGTGGGGTATTTATACTGCCCTGGCATTTTAGGGGCCCTAAAGCGTGAGAAGAAGTCTGGAATATAAATGTCTAAAAAATGTTACCCATTTGGATTCCGTGAGGAGTATGGTGAGTTCATGTGAGATTTTATTTTTTGACACAAGTTAGTGAAATATGAGATTTTATAAGAAAAAAATAATAATAATTTCCGCTGTCTGAATGGAGCCTTACAGGAGGGTGATCAATGACAGGGGGGTGATCAGGGAGTGTATATGGGGTGATCACCCCCCTGTCACTGATCACCCCTCTGTCAGGCTCCATTCAGACGTCCATATGTTTTTTATGGATCCACATTAACATAATAGATGACTCATAGTAACAACATTTGACCAATCAGGTATGGACACATAGGCTACCATGCATCAGAGCTATGATGACCCTATATGGTGAAACTGTTCAAACTTTAGGAATGTTTGGGTCACTTGAAACCGCTCAGGAAGTTTCTCACATTCCAAAGGGGAAAGGGATATCTTGAAACAGATGTACTGGTCAGATATAATCCATAATACACGTTTGCTTAGAAAGACCAAATGGAGTTACCTATATCCCATCAGTGATCACACCCCTGTAAGGCTCCATTCAGACGTCCGTATGTGTTTTGCGGATCCGATCCATAGATGCGTGGATCCGTAAAACACATACAGACGTCTGAATGGAGCCTTACAGGGGGGTGATCATCCCATATAGACTCCCTGATCACCCCCCTGTAAGGTTCCATTCAGACGTCCGTATGCATTTTGCGGATCCGATCCATGGATGGGTGGATCCGTAAAACACATACGGGTGTCTGAATGGAGCCTTACAGGGGGGCGATCAATGATAGGGGGTGATCAGGGAGTGTATATGGGGTGATCACCCCCCTGTCACTGATCACCCCCCTGTAAGGCTCCATTCAGACGTCCGTATGTGTTTTGCGGATCCGATCCATAGATGCGTGGATCCGTAAAACACATACAGACGTCTGAATGGAGCCTTACAGGGGGGTGATCATCCCATATAGACTCCCTGATCACCCCCCTGTAAGGCTCCATTCAGACGTCCGTATGCGTTTTGCGGATCCGATCCATGGATGCGTGGATCCGTAAAACACATACGGACATCTGAATGGAGCCTTACAGGGGGGTGATCAATGACAGGGGGTGATCAGGGAGTGTATATGAGGTGATCACCCCCCTGTCATTGATCACCCCCCTGTAAGGCTCCATTCAGACGTCCGTATGCGTTTTGCGGATCCGATCCATGTATCCGTGGATCCGTAAAACACATACGGACATCTGAATGGGGCCTTACAGGGGGGTGATCAGGGAGTCTATATGGAGTGATCAGGGGTTCATAAGGGGTTAATAAGTGACCAGGGGGGGGTGTAGTGTAGTGTAGTGTAGTGGTGTTTGGTGCTACTTTACACAGCTACCTGTGTCCTCTGGTGGTCGAGCCAAACAAAAGAGACCACCAGAGGACCAGGTAGCAGGTATATTAGACGCTGTTATCAAAACAGCGTCTAATATACCTGGCAGGGGTTAAAAAAATCGCATCTCCAGCCTGCCAGCGAACGATCGCCGCTGGCAGGCTGGAGATCCACTCGCTTACCTTCCGTTCCTGTGAACGCGCGCGCCTGTGTGCGCGCGTTCACAGGAAATCTCGGCTCACGCGAGATGACGCCAATCGGCGTTAGTGTGACCTGGGAGAGCCGCCGCAATGACGCCTTTCGGCGTTAGAGTGGCGGCAAGCGGTTAAATACTGATGTTATATTTTGTGCTAGATACTACATCGTGGCCAAAAGTTTTGAGAATTACATAAATATTGGAAATTGGAAAAGTTGCTGCTTAAGTTTTTTATAAAAGCAATTTGCATATACTCCAGAATGTAGAATGAAGAGTGATCAGATGAATTGCATAGTCCATCTTTGCCATAAAAATGTACTTAATCCCAAAAAAACCTTTCCACTGCATTTCATTGCTGTCATTAAAGGACCTGCTGAGATCATTTCAGTAATCATCTTGTTAACTCAGGTGAGAATGTTGACGAGCACAAGGCTGGAGATCATTATGTCAGGCTGATTGGGTTAAATGGGTTAAAATGGCAAACTTGACATGTTAAAAGGAGGGTGATGCTTGAAATCATTGTTCTTCCATTGTAAACCATGGTGACCTGCAAAGAAACGCGTGCAGCCATCATTGCGTTGCATAAAAATGGCTTCCAAGGCAAGGATATTGTGGCTACTAAGATTGCACCTCAATTAACAATTTATATGAACTTCAAGGAAAGAGGTTCAATTCTTGTTAAGAAGGCTTCAGGGCATCCAAGAAAGTCCAGCAAGCACCAGGATAGTCTCCTAAAGAGGATTTAGCTGCGGGATCGGAGTGCCACCAGTGCAGAGCTCAGGAATGGCAGCAGGCAGGTGTGAGCGCATCTGCACGCACAGTGAGGCGAAGACTTTTGGAAGATGGCCTGGTGTCAAGAAGGGCAGCAAAGAAGCCACTTCTCTCCAAAAAAACATCAGGGACAGATTGATCTTCTGCAGAAAATATGGTGAATGGACTGCTGAGGACTGGGGCAAAGTCATATTCTCTGATGAAGCCTCTTTCCGATTGTTTGGTTTCATCATGAAAAAGGCTTGTCAGGAGAAGAAAAGGTGAGCGCTACCATCAGTCCTGTGTCATGCCAACAGTAAAGCATTCTGAGACCATTCATGTGTGGGGTTGCTTCTCATCCAAGGGAGTGGGCTCACTCACAATTTCTGACAGCCCAATACAACCAGTCAATATTGCTGTTACATTGTTGGTTGACAAATTCACATTTTTAGTGACCGTGAAGTAATTGTATTAAATTCGCCTGCCACACTATTGTGTGACCTCAAGAAATTCTCTTTATGACACCGGCACAGCCTTACTGTAAGTGAACTTAATTGTTGACTATTGGCGGCTACATTGTCGCCTGACATAAACCATATGTTAGTTTGGTGGATTAATGCAAAGGATGAGGAGAGCGTCAAATAAGGGACGTGGTCCTGGTCGTGGTGCTGCTGGTGGAGCTCCTGTTGCAGGGAGAGGATGTGGTCGATCTGTGCCAGCTACACGCACAAGTGAAACACCTTCCTCATGTGCGAGTAGGTGACAGAACCTTCAGCGTTATTTGGTAGGGCCGAATGCGGCTCTACGAATGGTGAGGCCAGAACAAGTACAGGCTATAGTAGATTGGATGGCTGACAGTGCCTCCAGTTCCTTCACATTGTCTCCCACCCAGTCCCCTGCTGAAAGATCAGAATTGGCACCTGCAGCCCATGGCCATCAGTCTTTCACCTCACCCCCTTGCAAATCAGCCAAGCAGTCTGAGCCCCAAGTAATGCAGCAGTTTCTTTTGCTGTTGGATGACTCTGCTAGCAGGGTTTCCCAGGGCCATCCACATAGCCCTGCCCCAGAAGTGGAAGAGATTGAGTGCACCGATGCCCAACCACTTACATTTCAGGATGAGGACATGGGAAGACCACCGCAGCACGTCTCCGATGATGACGAAACACAGGTGCCAACTGCTGCGGCTTTCTGGACAAGGAGGGCAGGGGTAAAGAGTGGGTGAAAGATGACGTTGAGGATGATGAGGTACTAGACCCCACATGGAATCAAGGTCATGTGAGTGATATGTGCAGTTTGGAGGAAGAGGTGCTGGTCGCACAGAGGCACCAGCACAGCAAAAGAGGGATCAGGGTGCAAAACCATCTGTTATATTCTGTGACATTTTACCATTTTTGCCGTGAATAAACCTCTGCTCTGCATAGGTGACAGTCAGGGACCTAAATTTCTAAAAATGGTCTGTTACATTCTCAGGTGACATTTTACCATTTTTGCCATATACAAACCCGTGCTCCGCATAGGTGACATGGACCTAAATTTCTAAAATTCATCTGTTTCATTGGTGGGTGACATTAACCCATTTTTGCCATTGAAAACCCCCAGCACTGCATAGGTGACAGGGTCTTAAATGTCTAAAATTAGTCTTTAATTGACGCGCCCCTCCTCCTTTCATTCGATTCTTTCACATTAATAACTTGTCCCACATTTCCACCCGATCAGATATCAGCCATTGACCTCCTTTGGATGTGGTATCCCTTTCGCAGGCTCCCGCATGGAACCCCGATTCCCCGTGATCACCATGGGAGGCGCAGATAAGAACATCGAAAGTTGACAGGGAAGATATCCAATTGGATCGTGGACGTGCGATCAGGCAGAGGTTATCTAGAGTCAACAAAGCGGCAGCAGGGCCTCTTCTGTATAATGTTTCATAATCCAAAATACTGCAGTGACATTCCCTTTAATTTTTTATTACTCATTACAATAACAGGGCATCTTAAGAGTCCTGTATTGTTATTTATCGTCACTATCTCTCAGGGTCGGGAGGGGGCCTCCTTTACTTGGATGCTTCTGCTTCTATAACTTGTACCACATTTCCACCCAATCAGAATTCAGCCATTGACCTCCCTTGCATGTGGTAGCCATTTCTCAGGCTCCCCCTCTGGCATGGAACCCTGATTCCCCGCCACCTGTGATCACCATGGTAGGCACAGAAAAGAACATCAAAAGTTGATAGGGAAGATATCTAATTGGATCGTGGACATCACGGGACATGCAACATGGTGGAGCAGTATGTGTACACACACCTACACATACTGACTGATGGGTCTGCCCCCTTCAACTTCTGGGTCTCCAAATTGGGCACATGGCCTGAGTTTGCCATTTATGCCTTGGAGGTGCTGGCCTGCCCTGCAGCCAGTGTATTGTCTGAATGCTTGTTTAGCACGGCAGGAGGTGGTTATCACAGACAAGCGCAGCCGCCTGTCCACAGCCAATGTGGACAAGCTCACGTTCATTAAAATGAACCAGGCAGGGATCCCACAGGACTTGTCCGTTACTTGTGCAGAATAGATATGTTGCATGTATACCTGACTCACCCAGTCATTGTTGTACTCCAGCACGCTTTCTCTTTGTTTTGTTTTTTATATTTCCAAATGTTTTGGGGTCTACACAAATTTAAATAAAAAGAATAAAAATAAAAAACAAAAACCAGTGTTGGCTACTGTTGGGCACTATATATACGGACCCCTTTACCTTAGTGTCCCTGTAAATGATCTCGGCAGCAAGCTTGGATTAAGGCTTTCTGGTACCAGGAGGTGAATGAATGACAAACATGTGCCTTGTTCAAATTCACTCTGTTTAATGGCAGAAAAGCATCAGTAGATATAGGAGGGGTTGAACTTTCTTTACATCCAATCAAGTGTTAGCATTTATCACAACCTATAGTATTCATACACATGAGCTCTGCATTAACATAAAGGATGCAGTAGTAACAGCACTTGACCAATCAGGTATGGACACATGGGCCACTATGCATCTAAAATCCTGATGACCTTATAAGGTGAAACTTCCAACTTTTAGGAATGTTTGGGTATTCTTGAAACCGCTCAGGAAGTGTCTCACATTCCAAAAGGGGGATGGAGATCTTAAACAGATGTACTGGTCAACTAAGAGAGACAAGATGGAGTTACCTATATCCCATCAATCCTCTCTTTAGAACATATATATATCTTATCTATATGGTTCTTTCTCTGTTCTCCCTTGGGTTGCTTGTAAGCCTTTAGGTATTCCATATACCCTTCAGGAGTATAATCCTCATGCTTTGTTGGGGTTGGGTTTACCTCTTCTACCTCTACCGAAGTATAGAGGAATGCTGAGTGTACCCCTCTTTCGGCCACATTTTTACATATGGCAAAAAGGGAGGGCACACATTGTAAACAACAGCAGAGAAACACCATTGCAGCGATCACAGCGAATGCCACTCCTAAAACATACCTTATTTGACCAAAGTCAGGTATCCAGCCAAAAAGCCAGTCCCACCAACCTTGGTCAACATCCTGTTTTATATGTTTTATCATAGAACAAACTAGTTTTTATATTGTCCTGTGGTTATATATGGCCAACCCTGGTACCCATATATTCTGCTCTAGAGAGGAGATTCACAATTTTCCGGTAGCTGTAGGGAAGTGTCTCTCGTGTGTCGTGTCTGCATTGCTAGGAATAGTGGTAACATTGCTAATGTCAGCCTAGCTATTGTACAGGGTCCCTCTGTAATATTGGCCGGTATGTACGTGTAACTAGAATTTCCACAGGCCAATATCCATCCTGTTGGTAGAGGTACATGTTTATCTAGGGATGGTACTGTTTTGGTAATATTGCATTGCATATTTTTTCCTGTTACTATCTTTTTACAACTACCTAGATCTCTATCACAAATACTTGGCCTAGTCTTATTCTGCATTTTTGCTTGTATGCAGGGAGGCAATAGTGTCTCATCACAGGTGAAATTATAACATATTTCTGCTGCTGTAACAAGACCTGTAATTATTTCTATCATATTACTTTGCAGAGTCTCATATGTAGGACAATTATGGCAAGCATGATAAGGATTTATATATCCATATCTAACATCGTGACCCTCCAAGTCTGTGTCATTCCATTGGGAACGTAGGAGCCCCGTCCACACATCTACTGGGGTGGGGACTGCTACCAGACATGTCTCCAAAATGTTAGATGCAGATAAAGTGGTTCGGAGACAAAAGTCAGTTAAGTTCAAAGTTCTGGCCAGGTACAGCCATAAGTTCTCCTTTGTCTTCCATAGATTGTCTTCCCCTCTGCCTTCCGTTTTCAAGTATGTCTGTCTGTTCCACAGCCGTGGGACAGTAAGTAGGAGACAAACAAATGCAAGTATTAAGGCACTGTATCTCAGCCATCTCGAGGAATGCCCTGACTGCGTCATCCTGTTGGGGGTCAAGGCTGTCTGCCTCCGTTAGCACCCCTCCTGTATCTTGTTCGAGGTCAAGGCTGTCTGCCTCCGTTAGTACCTCTGGGCCTTGTTGGAGGTCAGGGCTGTCTGCCCCCGTTAGTACCTCTCTTTTCTTCACCAACTTAATCCTTGTGGCGTGGATCCACGTGGGCGACTGTTCAGTGAGGACTGCTGTTCTGGTGATCGCGACTACCTCGGTGGGTGGTCCGTAGGTGAAGCTTCCTGGTTCCTTTCCCTTCTTTAAGATCTTGATCATCACCTTGTCGCCTACCCGGAATGGACGGGTTGGTTCCTGTGAAAGAGAAGGAGACTTACAAGTAACTTATTCTTCAGTTTTACTGAGGACCTTGATCAGATTAGTAACATACTCCTCTCTGATCAGGTCCTAGTCCCCTTCCTGCACTACCAAGGGGCGTCTGCTATTTAAGATGGAAGCACTATGTTGGGGAATGCATAGCTTCCTCTCTTTACAGAATAATCCTGTCTTAGGATTTTTCTGCAATACTAGATAACACCAGTCTTACTGTTCCTGTTCAGTGGCATACCACTGAAGATCAGTAAGCATTTGCAACATCTCAGGGGTTGGAGGTGCCAAACATGGCATCTCCCAATGGTTACAAAAACCTGTGAGGTTGCATTTGGCCACTCGTTTCGCCACCTCATATGCCAGCGCATTGCCCTGTGAGACATGATCCTTACCATCTGCTGCCGTGAATCCTCTCTTTTGCCAAATCATACCATGGTCTCACACTACCCCATCTGTGTACCTACTATCAGTATGTAAAATACATGCCCTAGTATGTGTAATGAGCTCAGCTGCCTGCTGTATTAAGTGTGGATGCCCTTGAGTAGACCTACAACATCATGAGTGGTGTGCAAAATGGTGTAATGTCACATTGTAAAAGAAGTTGTCAATTCTACCATCATAGCACAGGCTGCAAGAGAACACAGACATGCCGGCATCCCTTGAACAGGGGTGGGCATTACCTTTGAGAAAAAAACGCACAAGGACGCAACTTGCCTCCGTTTCTTGTGTCAGTACACCCGCCATGGTTTTACAATTTTGGCATGCAAACATGTAGAAGGGCATATTATAGTCAGGGAGGCCCAGCCCTGGACTCGACATGAGCGAACATTTCAGATAATCAAATGCATTGTACATTTCAGAAGACCATTTAATCAAATCTGGATTTTCGTCCAGAGTGGCTTGCCTCAAAACATTTGTCATAATAGGAGCAATCAGGAATCCATTGTCTACCGTTTATCATACCAAGGAAAGATAACATTTCTTTCTTGGTGTGCGGGGCGACCAGACCCGCATTAGACTGGACTCTTTCTGTGCTGATTCTCCGTTCACCTTTTGTGAGGACAAAGCCCAAGTATTCAACCTGCATTTTACACCATTGCATTTTCTTAAGTGTCACTTTGTGACCACATCCTGACAACCATTTTAACAGTGATAAACCATCCTGAATGCTGGCCTCCGCTGACATGCTACACAGTAACAAATCATCGACATATTGCAGCAGCACAGAACCCTGGGGGGTGTACCATGGTTTTAACATTGCTAGGAGGACCATGCTGTACACTACAGGTGAATCAGCATATCCCTGGGGTCTGCACCAGGTCAGTTGACGTCTGTCAAAGGAAAAAAAACAAAAAGGTAGTCTGGTTATCTTATCAACTGGGATAGAAAATCATTTTTCAGATCTATCACACTGAACCAAACAGCGTCTGCTGGAATGGCAGAAGATAATTGAGGGACATCAGGCACAACAGGGGCTATAGGCACAATGATGTTGTTGATGGCCCTTAAATCCTGTACAAAGCGGGTAGTACCATCTGCCTTTGTCACTGGATTCACGGGCGTGCTGTAGGGTGAAATCACCTCTTCCAGGATTCCCTTTTGTAGGAATTCTTCTATCATTGGCCTAAGTCCATCAAGTTTCTCTTTTGACAGCGGGTATTGTTTCTGATATACTGAAATGACACCTGGTTTCACAGTAGCTGTGTAAAGGGTGCAATCTATGAATCCTGTGTCATATTCATTTGAAGACCATAATGCAGGAATAATGTTATTAAGTTCTGGGTGGTCCTGTATGTTTGCAAGAATCAGTGGGCCCGGTGTAGAGATTGGATGAGACCTGAGTGTACTCTTATGCCCTGATTCTTCGCTGATACCTGCAAGTCAAGCTTAATGAACAAATCTCTCCCTAATAGGCTGACTGGGCAATCTAGTATAATGCTAAATACATGATCTGTGATGTATTCCCTGTCCATGGTCTCGAATGGTAGTGAGTCAGTTTTAAAAAGTTTTGTCAAAACCTCATTAATTCACATAGAAGGCTCAGATTCTCTTTCCTCCCACTTTTAGGCATCTTAAGTCCACCCCTTTTAGTCGGACGCTGCGGTCATCCTTCCGTCCGTCAGTAGTATGCCAGCTGCCCATAAGAACAGAGCTCTGATGTTAAGCACAACACTTAACATGTAACTGCAAACATTGAAACAAACAGATCGGACAATACAGACATGAACACACAAAGGGCCCATAAAAAGTTTTCATTGACTTCAATAAATAAAAAATATACAGCTTGATCAAGGCTGTTGGCACCAATAAAAACCAAAAACTTCCAAGAAAAATAAAATTAAATTCTCAATGCGCATATCATTCACATTTTCATGTATTCATTTTCACAAGCAGCTCATAACCTCGCCCTTACACATAAAAACTGAATTGCACACACAGCTCTGCTAAACATTTCAGTCTTCAAAAATTTTTCAACTTCACTTACAATTCAAAGCCACACTCATTCACATTCCACTGAATCATATATCTTTCAATCTAGTCACACAATTTCTTTGTTACATTCCAAAACTTGCAACACAGACAAACACAGCTTTCCTGGAAACAGATATCCACACCACACCCAGAATTGCTAATGGTTTGTCATTGGTGAACTACTTTTTTTTCAATATCTTCTGTTCTTCACTCTGTGATTAATCAACTCTTATAAGAAGACAACATATGTGTTATACAGTACAGTAATTTTGTTAAAATCCAAATTATCTTATGTCATGTGGTTTTAGTTTAGTGTCGCACACATCTTTACTTACTCTATATAATCCCCCTTCCCCCCCCTTTTCCTTTGCCTTGCGTCTCTTATTTCAGGAGTGTTCAAGCAGGGGAAGTAAAGCAATCAATCACAGGACATTCAACTGTCCCACATGTTTCTCAAACTTTTACTCATATCTGAATAGGGACTTAGAATGGGTGCAACCTTAGATTGATAGGATTGGACATGGGCACTTTCTTAACTAGTGGATTTGCAATCATTGGATCTAATTCAATGCTGAAGTCCTGTCTGTAAGATCTATAGATAACACAGGTTAGCATCTTCACAGTCTGCAGATGCATTACCAATTAACAGCCTCCCCCCCCCCCCAGCCCCCATAGGAAATTCCTGAGCACAGGAGGGGGATGTGAGATGGGAGGGAGTTCTCTCTGAGAGCACATTTCCAGAGAGAACTGGTGGTACTACAAGTGAAATAATGACTTTTGAATGTTACAGCAGATATGGTGGGGGAAGGGATGCCACATGGCAACTTCTTTGTTCTCTGTAGGATTCAAAATCCTCCATCTTGTAATAAGAAATGCTACTCATTTCCCCAACCTTCAATTTCTCCATTAATATCTTGCTATTACCTGCATCATACCAGTGGGGGGGGGCTATTTCCAGCCACTGTTTTCCTCCCCTGGACATGTTCTCCATGTCCCAGGAAGGATCAGCATCGAAATGCGGCCAGGCTGTTTTATCACCTAGACATAGTCCTTTGACCATATCCATATGATAAATACTATTATCACCGTCCCTGGGGAATGGATGTGCAGCATCCATTACCTCAGTCCAGCCTGCTAGATTATCTACCCACGGGTTGATCAGGTAATAGTTTGTTGGACTAACACGAGCTACATAGATTTTGCAAGTCTCTCCTGGTTCTGATTTAGGGAATTTAGTCTTAGACCCTTGTCCTCCCATGTTAGTATTTATAGTTCAAAGAATAAGTGAGACAATCGCCGTCAGGACTGGCTGTGCTGCACTGAAATAGCGCCGACAAGACCTGTCAACTGATCAGCTGATTCGTATCTTAATGTCTCTCTATACTCTTTGGACCCCTATCGACTATTGTTGCTTTGGACCGCCACTTGCGTTCATATTTTCCGGGTCATCAGATTATTCCTAGCCGAAAAATTGGGGCGTCTTGCGGTCCTCCACAGCACAAACAATTTTACACATTAACAGTAAATAACCCAAAATACATCAATTTGACAATAACAGTGGGATATGACCGTACACTTACCACCCGGTCAGTATCTCACACAAACAGATAATCTTATCACTTCTAAAATACTTATACTATATATATATATATATATAAGAGTTAATCCAAGCTTTTAACCTTTCTGTTCCCTGAACAGTATCTCTAGTACGTACTACAAAGGGCATGGGTTCCCGGAACCTCTTACTGCCTACTTTAGCTCCCTGAGCTATAATTGCGTGTCCCGGACACAGCAATCTACCGAAATCATAAATAGATGGTTCAACTTACTTGATTGAGATTTTGGTCAGTGCCTCCAGGTCCAAGAAGGACAAAAATTGATGTCCTTCACTGTGGACGTGAAGATGAACCTCTCAATCCCAGACGATGCCCCCAGCTGTTGGGCACTATATATACGGACCCCTTTACCTTAGTGTCCCTGTAAATGATCTCGGCAGCAAGCTTGGATTAAGGCTTTCTGGTACCAGGAGGTGAATGAATGACAAACATGTGCCTTGTTCAAATTCACTCTGTTTAATGGCAGAAAAGCATCAGTAGATATAGGAGGGGTTGAACTTTCTTTACATCCAATCAAGTGTTAGCATTTATCACAACCTATAGTATTCATACACATGAGCTCTGCATTAACATAAAGGATGCAGTAGTAACAGCACTTGACCAATCAGGTATGGACACATGGGCCACTATGCATCTAAAATCCTGATGACCTTATAAGGTGAAACTTCCAACTTTTAGGAATGTTTGGGTATTCTTGAAACCGCTCAGGAAGTGTCTCACATTCCAAAAGGGGGATGGAGATCTTAAACAGATGTACTGGTCAACTAAGAGAGACAAGATGGAGTTACCTATATCCCATCAGCTACCTCTCCTCCTCCTCCGCCGCTTCCACCTACACCGCCACATCCACCTACTCCATATGGACCTCCTCCTCCTAGATCAAGATTTTTTATTTTATATTTTTTTACTTATTTTATGTTCTTTGAAGTCATTTCCCTATCCACATGTTTGCAGAGCACTTGCCATGCTCTTAACCACATTTTGCTGCCTTTTGCAGCCATCTAGCCCTTTCTATTACTTTTTTTTAGAGCCATTTTAGTGCTCCAAATTTTGGGTCACAATTGACTTTAATAGGGTTCAGGGTCAAGTTCGGGTCAACTTTTTTGCAAAGTTCGGCTGAACCTGTCAAACCCGAACATCCAGGTGTCTGCTCAACTATATTCTAATTGAATTGGACTTGCTAAAAAATTTCCCCAAATTTGTCTGCAAAATGAAGCCAAAAATTTTTGAATCTAATAAAAACAGCACCCACAGCTATTTTAGGGCTGTTTCACATGAGCGTGTGCGGTCTGAAAATCACGCTGTGTGTGTTCTGGACACTGCTCGTCGTGTAGTAGCGCACGGCATTATACAGATTTCTGCTATGTTCCTCTGCATGACCTTATTTCTACAGGATCATGCTGGCATAAAGTTGTCACTATGATTCTGTCAAGTAAGGTCATACATTTTAAACCGGTATAATGCCCTGCGCTTCTACATGACAGCAGTGTCCAGATCATGCTCACACATGGAGTGTGATTTCTGGACTGCATATAATCATGGGAAACAGCCTTTACTGCGAGAACTGGTGGACACATGGACAAGGATGGTCACATGACACCAGGAGGAAGTGGAGGGGCTTGCCCTGATTGGCCCAGAGCTGACATACAGCCTCATCAGCCAATTGGGGTGGCAGCAGGCAGGAAGACACCTGTGAAGAACAAGCAAACTCCACACCCTGTTGTGCACAGGCACAATCAACTATTCTATTGCAACAGGGACAGTCTAAGGAAAGAACAGAAATAAATAATTGTGTAGATTTTAGGGACCTTGAGTAGGAAATACTTTGAGGGAGTTAGGGATGGGCATACTGCTTAATATACCTGCTGCTGCATAAACTCTTGCTAGCAGCTCTGCATCACAAAACCAACTACCTGCAAGAAAAATAAATCTACTTTTTCCCCCCACTTGAATAGACAGACAGCTTTTTTTTTTTTTTTTAAAACCAAGTGGGATATTTATGAAGACAGGCGATTTAGCACAGGACTTTACACGTGTCTAAAGCTAAGCCAGCTCCCTTGCTGCCATAGATTTAGACCATTTTCTACACCTAAAACAGGCGTAGAAAATGATTAATGAGACAGGCCTGCTGCCCCATATATGTTCCCAACCAAAACCATGCCCCCTTTTTTTTTTTTAGGCCTCACGTGAGCAGCGGCGCAAATAACCTTTGTGCCGCAATAGCCGATAGATATATACCAGAAAGTGGAGTATATCTGTTCATAAATGACCGGCAAAGTTTCTACATAGGCTTATTGACAGCACAAGCACCCCAATAGCATTCTGCTGTTGAGCTATTCCAATTTTTTTTTCAACGCATATTACCCCGTGTTATTAAATACATTGCATTATGGCAAAAGCATTTTACAGCAATAATGCCATCTTTATACCCGTGTTATTATAATCTTCGTTCACAGCAAACACTGCATTTTTCCATCTGTGTTAGTGGACACAATACGGCATCAGATGGTGTTTTCATACATTTTAGTCCACAAACTTCATAGTTGAACAAGTGTTATTGCACAGTACGCTGTCATGATGGCATATTGAGGGTAGCACCTCTTTTAGACTGTGCAACGCCCATCTGCCTGGGGCCTCTGAGCAGAGTACAAATGTAGCTGGTTCCTACACTGCCCTGAAAATGTAGGCTTAAGGTAAGTCCATGAGAGGCTGTATATTTAGTGTTAGGTACCCGTCTGCAGAAGTCACCTCAACGCCTGGTAGATGGGCCCGACACATATTTGATCAAAAATGTGCGCTAAGAGCTTCCATTCTTCCATTTATAGTAGGTATAATATCACTTTAATTTAGAATGAACCCAATTTCTCAGCTCTATTGTTTGTATCTGTAAAGTTGTGCAGCCATTTTTTTTTAAATCAACCATAGACAGGATAGCACCATTACCATCTATCAGTGTAGTGTGGCCTCAACCGCTCAACAAGTGGTGGCAACCAGTCCTGCTCCCCAACCAGGGCCAGATCGGCTTATGTTTTGGTCAGCTCGGGAACTGGTGATACCACGGATACTGTAGGTGCAGGCTCAAAATGTGCCAGGCCTAAGCCATATTCGGCTGCTGCTTGCTCTCTCTGCGGACTGTGCGAGTATGTCTGGAAAAAAACTTCAGTGCCAGAAGAGAAAAGCACTGCCATGTGCAAGCTCTGCAGGATTAAAATAAGCTGTGTGTACCATGGCTCTAATGTAGCATATGCAGTGGCATCACCCGTTTCAGTGGGAAAATAGTAGTGGCTGCCAGCTAGTGCTACATGTAGCGTGTCCTCCTTGTCTTGATCTCCTTTGTGGCAGTCAGACTGCATCTACAGTTGTCACGTTAGTGATGTGGGAGTGAACACGACACCAACTACAGGAGGGAAGGGAAAAGGAACCAAGCCTCAAAGCTAGGGAAAGGAAAACGCCTATAGAAACCCTAATCCTAGCCCTGACTCCAATCCATATGAACAGACCTTGAGGGTAGGAATGTTCATACTCTGGACCCTGAAAACCCTGAATTGCCCTGGAATAGTGTCAGGGCTTGGGGCTTGAGACAACCTGTTCCTTCCAATATGAAAGAACAATCGTCTCACTGAGGCCTAGTTTAAAAAAAAAATAATTAAAAAAGACAGAGGGGAGACAACAAAATATAAATAACTTCTGAAGTAAATGGACAAGCAGGAACTCAGAAGAGGACCGCACACCAGCTCTTTCAAAAACCAAACTGAAGTGATCAACCGCATAGCATGATTGGTGAAGCCAGATTAAAGAGGAGTTGGAATGACCATTAAGCTACACCTGAGACAAGAGGTGTGGTCATTGCCAGCAACAACACTGAAGCAAGTGAAACAAAAAGAGACTGTCAGATCACATCACGTGCAGACAGTCTCTTAGATCTTCTGACACCTGTCACGTTAGTGACCGTGACATTACCCCTCCTTTTACGGGTGGCCTCCGGACACCCAGTACCAACTTTATCCGGATGAGCTATGTGAAAGGCTTTCACCAGCCAACTAGCATTCACGTCGGCCGCAGGAACCCACATCCTCTCCTCTGGTCTGTAACCCTTCCAGTAAACAAGGTACTGTAGGGATCCACAGAGAACTCAGAAGTCCACTATCCTGGCGATCTAAAATTCCAAATTGCTGTCCACCATGACAGGAACGGGAAGCAAAGAGGACGGTTCAACAGGTTCGACATATCTCTAACAACGATTTATGGAACACATTATGAATCTTCAAAGCCTGAGGAAGTTCAAGACGAAAGGCTACCGGGTTAATAATGCCAGTGATCTTATATGGACCAAAAAACCTTGGGCCCAACTTCCAAGAAGGTACTTTAAACTTAATGTTTCTTGTGGACAGCCACACAGAATCACCCACTCTCAGGTCCAGACCATTCATAAGTCTCTTGTCAGCCATACGTTTATACTTGTTACCCATCTTTTTCAGATTATTTAGATTTTTCTGCCAAATAGATGACAAAGAGGAGGAAAATCATTCCTCTTGAGGTATACCAGAAGTCCGAGTAACAGAAAATGTGCCAAATTGCAGGTGGAGTCCATATGCCCCCAAAAACGACAAAATGATCAGTGGACTCCTGTCTACGGTTATGGCAAACTCTGCTAAAGACAAAAATGATTCTCCCGATTCTCCGAGACAAAATATCTCAAGTAAGTCTCCAGAATATGATTAGTGCGTTCAGTCTGTCCGTTCGACTGAGGCTGAAATGCTGAAGAGAAGGACAATTGTACCCCCAGACGAGTACAGAACGCTTTCCAGAAGGAATACCATGTAATTTCACTATGTTATCGACAAACACTTGTGCAAGAGTTTTCGCATTAGGTAGACCTGGCAATGCTATAAAGTGCGCCATTTTAATAAAGCGGTCAACAACCACCAGAATCAGTTTTTCCTGATTCAGTAAATCTGTGATAAAATCCATGGATAAATGAGTCCAAGGTCGAGACGGGATGGGCAATGGAAGTAAAGATCCGGAAGTCTGAGTATGTGTTACCTTAGCACGTGCACAAGCACTACATGCTAACACATAGTCCTCAACACACTTACGCAAACCCCGGGCACCAGAATCTACGAAAGATGAGATCAACAGTGGATCCGCTCCCAGGGTGTCCTGTGAAAACTGTACAGTGATGTTCCTCGAACACCTTGTGACGAAATTCAGAAGGAACAACCAACTTCCCCGGAGGGCAAGAATCCAGTGCATCTCCCTGGGCCTCCAACACCTCTGCTTGAAGGTCAGGATATAGGGCGGATATAACTACCTCTTCAGACAATATCGGACCAGGATCTTCCAACCCCCCTCCAACTTGGAGAACACCTTGGCAACAACAATCTGGTTAAACAATTCAGGAATCAAAGGAAGGGGGTACGGATCACGGACCATAATCTGATTGAGCTCACAGAAGTCCAGACATGGCATAAGAGTTCCGTCTTTCTTCTTTACAAAGATAAACTCTGCTGCCAGTGGAGATTTGGAAGGTCTAATATGTCCCTTAGCCAAACTCTCGGCAATATACTCTCGCAAGGACGCTCTTTCGGGGTCAGAAAGGTTATACAATCGAGATTTAGGCAACTTCACTCCGTGAATAAGATTGATAGGACAATCATATTGCCGATGTAGGAATAAATCCTGGCAACCACTCTCAGAAACTACATCAGAAAAATCTGAAATGAAAGAGGGTACAGCTTTAGTGGTTAAGACAGAAAGAGATGTATTAAGACAGTTGTCCATGCAATAATCACTCCAATCGAGAATCTGTCTCGCTTACCAGTCAATGGTAGGATTATGTTTGCTTAACCAAGGTAAACCCAGAACCAACAGAGAAGGCAGACCCTCCAGCACAAAACACGAAATGGATTCCTGATGAAAATCACCCACTCTTTAACAGATGTCCTACACCATCTGACACAAACATTTCTGAGTAAATGGTGCAGAGTCAATTGGGTAATACCAGTAAATGACAAAAGTAAGTTCTCTGGCTCTCCACCCACACCACCAAGAGTAAGATGGGGACTGAACGTCTTTTTCTTGTTTTCGCCTTTCCACAGGAAAAACATACTCCCTTCTTATGCCTAAAACTCTTGCATGCAGACCCAGGGGTAGCTCCCCCTAACTGAATAGGTATGTCACCAGTCTCTCCACCTAAAGTGTCAGAGGAAACCGCCACATTGTATTATGGTTCGTCCTGAGAGTGAGGGGCCTTAGAGCTCTCTCTCAGGCGTCTATCAATACGTACTGCAAGGGACATAGCCCCTTCCAATGACTCAGGATTTTACTGAAAGGCCAACGTGTCCTTTAGCCTCTCAGATAATCCCTGACAGAATTGGCTACAGAAAGCTGGATCATTCAGCTCCATATCCGTAGCCCATCTCCTAAATTCAGAGCAATAGATCTCTGCAGAACGCACTCCCTGCCGTAATCCGTAACTTAGTCTCGGCCAGGGAGATCCGATCTGGATAATCGTAGATAAGACCCAACACTCTGAAAAATTCATCTACCGAACGGAGGGACTGTGATCCACTCGGCAGAGAAAAATCCCAAGACTGAACATCCCCTTTAAGCAACAAAATGATAATGCCAACTCTTTGACTCTCATCCCTAGATTGGAGCGGACATAACTTAAAGTACAACTTACATGACTCTGAACGGAATGAAATTATCGCTTCCCCAAAAAAATCTGTCCGGAAATGCAACCTTAGGTTCAGGACAGACCTGTAACTGCTACTGCCAACAGCAGCCTGTAATCCCTGGATCTGCGTGCGGAGGTCGGCTACTTCCAAAGACAGACCCTGCAAATTGTCTAGCCAGTGCAGCAATAGGATTCATAGCCTCACTGACACAAACAAAAAATAACGGTTTTGGGCGGTTTATAATGTCACGTTAGTGATGTGGGAGGGAACACCACACCAACAACAGGAGGGAAGGGAAAAGGAACTCAGCCTCAAAGCTAGGGAAAGGAAAATGGACACCACCTATAGAAACCCTAATCCTAGCCCTGACTCCTATTCGTATGAGACCATGAGGGTAGGAATGTTCATACTCTGGAACCTAGGACCCTGGAAACCCTGAATTGCCCTGAAATAGTGTTCCAATATGAAAGAACAAGCGTCTCCCTGAGGCCTAGCGAAATAAAGACAGAGGGGAAACAACGAAGTATAAAAAGGGAAGTGACACTTAACTTCTGAAGTAAATGTACGAGCAGAAACTCAGAAGAGGACCACACACCAGCTCTTTCAAAAACCAAACTGAAGCTATCAACTGCATAGCATGATGGGTGAAGCCAGATTAAATAGAGGAGTTGGAATGACCACTAAGCTACACCTGAGACAAGAGGTGTGGTCATTACCAGCAACAACACTGAAGTGAAACCAAAAGAGACTGTCAGATCACATCACTTGCAGCCAGTCTCTTGGAGACCTTGACAACAGTGTTCCTTGTTATCATCACTTATTGCTTTTCCCGCTCAGACTATTCCTACTCCACTCCATCAATTGCCATTGATAGTGGGATGCGTGGCCAAAAAACAGCCAGGTCCATAAATATTGGGACATCAACACAATTCTAACAGTTTTGGCTCTATACACTACCACAATGGATTTGAAATGAAACAAACAAGATGTGCTTTAACTGCAGACTGTCAGCTTTAATTTGAGGGTATTTACATCTACAAATCAGGTGAACGGTGTAGGAATTACAACAGTTTGCATATGTGCCTCCCACTTGTTAAGGGACCAAAAGTAATGGGACAATTGGCTTCTCAGCTGTTCCATGGCCAGGTGTGTTATTCCCTCATTATCCCAATTACAATGAGCAGATACAAGGTCCAGAGTTTATTTCAAGTGTGCTATTTGCATTTGGAATCTGTTGCTGTCAAAGCTCAAGATGAGATCCAAAGAGCTGTCACTGTCAGTGAAGCAAGCCATCATTAGGCTGAAAAAAAAAACATCAGAGGGATAGTAAAAACATTAGGCGTGGCCAAAACAACTGTTTGGAACATTCTTAAAAAGAAGGAACGCACCGGTGAGCTCAGCAACACCAAAAGATCCGGAAGACCACGGAAAACAACTGTGGTGGATAACCAAATAATTCTTTCCCTGGTGAAAACACCCTTCACAACAGTTGGCCAGATCAAGAACACTCTCCAGGAGGTAGGTGTATGTGTGTCAAAGTCAACAATCAAGAGAAGACTTCACCAGCGTGAATACAGAGGGTTCACCACAAGATGTAAACCATTGGTGAGCCTAAAAAACAGGAAGGCCAGATTAAAGTTTGCCAAACGACATCTAAAAAAGCCTTCACAGTTCTGAAACAACATCCTATGGACAGATAAGACCGAGATCAACTGGTACCAGAGTGATGGGAAGAGAAGAGTATGGAGAAGGAAAGGAACTGCTCATGATCCTAAGCATACCACCTCATCAGTGAAGCATGGTGGTGGTAGTGTCATGGCGTAGGCATGTATGGCTGCCACTGGAACTGGTTCTCTTGTATTTATTGATGATGTGACTGCTGACAAAAGCAGCAGGATGAATTCTGAAGTGTTTCAGGCAATATCATCTGCTCATATTTAGACAAATGCTTCATAACTCATTGGACAGAGCTTCACCTTGCAGATGGACAATGACCCAAAGCATACCACAAAAGCAACAAAATAATTTAAGGGAAAGAAGTGGAATGTTATGCAATGGCCAAGTCAATCACCTGACCTGAATCTGAGCATGCATTTCACTTGTTGAAGACAAAAAACTGAAGGGAAAATGCCTCAAGAAAAAGCAGGAACTGAAGACCATTGCAGTAGAGGCCTGGCAAAGCTTCACCAGGGATGAAACCCAGTGTCTGGTGATATCTATGCGTTCCAGACTTCAGGCTGTAATTGACTGCAAAGGATTTGCAACCAAGTATTAAAAAGTGAAAGTTTTATTTATGATTATTATGTCCCATTACTTTTGGTCCTTAACAAGTGGGAGGCACATATGCAAACTGTTGTAATTCCTACACTGTTCACCTGATTTGGATGTAAATACCCTCAAATTAAACCTAACAGTCTGCATTTAAAGCACATCTTGTTAGTTTCATTTCAAATCAATTGTGGTGGTGTATAAAGCCAAAAATAGTAGAATTGTGTCGCTGTCCCAATATTTATGGACCTGACTGTATATGCACCCAGCAATCTACTGGTGCGCAAGCTTAACTCCTACCTGGCCAAGTTACAGCCTCTTCTGTACTACTTATTGTATTCTGCTGCCTTTATGGAGCTGAAGAAGACGTGCACTCAGCCTCACTGAAAGATACCCAAGTCAGCATTATTTCTTGCAAAAAAAATATAATTTAAGTCATCCTTGCATTGTACTGTCACCTGGTGGAGAAAATGGGCCACTCCTTGCAATTGTTGCTGTGCAGCCATGCCACAGTGGACACCTGGAGCAGCTCAAAATAGAAAAATAGGCCAGCACTACTCACTATTAATATAGCTGATCCAATACGTGGTGGTGCCTGTAGCATTAAATCCTGGTCCTGGGATTTCCGTAGTAGAAAGTGTTGAATAAGCCACGGCACTCCAGAGGGATTCCAATCAATTTCTTTATTACACCTTGTGTAGCAACGTTTCAACCTAATGGTCTTTGTCAAGCTCCCATTACACAAATGACACAGTGAACATTAAATACAGTCCCCTGGCTCCGCATTGGTTGCTGCTGAGCCCTACCCATTAACCCCCTCATTACTTCTTACAGACATTTACATATTACATATTGCCCACTCCATGATCCCTAATAACATACTTTCATCCTTTGCTCCCTTACTTTGCCATGCTGCAGGAGACGCCGTCCCATCCTCCTCACTACTGGTGCATATCGATGTTCTCACATTACAACACGAGGCTTCCGCGTCTCTGTGTATAATCTGCGCATGCGCGAAAATTCTGCGCATGCGCGAAAATTCTTCCGCCCTTTTCTGCGCATTTCCATCAGATCATGCCCCACTTCCTGGTCATGTGATCTCGTCGCTCCAGAAGCGCGCTATCACAAGATCATACTCCGTTCCATTCAAACTCTAATCTAGATGCCATCAGATGTCAAAGATCCATGTTACTGTGTATTTTTAACATAGTCATATAAGATTATTAATGAGGCCCCCAATTACACGGTGCGGGCTGTCTGGTACCCACCACACGCTAATCGACATTCAGTCTGGACATTAATTATGCCATTCTAATTCTTTACTTATCTTATGGAGGCTGCCACTATCTGGACCACCAATACATTTAATTAAATTTCTATTATTTTACCCTATCTTCAGAGTGACTATCATGGTGTTTCAGAGGCTATACACGTAGGTTTGCCACCATTCATTCAGTGACTGGTGTATAGGGTAAGCGTTCATGGGGTGATTAGCCCTCAGTACGCCAGCCCATCCAGTCTCATACTATCATTCATTCTATATGGGAGTTTTAGCGGGGGAATGTAGGGCTACCCCCCATTTGAGGAGCCGTCCACATTCCCTCACATTCTCCCTAAAGGATTTTTTTATGGCAAAAACCTATTCTTTCTAGATTTACCTCCAGTACCATTTCACTCGATTATTAGAAAGGAGTTCTCAATGTGAAATATCACACAAGTGGGCCCTTTTAGTAGCAGTCTCCATATACTATAGATTTTACTCAAAAGTTATATCATATGTGGTGCAAACCTTGACAGCCCCACATCGTCATTAGAGGGTCTATAGGACTTGTTCCCCTTTTAGCCTATCAGTCATGGGTCCTTCACACACAAGGGCATCGTGAAGATAAGAAGACGGTTCTCCCACAGCATGTATATCCAAGCAAAACCTAAGACAAAAGGAAAACAGAGGATTTCTTTAGATAAACTATCTTCATAAAAATGGAGATATGGGCACACACAGGAGTTTAGATATATTCATATATACATATGTATTAAAAGTTGGCTTCTTAGCCTGGTATTTGAAACACATTTACACACAACCCGATCGGGAGTTAGAAGAGGGAACCCACCTTAAATTCCCTATTAAGGCCCTTAGGCTCCAATGTCTCCAACTCGTGGATCCATCTTAACTCTTTTTGTTTTAACAGCTTCTCCCTATCTCCACCTCTCCTTAAAGTCGGGACATTATCAATAATCCTAAATCTCAATTGAGAGACATTATGCCTATATTTCCAAAAGTGTTCAGGCACTGGTAATTCTGTTTCATCATCACTTCCTTGATTTTGCTGATTTCTTTCTTTTTCTTTTTTAGCTAATAGCTTACGTATCGTGTACCGATGTTGGTTAATTCTGTTTTTACAGGGTTGTGTCGTCTCTCCTATATATAGAAGACCACACGGGCATTGCAGGCTATAAATAGCAAAATCTGTATTGCATGTATAGTGCCCTTTAATATCGTATTTCTTCCCCGTTTGAGGGTGGCAGAAGGAGTCACCCTTGATCAGGCTGCCGCAATTGCAGCAACCTAAGCAAGGGTAACAACCCCTTCTACCAGCCTCCTTTTTCTTGATTTTAACATCAGCTGATGTCAGGCTATCCTTGAGATTTCTGGGCCTCTTATATGACATCAGTGGGGGGGATTGAAATTCAATGACCCTAGGGAATGACTGCGTCAGTATGTGCCAGTTATGCCTCAGTATGCCTGAGATGCGATTGCTCATTTTACTATAGGTGGATACAAATGGGATCCTATTTGTTTTTGACTCTTCCTTTTTTATTATGTTAGTTAGTAGTTGCTGTCGGTTACTGTTCCTGGCTTTTTCTAGGTGTCTATCTATTAATTTTTTAGGGTATTTCCTATCCCTAAATCTTTGTCCCATTTTTTTCAATCTGTCATCTACTAAACTCTCTTCTGACACTATTCTTCTTGCTCGTAAAAACTGGCTAAACGGTAGAGATTCTACTGACTTCCTAGGGTGAGCACTATCATAGCATAACATGCTATTCCTGTCCGTTGGCTTAATAAAGAGATCGGTTTCCAATTTACCATCTCTAACATAAACCAACGTGTCCAGGAACTGTAATGATTCCGCCGAGTACACTTTTGTAAATCTCAATTGGTCGTGAATTTGATTAATACAGTCGTGAAATTCCTGTAACTTTTCCTCTGTACCATTCCATATAAGGAAAATATCGTCTATATACCGCATCCACCCCCTCACATTACTGTAGAGGGTGGATGGGTATATAGACGTCTCCTCTATTTTTGACATGTATATATTCGCATATGTCGGGGCCACGTTGGACCCCATCGCGGTGCCCCGACATTGCTCATAAAACATATCATCAAACAAAAAATAATTATGATACAGTAGAATTTCAAGTAGGGAGATTAAAAATGATTTGGTGTCAGACCCATAATCTGACCTCTCTAGGGCCCATTTAACTGCCTCCAATCCCAGTTCATGATCGATACTGGTGTAGAGGCTGGTTACATCGAATGAAACCAAAAAGTCTCCCTCTTGAAATTCTAGTGCATCAATTTTTAACAGAAAATCCGTAGTATCCTTCACGTAGGATTTGGCCTCCATTGCATAACATCTTAAGATTTTATCTAGAAAAGTTGCAGCATTGGAGAAGACTGACCCCATGCCGGACACAATGGGGCGTCCTGGCGGGTCTTTCAACCCTTTGTGTATCTTAGGGAGGACATATAAGAGAGGAGTCACCGGGTTCTGTGGCACGAGATAAGTATGCAAATTGGTATCGATTAGGTCATTCGCAAAAGCACTATCTGCCAATAGCCTGATCTTACGTATAATGATCCATTTTGGATCACTATTTAGAGGTTTATATACCTCTTTGTCATTAACTTGTCTCATCACCTCCATTTTATACTTATCCGTGTCCATCACCACGGTGGCTCCTCCCTTATCCGCCCTTTTAATTGTAATTTCCCTCCTATTTTTTAGGGATTTTAATGCTGCTTTCTCTCCCCTTGTCAGATTGGTGACATTTGGATATACCTTTGATCTCTTTAATTTTTCTATCTCCAGTCTGACAAGGGAGACAAAGGTCTCAATAGCTTTATTATATATGGGCGGTTGAAAGTCGCTTTTAAGGAAAAGGCCCACACTCTTCAACGACAGGACCTCCTTCTGTATTTCTTTATCACCTGTAGGCGCCATTTCACTGAAGTGCACCCTCAGTTTGATACGCCTGACGACTATAGTAAAGGAAGTATCTATAAAACAATAATAACAAATAGGAACAGAAATCCAAGGTCTCAAAGAAAATCCAAGACACAAATATCAAGACCTAATCGTGGGAACTTGACAGATACAGAGTCTTCAGGAGAACAGAGTGAAGCTTTTTTAGGAGAAAGAACAAGAGAAGCACACGGAGAGGGGGACGTAAATGCCGGCGCCGGGGACAAGGGAGAGGAAGGAGTGAGAGTCACACGATCGAAAAGGCCACCGACGGGCTCCAGATTCACCAGGAAATGAATGAAGAAGTTGATAATACTCTAGTGGTAAATATTTCCTCTTGTGAACTATCTAGAGATGAAATGTTGCTTTTGAATAGGGGACTAACTTTCAGTCCAGAGACTGAGATTGACTGGTTCCAAGTTGAAATGGACCTGCATAATTTCTTCAGGCGTATCAAACTGAGGGTGCACTTCAGTGAAATGGCGCCTACAGGTGATAAAGAAATACAGAAGGAGGTCCTGTCGTTGAAGAGTGTGGGCCTTTTCCTTAAAAGCGACTTTCAACTGCCCATATATAATAAAGCTATTGAGACCTTTGTCTCCCTTGTCAGACTGGAGATAGAAAAATTAAAGAGATCAAAGGTATATCCAAATGTCACCAATCTGACAAGGGGAGAGAAAGCAGCATTAAAATCCCTAAAAAATAGGAGGGAAATTACAATTAAAAGGGCGGATAAGGGAGGAGCCACCGTGGTGATGGACACGGATAAGTATAAAATGGAGGTGATGAGACAAGTTAATGACAAAGAGGTATATAAACCTCTAAATAGTGATCCAAAATGGATCATTATACGTAAGATCAGGCTATTGGCAGATAGTGCTTTTGCGAATGACCTAATCGATACCAATTTGCATACTTATCTCGTGCCACAGAACCCGGTGACTCCTCTCTTATATGTCCTCCCTAAGATACACAAAGGGTTGAAAGACCCGCCAGGACGCCCCATTGTGTCCGGCATGGGGTCAGTCTTCTCCAATGCTGCAACTTTTCTAGATAAAATCTTAAGATGTTATGCAATGGAGGCCAAATCCTACGTGAAGGATACTACGGATTTTCTGTTAAAAATTGATGCACTAGAATTTCAAGAGGGAGACTTTTTGGTTTCATTCGATGTAACCAGCCTCTACACCAGTATCGATCATGAACTGGGATTGGAGGCAGTTAAATGGGCCCTAGAGAGGTCAGATTATGGGTCTGACACCAAATCATTTTTAATCTCCCTACTTGAAATTCTACTGTATCATAATTATTTTTTGTTTGATGATATGTTTTATGAGCAATGTCGGGGCACCGCGATGGGGTCCAACGTGGCCCCGACATATGCGAATATATACATGTCAAAAATAGAGGAGACGTCTATATACCCATCCACCCTCTACAGTAATGTGAGGGGGTGGATGCGGTATATAGACGATATTTTCCTTATATGGAATGGTACAGAGGAAAAGTTACAGGAATTTCACGACTGTATTAATCAAATTCACGACCAATTGAGATTTACAAAAGTGTACTCGGCGGAATCATTACAGTTCCTGGACACGTTGGTTTATGTTAGAGATGGTAAATTGGAAACCGATCTCTTTATTAAGCCAACGGACAGGAATAGCATGTTATGCTATGATAGTGCTCACCCTAGGAAGTCAGTAGAATCTCTACCGTTTAGCCAGTTTTTACGAGCAAGAAGAATAGTGTCAGAAGAGAGTTTAGTAGATGACAGATTGAAAAAAATGGGACAAAGATTTAGGGATAGGAAATACCCTAAAAAATTAATAGATAGACACCTAGAAAAAGCCAGGAACAGTAACCGACAGCAACTACTAACTAACATAATAAAAAAGGAAGAGTCAAAAACAAATAGGATCCCATTTGTATCCACCTATAGTAAAATGAGCAATCGCATCTCAGGCATACTGAGGCATAACTGGCACATACTGACGCAGTCAGTTCCTGGACACGTTGGTTTATGTTAGAGATGGTAAATTGGAAACCGATCTCTTTATTAAGCCAACGGACAGGAATAGCATGTTATGCTATGATAGTGCTCACCCTAGGAAGTCAGTAGAATCTCTACCGTTTAGCCAGTTTTTACGAGCAAGAAGAATAGTGTCAGAAGAGAGTTTAGTAGATGACAGATTGAAAAAAATGGGACAAAGATTTAGGGATAGGAAATACCCTAAAAAATTAATAGATAGACACCTAGAAAAAGCCAGGAACAGTAACCGACAGCAACTACTAACTAACATAATAAAAAAGGAAGAGTCAAAAACAAATAGGATCCCATTTGTATCCACCTATAGTAAAATGAGCAATCGCATCTCAGGCATACTGAGGCATAACTGGCACATACTGACGCAGTCATTCCCTAGGGTCATTGAATTTCAATCCCCCCCACTGATGTCATATAAGAGGCCCAGAAATCTCAAGGATAGCCTGACATCAGCTGATGTTAAAATCAAGAAAAAGGAGGCTGGTAGAAGGGGTTGTTACCCTTGCTTAGGTTGCTGCAATTGCGGCAGCCTGATCAAGGGTGACTCCTTCTGCCACCCTCAAACGGGGAAGAAATACGATATTAAAGGGCACTATACATGCAATACAGATTTTGCTATTTATAGCCTGCAATGCCCGTGTGGTCTTCTATATATAGGAGAGACGACACAACCCTGTAAAAACAGAATTAACCAACATCGGTACACGATACGTAAGCTATTAGCTAAAAAAGAAAAAGAAAGAAATCAGCAAAATCAAGGAAGTGATGATGAAACAGAATTACCAGTGCCTGAACACTTTTGGAAATATAGGCATAATGTCTCTCAATTGAGATTTAGGATTATTGATAATGTCCCGACTTTAAGGAGAGGTGGAGATAGGGAGAAGCTGTTAAAACAAAAAGAGTTAAGATGGATCCACGAGTTGGAGACATTGGAGCCTAAGGGCCTTAATAGGGAATTTAAGGTGGGTTCCCTCTTCTAACTCCCGATCGGGTTGTGTGTAAATGTGTTTCAAATACCAGGCTAAGAAGCCAACTTTTAATACATATGTATATATGAATATATCTAAACTCCTGTGTGTGCCCATATCTCTATTTTTATGAAGATAGTTTATCTAAAGAAATCCTCTGTTTTCCTTTTGTCTTAGGTTTTGCTTGGATATACATGCTGTGGGAGAACCGTCTTCTTATCTTCACGATGCCCTTGTGTGTGAAGGACCCATGACTGATAGGCTAAAAGGGGAACAAGTCCTATAGACCCTCTAATGACGATGTGGGGCTGTCAAGGTTTGCACCACATATGATATAACTTTTGAGTAAAATCTATAGTATATGGAGACTGCTACTAAAAGGGCCCACTTGTGTGATATTTCACATTGAGAACTCCTTTCTAATAATCGAGTGAAATGGTACTGGAGGTAAATCTAGAAAGAATAGGTTTTTGCCATAAAAAAATCCTTTAGGGAGAATGTGAGGGAATGTGGACGGCTCCTCAAATGGGGGGTAGCCCTACATTCCCCCGCTAAAACTCCCATATAGAATGAATGATAGTATGAGACTGGATGGGCTGGCGTACTGAGGGCTAATCACCCCATGAACGCTTACCCTATACACCAGTCACTGAATGAATGGTGGCAAACCTACGTGTATTGCCTCTGAAACACCATGATAGTCACTCTGAAGATAGGGTAAAATAATAGAAATTTAATTAAATGTATTGGTGGTCCAGATAGTGGCAGCCTCCATAAGATAAGTAAAGAATTAGAATGGCATAATTAATGTCCAGACTGAATGTCGATTAGCGTGTGGTGGGTACCAGACAGCCCGCACCGTGTAATTGGGGGCCTCATTAATAATCTTATATGACTATGTTAAAAATACACAGTAACATGGATCTTTGACATCTGATGGCATCTAGATTAGAGTTTGAATGGAACGGAGTATGATCTTGTGATAGCGCGCTTCTGGAGCGACGAGATCACATGACCAGGAAGTGGGGCATGATCTGATGGAAATGCGCAGAAAAGGGCGGAAGAATTTTCGCGCATGCGCAGAATTTTCGCGCATGCGCAGATTATACACAGAGACGCGGAAGCCTCGTGTTGTAATGTGAGAACATCGATATGCACCAGTAGTGAGGAGGATGGGACGGCGTCTCCTGCAGCATGGCAAAGTAAGGGAGCAAAGGATGAAAGTATGTTATTAGGGATCATGGAGTGGGCAATATGTAATATGTAAATGTCTGTAAGAAGTAATGAGGGGGTTAATGGGTAGGGCTCAGCAGCAACCAATGCGGAGCCAGGGGACTGTATTTAATGTTCACTGTGTCATTTGTGTAATGGGAGCTTGACAAAGACCATTAGGTTGAAACGTTGCTACACAAGGTGTAATAAAGAAATTGATTGGAATCCCTCTGGAGTGCCGTGGCTTATTCAACACTTTCCACCTGGAGCAGCTGTTATGGGCAGACAGTACATGTCTTTAATCGCCCGCTGGGTCAATTTATTTCACTGTGAGGCAGCACTGAAGCAATAAGGCCAGGTTCTATTAACATTTCTATGTTTGTGTCAGTCTGGTTCCGACGCTACATGCTTATCCGCCTCTTCCACAGACATTCGTCCACCCCCAACAGAAGCAGGGCAGAGTGTTGCTCCCACACTTTGTCATGTGTAAAGTGAAGCATTGGTGAGCCTGGGTGAGACTAGGCATACAGCCGATTACTTGCTAAAGTGCATTAAGAAGTAAACATTCTGCTGCCAACTCCAACTAGGCAAGATATTCAGCGACAATTGTTGGAACATTGTGGTAATTTGAAAAAGTGGCTCTTTAAAAAAAGTACACTGGCTTGCAGAAGGTGCTGGACATGTCCACAAGAACTTTCCTCGCATTTTGGCCTTTGTTTTGTGGCAATGAACGCCCTCCTGTACTTCCAGCGACAGAACAGTCTGCCATTACACTGCTTAATTCACAATGTTTAAAGAGGACTGGCCAATCGCAGCTCACAGCTCATAGCCAGTCTATGAGCTGTGTGCTGCGATTGGCCAGCACTGCAGCAAGGGACACGCCTCCTACAAAAAAATCAGTCCAATACAACAGACGGAGCTGAGACACCGGAGCCTATACCGGGGGCGAACAGAGCGGCGCCCAGGCATACTAGTAAGTGCAGGGGGACCCCTGGGCGCCGCTCAGCCCACTGATGGAGTTAGTTTTTAGTTTGTATACGAGTGAAAGGTCCTCTTTAAACTAGCTGGAATTCCACCTTGCATATGCTAGAGCGTCTGTACGAGCACTGTAAAGCATGTTTTGTTTTGACGTCAGGCAATGGCACTTCATCAGAGACACCTGTTAAATACTGAAGCCCTTTGAAGAGGCCATAAAATGTATCAGTAGGGAAAACAGCGGCATTAACTATGTAATCCCTCTGATATTTATCTTCGAACAGATGCTCACGCTGATGTAACAAGGGATTATGGCGAAAGAAGAACAGCTTACATACCTTGCTTGCCTCAGTGTTGCTGTTGGGGACCCACAAGCAGAAACTTCCATGAAGAATGAGGAGTTAGTGGTGGAGGAGAAGGTGGATGAAGATGATGACGACACCACCCACAATGACCTATCTTCTCAATGGGGGGCGGGGCCGGAAAGTCCTTGGTCCAAAATGGCAGGCTGTAAGCTTACTTGCTTATGTACCAACAGCTGTATAATTCACATGAAACAGTCTGATGATTACTGGATAGACTTGTTTTTAGACCTTCGCTACCAAAGCAAAATGGGGGAATGCTTTCCCTCTTGCCAAAAGGGAGGGCAAATAATCCCTATTAGTCTCTAGGAAGTGATGGGTGTATAGCCCCCTGTCATAGCAACAAGAGAGGTTGCAAATAGACCCTCATCTGTGTTAACAATAATGCTACAGTATTCTCCCTGTAGTAAATAAAATGCCATATTTTGATGCTCTCCATTTACTGTATATAAAAGGTAATACAGTTGGCTACAACATTTCAAAACATACCGATAGGTAAACTGGACCTAGTGTGTATCTAAGATAAGAAAATTAGATTGTGCACTCTATAATCCACAGTAAATAAATAGCGTAAGGGTCCATTCACACGTCCTGTTTTTTTTCATCCTGAAAAACGGTCCGTTTTTTGCGGATCCGTTGTTCCTGAAAATGTTTCCGTATGTCATCCGTATGTCATCCGTTTTTTGCGGATCCGCAAAAAACGGGAGCATGTATACATTTCAATAATCAAATAAAGTTGTTTGGATTTCTTTGAAAAAAAAAAAAAAAAAAAAAATTTGTTATGTGTTTCCAGGAACGGAATCCGCAAAAAACGGATGACATACGGAATGACATCCGAATGTCATCCGTTTTTTGCGGATCCATTGACTTTGTATTGTACCAGGATCCGATTTTTCAGGACAAGAATAGGACATGTTTTATATTTAAACGGACATGCGGAACGGAACAACGGAAACGGACAGCACACATTGTGCTGTCCGATTTTTTCCAGGACCCATTGAAAATGAATGGGTCCAGATCTGGTCCTGATCTGTTCCTGAAAAAACGGAACAGATCAGGAAAGAAAAAACGGACGTGTGAATGGACCCTAAACCTGAGTTTTACAGGTTAGCAGATTAAAAGTCTAGTAGACAAAATATATCCATGAAGAATATGCAGAAAGGTGCATGTTTAAGTTATTTTATATCAATAAAAAAGACAAAAGCACAAATACATGAATCAAAATGGCAAATGACAAAAATGTTCAAGATCTGTGTAAAAACCATTTGCACTGTAGGCCAGCTTACATTTGTCTTTGGCCTCCAAACAGTTCATAAACTCCAGTGCATGATGTGCCTGTATATCATACCTATCCAGTTGTAGGTTGACAGTATGTTGTTCACCAATTGTTATAATCTAATTTTAGTGCCATGTAAACTACTGTGAAAAAAATTCTACAGACCATCTTATGCGAAATTTCAGTTGCGTGGGCATATTTGCTGAAGCCTAAAATGTACTTCATGACATACAGTATATTCTGGAACATGAACACATTTGACCTCATATGTTTGAACTCTCAGACAAAAAGTGGCATTTTTGCTCATAGCAACCAGAGTAAAACTTCAAGGGTTTTCCACTTTTTTTTTTCCTAATTGATGACCCTTCCTCCTATTATCCTTCAAGTGAATGGGAGCTGGATTGCAGTACGCCCAAATTGTCCCTACAGAGTGGATGGAACCCTCTGCTTCCAGCCCCAACCAATCTTATATTTTTGACCTATCTGGAGAATAGGTCAACAATATAAAAAAAGCTGGAAAAAACCCTTAAATTATTTTTTTTTTGTTAACTGTGGCAAAAAATAAAAGGTGGTTGTTGGATTGTTGTTACTATGGGTAATAAGGTCACTTTCTATGTCAATCAAACCAGTACCCATATATCACAGTGGTCTTTTTTTTCTTCACACAGTGAACATAGCCTTCTGTTTCTAGCCCCCACCAATTTGATTTTCATGACCTATCTGAAGAATAGGCCATCAATATTAAAAAGCTGGAAAATTCCATGAAGTTATTTAACTGGGGCAAAAAAGGCGGTTTTTGGATACTGGCTGCTATGGTAATAAGGTCACTTTCTCTGACAAAACCAATAAACAAATGTCACAGCAGCCTTTTTTTTAACCTGTGTTATCTTACGCTGCTGAGCTGCATTATAGTGTCATGCAAAAGCTCTTATAGTCCCATTAAATACACAGATGTAAAGAGCAAAACAGGTCTGATTCTTTAGGCTGGAAAAGCCGTTATACTAAATATGGTAAGCATGAATTTTGTAAACAGAATATCCCATAAAAATGCAAAAGAATAAAATGTACAAATATTCCACATATTGTTCACCCCAAATCAGCTAGCCACCTAAACATAGACTGTGCTGCCAGTCTTTTTTCTCTTTTAAATGGAAATCAGAACACATGAAACTAAAGTGCAAGTTCTGCAAACACCTGTCTGTTCCAGTTTGGTACAAAGCACTCTTTTCCACACCAGAGTTTCGGAGATGCTATCAGGTGAAAACTTTTTTTTCTTGCTCCAAGCTTCCTGCTTGTATAGACAAATGTTATACAGTTGGGTAAATTCTTTGAACTTTTTAAAATAAGAAAGATTTGAAGTGTAAAGTAATAGTTCCAAGGGAAGTCTTTATAATCAATATTTTCCTTCAAGATTCCAACCAGGGCAACTATTCTGTGATGTTCAGTATACTGCTTTGTGCATCCCATCTGGTGCTTCCATATTTCATTCAATTTCTTTATTCCATCTTAGATCTTTCAAAATGTGTGATCATCCTCTCCTGTAAAAAAAAAAATAATAATAATAATAACATCCATATTCTTCAGTGAAATTACAGTATTTTATTACATCAACAAGGTAATTTTAATGGAACTGTATAAATATTGTCCCTAACACTTTTATTGTGCCTTACAGTTATAGACACTCAACAGTTAATGAGCTCATTTGAAAATTGGCCAGCGCTCTGATGAAAGTCTGGTAAGGTCCATATTTATTTCAGCATGTTAAAATGCATCCAGCATTGTGTCCGACAGTAACGTTTACGCATTTTGGATATCTCAGATATGTGAACCGTCTGTTGGACACAATGCTGAATGCATTTTAATGTAATGAAATAAATGTGGATTGTATTGTACTTTAAATCAGAGAGCAGGACAATATTCTTTTAAAACTTGAATAAAGCCTTTCCTCTAGGTGGGCCCGTGCACCTATGCAGTCTGATCCCAATAAGGCGGGCGGGACTACATTCTTTATCTCATTCCCCCATGGAAACCCAAGATTAACATGATCTTTAGTTTCTGACAACTCACTGCTAGTAAGTGCAGGGCGACTCACTACAGCAAAGCACATGACTATCATAAATTATACTTTTGCAACTAGGAGGGAAAAAACCCCAAAACAAAACAAACAACACATACTGACCTCATCTGAATCCAATAATGCAGGGAGAGCCCTGCAAGAAAGACACAAAACAGTCATTCAAATGAAATTGCACTGTATTTCTCCTGACATAATTCTGCATAAGGCCTCTTTCACACGGGTGTCGCGTGTGAGGTCGGATAGGAAGCAGGTGAGTCGAAGGAAAATGTGGGATTTTTCCGCGCGAGTGCAAAGCATTGTAATGTGTTTTGCACGCGCGTGAGGAAAAAAAGGCATGTTTGGTACCCAGACACGAACTTCTTCACAGTCAAGTGGATTAAGGAGAGTTTAATTAATCTATTTTTTAACCCCTTCCTCACTATTTTACTAAGCACTCTGTATTAAGAATGCTATTATTTCCCTTATAACCATGTTATAAGGAAAAATAATAAAGATCGGGTCCCCATCCCGATAGTAACATAGTAGTAACATAGTACATAAGGCCGCAAAAATACATTTGTTCATCCAGTTCGGCCTGTCATCCTGCAAGTTGATCCAGAGGAAGGCAAAAAAAAAAAAAACTGTGAGGTAGAAGCCAATTTTCCTCACTTTAGGGGAATAAAAAAATCCTTCCCGACTCCAATCAGGCAATCAGAATAACTCCCTGGATCAACGATCTCTCTCTAGTAGCTTTAGCCTGTAATATTATTACGCTCCAGAAATACATCCAGGCCCCTCCTGAATTCCTTTATTGTACTCAGCATCACCATCTCCTCAGGCAGAGAGTTCCAGAGTCTCACTGCTCTTACCGTAAAGAATCCTCTTCTATGTTTGTGTACAAACCTTCTTTCCTCCAGACGCAGAGGATGTCCCCTCGTCACAGTCATAGTCCTGGGAATGAATAGATGATGGGACAGATCTCTGTACTGACCCCTGATATATGTATACATAGTAATTAGATCTCCTCTTAGTCGTCTTTTTTCTAAAGTGAATAACCCTAATTTTGATAATCTTTCAGGGTACTGTAGTTGCCCCATTCCAGTTATTACTTTAGTTGCCCTCCTCTGGACCCTCTCCGGCTCTGCTTTGTTCACTGGAGCCCAGAACTGTACACAGTACTCCATGTGTGGTCTGACTAATGATTTGTAAAGTGGTAGGACTATGTTCTCATCACGGGCATCTATGCCCCTTTTGATGCAACCCATTATCTTGTTGGCCTTGGCAGCAGCTGCCTGACACTGGTTTTTGCAGCTTAGTTTGCTGTTTATTAGAATTCCTAGATCCTTTTCCATGTCAGTGTTACCGAGTGTTTTACCATTTAGTATGTACGGGTGACTTGCATTATTCCTTCCCATGTGCATAACTTTACATTTGTCAGTGTTAAACCTCATCTGCCACTTATCTGCCCAAGCCTCCAATCTATCCAGATCGCTCTGTAGTAGTATACTGTCCTCTTCAGTGTTAATTACTTTACACAGTTTAGTGTCATCTGCGAAAATTGATATTTTACTTTGCAAGCCTTCTACAAGATCATTAATAAATATATTGAAGAGAATAGGGCCCAATACTGACCCCTGAGGTACCCCACTAGTGACAGTGACCCAATCTGAGTGTGTACCGTTAATAACCACCCTCTGTTTTCTATCACTGAGCCAGTTACTTACCCACATACAGATGTTTTCTCCCAGTCCGAGCATTCTCATTTTATATACTAACCTTTTATGTGGTACAGTGTCAAATGCTTTGGAGAAGTCCAGATATACGACATCCATTGATTCGCCGCTGTCAAGTCTAGAACTTACCTCCTCATAGAAACTGATTAAATTAGTCTGACATGACCGATCCCTCACGAAGCCATGCTGATATGCCGTTATTTGCTTATTTCCGTTGAGATGCTCTAATATAGCATCTCTCATAAAACCTTCAAACAGTTTACCCACAACAGATTTTAAACTTACCGGCCTATAGTTTCCAGGCTCTGTTTTTGGACCCTTCTGTTTTTAGTCTTCTAGCAAACATGCGCGAAAATCGCAGCCGCATCCGCACTTGCTTGAGGATGCTTGTGATTTTCAAGCAGCCACATTCACTTCTATGGGGCCTGTGTTGCGTGAAAAATGCACAATACAGAGCATGATGAGATTTTCACGCAACGCACAAGTGATGTGTGAAAATCACCGCTCATGTGCACAGCCCCATAGAAATGAATGGGTCCGGATTCAGTGCAGGTGCAATGAGTTCACCTCACGCATTGCACCTGTGTGGAAAACTCGCCCGTGTGAAAGAGGCCTAAATATCTACATTGTGCATCTTAGTGCTTAAAGGGAACCTGTCACCGTGATTTTGGGTATAGAGCTGAGGACATGGGTTGCTAGATGGCCGCTAGCACATCCGCAATATCCAGTCCCCCATAGCTCTGTGTGCTTTTATTGTGTAAAAAAAACCCGATTTGATACATATGCTAATTAACCTGAGATGAGTCCTGTATGTGAGATGAGTCAGGGACAGGACTCATCTCAGGTTAATTAGCATATGTATCAAATCGGTTTTTTTTTACACAATAAAAGCACACAGAGCTATGGGGACTGGGTATTGTAGATGTGCTAGCGGCCATCTAGCAACCCATGTTCTCGGCTCTATACACAAAATCCCAGTGACAGGTTCCCTTTAAAGGGATTGTCAGGGATTTTTGTTTCTTTCTAAATCCCACTCCCAGCTAGCTAAACCTGTGAAGAGAAACATGCTAACCTGCTCCCCATTGCTTGGTTCAGTCTCTCTGGCTGTTCACTGCACTTCTGTTACCAGTCTGTCAACATCTGCATGGACAGGGTCACGTGTGCCACTGCAGACAATGACTGACATGTGATGTGCTGCTTGGGGAGCACATCTCATCTGAGGCCAGTTATTAGCTGCAGGAATGCACCTGACCCTGACTGTGCGGATGTTGATGGAGACCAAAAGTGCAGGGGAGTCAGGGAGCTAGAACTGAGAGGGGAGTGCGGGAACAATCAATTCATAAGTCCCTCTGGATGGGTGGTGAGTAGAGATGAGTGAATTGAAGCTACTTAATTTCAGGAAAAATGTGATTCTGAACTAATGCTAATTTCCTCATGCTTCGTGGTAACGAATCACAATTTTTCCTAACATGGCGGCTAGCCGGCTACAATGGCGCTACATGTGTGAGGACATGGGCAAGGAACTCTGGGAAGGCAGGATGACCCATAATGCCATGCATACAGCCGATCAGCAGCCAGCCAGCCCGGTGATGTCACAGCCCTATAAATACAGCGGCCATCTTAGAGTCTACCATCCACCATGCTACTTTGTTCAGGGACAGACATGTATGCAAGCGCTAGGGAGAGTGAAAGAAAACCTATAAAAAAATAAATAAAAGCGATTTACTAGTGCAGGGAAGCATTACTTGGAGATCCAGATAGTCATAAAACAGCTCTGTCCAGCAATTAGTTATTGGGGTGCAGGTGCCATGTTGAAAAGCCATTAGTTGCTTTTATCTGTGGAAAAAGATGAATATATACGCAGGCCACTTTTTCTGTTAACTGCGCTAAAAGCGTTTATTGCCATATTTCACTCCAATTGTCATATTTCACTCCAATTACGAGAAAAATAGAAGCAGTGTGATTCTAATAGCGATGGCTTTTATCTGCATGTCATACTGACTAATAGTATTATTTAACTACCCCAGCACAATCCCTATGCGTGTTACTGTAAGGCACAGTGTTCTACACCGATATAAAGGCTCTATGCAGCCCGAAAATAGCCTTTTTTTATGCGATTCGTCGCAAATTAATTTGGAACAAAGCAAATTTTCCACTAGTTGTATTATCATGACGAAAGCGTTTTTGCTGATCCCTGCCGGATCCAGCAAAACCATATTACTTACCGGTAGTTTCCTTTTCATGAATCCTCCATGACTGCATACCATGAGAGATGACCCGCCTCCAAGCAGGTAGGGACAGGAAGTATAAAAGACCCTCCTCCAGCATATCCTCAGTGTCTTCTGGATCTTCCAAGTCATATATATATATATATATAATTTTTTTTTTTTTTGCACACATATACCTAACACCTACTTTATATAAAAGTTTTTATTTTATTTGTAATTTTTTTTTTGGGGGGGGGGGGGGGGGGGGGGATCCCTGCCGTCATGGAGGATTCATGAAAAGGAAGTTACCGGTAAGTAATATGTTTTTTCCCTTTCATCCTCCATGACAGCATACCATGAGATATATCAGATCAATACTAACTAGGGAGGGACAACCGCTTCTAAAACTCTCCTACCGAAGGAAAGCTCCTGTTTTGACCGAGTATCTACCCTATAATACTTTATAAAAGTATGAGGGCTGGACCATGTTGCTGCCCTACAAATCTGTTCTATTGAAACACTAGCCTTTTCTGCCCAAGAAGTGGAAATCAATCTTGTGGAATGGGCTTTGAAATTTCTTTGCGGAGAGACCCCCATAGAGTTGTAAGATTCTAATATTGCCGACTTAATCTATCTGGCTAAGGAGTCTTTTGTGGCTCTATGACCTCTACATTTTCCCTGGAACTGGACAAACAAATAGTCTGATTTCCTGAAATCTTTGGTGGCCTCTAAATAAACTAAGATGGTTCTGCACACATCAAGTTTGTGAAATTTTTCTTCACCTTCTGATTTTGGATTGGGACAAAAGGAAGTAACCACAATCTCCTCCTGTCTATGAAAATTGGTAACCACCTTAGGCAGGAAGGAAGAATCCAACCTAAACACCATTCTGTCTGGAAATATCATGAGAAAAGGTTCCACTATCTTAAAGGGCTTCTGTCACCCCACTAAAGTCATATATTTTTTTGGGCTAGTTACATTCCTTATAGCGTGATATATGAGAATATAATGTTGTCACTTACTTTCATAAGTTTTATAATATGCAAATCAGGTCTCTACCAGCAAGTAGGGCGTCTACTTGCTGGTAGCCACCGCAAAAAACCGCCCCCTCGTCGTGTTGATTGACAGGGCCAGCCGCAATCTCCTCCTCCGGCCGGCCCTGTCAGTATTTCAAAAATCGCGCGCCTCTGTTCATTCGGTGCAGGCGCTCTGAGATGAGGAGGCTCGTCTCCTCAGAACTCCCTCAGTGCGCCTGCGCCGATGACGTCTTCTCTTTCGGTGATGTCATCGGCGCAGGCGCACTGAGGGAGTTCTGAGGAGACGAGCCTCCTCATCTCAGAGCGCCTGCGCCGAATGAACAGAGGCGCGCGATTTTTGAAATACTGACAGGGCCGGCCGGAGGAGGAGATCGCGGCTGGCCCTGTCAAATCAACACGACGAGGGGGCGGTTTTTTGCGGCGGCTACCAGCAAGTAGACGCCCTACTTGCTGGTAGAGACCTGATTTGCATATTATAAAACTTTGTTTTCTTAAGAAACGGCCGAATGAAAGTAAGTGACAACATTATATTCTCATATATCGCGCTATAAGGAATGTAACTAGCCAAAAAAATAAAATGACTTTAGTGGGGGTGACAGAAGCCCTTTAAGTGCCTGAATCTCACATATTCTGCGAGCTGATGTGATAGCCACTAAAAAAAAAGACCTTTAGTGTAATATATTTTAAGGACACATCTAACAACGGTTCAAAGGGGGCTATACAGTTAACCCTGAAAGGACCAGATTAAGGTCCCAAGAAGAAACATAAGGTCTAAAAAAGGGTTTCAATCTATCTGCCCCTTTTAAAAACCTGATGATCCAAGGGTGGTCAGCGATTTTTATATAAAAAACTGAACTCAATGCTGATACATGCACCCTTAAAATATTAGGACGTAACCCCTTTTTCAAAACCAGATTGTAACAATCCTAATACCGTCTGAATAGAAAAAAATCTGGCATTAATTTTTAGATTGAGAACACCAGGCACAAAATTTTGACCAGACTCTGGAATAAATCTTTGAGGTCACTACCTTTCTGCTAGCCGCCATGGTGGTATTATATCATCTGAAAGTCACTTGGCTTTTAAAGTTAAAGAGGACCTTTCACCGATCCTGAAATTGTGAACTAAGTATACAGACATGGATAGCGGTGCCCGGGGATCTCACTGCACTTACTATTATCCCTGGGCGCTGCTCCGTTCTCCCGCTATGCCCTCCGGTATCTTCGGTCACTAAGTTATGGTAGGTGGAGATTTCGGTCACTAAGTTATGGTAGGCGGAGTCTGCCCTTGTTCTGCTGTAGTGCTGGCCAATCGCATCGCAGAGCTCACAGCCTGGGAGAAAATAACCTCCCAGGCTGTGAGCTCTGCGCTGCGATTGGCCAGCGCTACAGCAGACTCCGCCTACCATAACTTAGTGACCGAAGATACCGGAGGGCATAGCGGGAGAATGGAGCGGCGCCCAGGGATAATAGTAAGTGCAGTGAGACCCCCTGGCGTCGCTCTCCATGTCTGTATACTTGCAATTTCTGTGAATCTTGATACTTTTTTTTTAATGATTTCTGATACTTTTTCGGCTGGAAGAAACATTTTTTTGAAGTATGGAATCCAAGCAGACGCCTAAAAAGATTAATCTCTGTGAAGGGGCGAGTTTTGACTTTTATGATCCACCCTAATTGGGACAGAATCTGACATGTTTTTGATATATTTGTCTTTAGATTTTCCTCTGAGTTCCCTACCACAAGTAGGTCGTCTAAATAGGGTATTATTAAGATATTTTGTCTTCTCAAATGTACCATGACCTCTATCATCCCCTTCGTGAACACTCTCGGCGCCGAGGTGATCCCGAAGGGAAGAACCTGGAATTGGAAATAATACAACTTTTTCCCCAGAAATACCGCAAACCGCAGATATCTTTAAACTTCTTTGCATATTGGTACATGGAAATATGCATGTCTTAAATCTATTGATGCTAAGAAATAAGTTTATGGTTGACCTTAGGGATTCCATCTTGAACTTTTTGTATTTTATGAATCTGTTCAATTTTTTTAGATTTAGGATCAAACGGAACTTCCCACTGGGCTTTTTCACCAAAAAAACACTGTTGAGTAGTATTCTTTTTCTAGCTGAGAATAAGGTACTGGAATAATGGCTCTTTGAGATAGAAGATTCCAGACACCTTCCTCGAGAGACTCCTGAAGGAGAGATGTCTTTTGAATGGGTGTTATCCTGACATTTTTTGCCGGGGGAGGAAGACTGAAGGTAATATCGAGACCTTCTGCTATAATGTTTAGCACCCATGCATTTTGGGTGATATTTTCCCAGTCTTTTAGGCAAAATTGTAGCCTTCCCCCCACTTGAATCTTGGCATCATTGTTTTTAAGTTTCCGAGTTTTTGGGGGTGAACATGAAACCTCTGTTCCTTCCCATATTTAGATTTTTCCCTTTTGACCACTGTCCTCCTCTGTCTGTTCTTTTGGAATGAAATGGACCCCTTTTCTCAGCTTTAGAAAACGGAAAGTCCGCTGCTTTCTGTAATATAGTCTCTAAATCCTGCCCGAACATTAAGTTGCCATGAAAGGGTAAATTACACAATTAAATTTTTTATGCAACATCCCCAGTCCATGATTTTAACCATAGGGCCCTCCTTGCTACTACCAATAGACTAGAGGTTCTGGCGGCCATTCTAACTGACTCCGCTGTCGCATCAGATAAAAAGTCTACTGCTTTTAATAAAAGAGGGAAAGAATCCTTTAGGGTATCATAATTCCTAACCTGCTTAAGAAGGACTTCTAACTGCTGTTAAGGATTGAGATACTGAAGTTACAGCTAAATTGGGCTTAAATATGGCCGCAGCAGCTTCCCAGGCCTTTTTGTGGAATCTACTTTCTTGTCCATAGGATCTTTTAATGATCCCATATCTTCAAAGGGAAGAGAATTTGATCCCTTAACCAACTTTGAAAGGGAACCATCAACCATGGGGCAAGAGGTTAACAGAGTCTCAACCTCATCATTAAAGGGAAATCTACACCTCATAGTTCTGGAAATAAATAACTTCCTATTTGGAGATTTCCATTCTCTTTTAAATCAACTCTTACATATTTGTATGTACTGGAAAAACCCGTTTTTTCTGTGCTCGAGACCCCCATACATTTCATCCTGAACAGACCTATGAACCTTTTCGTCAGAAAGATCCATAGTCGTCCTAATTGCTTTTATAAGCTTTCTGAAGAAAATAGAAAGCTTCTAAATTCTGTGTCTGAGCCTGAAGAATCAACAAAATCATCACTATCTGAATCTGAATCCTGATCTAGGTTCAAAGAAAAAGATTTGTAATTTTTACCCCGTGACTTAGTTCTATGCATAGTCGGGTCAGGGTTAGATGTGGACTGTTCACATCCCTTAGTTCATCTCTAACGGATGGGACCAAGTCTTTAGCCATGTTAGCAGTGCAAGATTTACAGAGTTTCTTGGACGCACTATCTGACAGTTTTGTCAAACAACTCACACACTTTTTAGTATTAAGAGAGGATTTTGGTTTTTTAACCCCATCTTTATCACTCTACAGGCACACAGGAGAGAGAGAATAAACACAATAAGAGAGGAAGGCATTAGTAAAGGCGTTCCACAGGGACTTCCGGGTTGTGTGACGGCCGTAAGGGGGCGGAGCTAAATTTGGCGTGGCAGATCAAGACGGAAGTCGTCTGCTGATCTGAGATCTGCAGGTAAGGAGAGATTTAAGAGGGCATGCAGAGCAGGCAATATGTCGGATATGGCAGCAGGACAGATGGAGTCTTCTGGGAGTGCAGCTGCAGTAAGTCACATCCAGTGGAGGAAGACTATGGAATTGTATTGCCTTTACTAATGTCTTCCTCTTATTGTGTTTTTTCTGTGTGAAAGTAGCTTTAATTGCAGAATGTGTTGTGTATCAGTATAGCTATTGAAATTAATTGGGTTGCAGTGTCCCTCACAAATAGCTAACCCCAGAACTGGGAAAAAAAAAAAAAAAATCTAACAAAGCTGGATTTTTTGAGATTCTGGTGTCGTGGTCCAGCAACTTCTGAGTTACACTGCAATATTATTCAGCTCTGATGGTGTGATGGATGTAATCGCCAAGATCACCACGTAGCCACCGCTTGGGGACACATGATGTACTGGTACGTCCTGTGTAGTTCCGATCACCACCGCGCAGCGGGTGCAGGGACCCTGTGCCCCCCCCCGTGTCAGCGATCGCAAGAAACCGCAGCTCAATTCAGACCTGCGGTTTCCGGGTTATTCGGGTCTCTGGGGATAACCCGGAACAGGATGGTGATTGGTGGTGTGATAATACACCACCAATCACCATCCTACAATCCTGAGAGGTGAAGGTGACATCACCTCTCAGGATCGGCTCTGATTGGCTGCAGGGGCAGGCGGTTCAAATTATTGCAGTGCGCCTCTCCTCCTCCTTTCTGTGTTCGGGAGCCGAAGAGAGAGGAGCGCTGCATCGACAGTGCCATCTGGCACTAAAAGGTGGTTAGGTTAGGCAGGGATATTCAGGGAAAGTTTAGTGGAAAAAAAAAAAACTTTAACTGTTGCATCACCCTAATCGGATGTCTGGGGTCCACAGCACAGCTGTGTGACTCTAGACCCCCCCAGTGGTGCTGCAGCTTGCCTCCCCCGGGCCGCCATGCTAGGAACCCTGTGGCCCACACTAGTACGAGAAGCTATGGGGCTCGTACTAGTTTTCCGGCCCACCAGTTAAGTCCACCGGAGCCCCCTACCGGTGGACTTGCATGGTGTACCCCAGAGCATTTTGACCCTGCGATTCCTGATTTTGTTGGCCAACCAGGAATCCAGATTCCCACAGTGGGCTTCATGGAATATGACTATTTTAGTCTTTTTTTCAGTGACCACTTTGTGAACCTAATGGTGAAGAGAAAAGAACCTGTATGCCAACAGTTCATTGCTCAACAACCGGGCTCCTTTTTGGCTAGGGCCGGTGGCTGGACTCCGGTCAGTGCAGCCGAGATTAGGACGTTTTGGGGCCTTGTGCTGCACATGGGCCTAATAAAAAAAAACAGTGTCAGGCATTACTGAAGTGTGGGGATGTCCTCTACCAGACCCCATTTTACAGTATGGCCATGACACGTACCCGGTTTAAGGCCATACGGAAATGCCTGCATTATGCAGATAATGCAGCATGTCCCCCCAAAGGTAATCCTGCCTATGACTACCTGTACAAAATCAGACCGGTCATCAAACACTTTAGGGCCAAATTTTTTGAGGCCTATGTACCTGGAAGGGAGGTCGCTCATTGCTTTCAAGGGGAGACTCATTTTTCGCCAGTATGTTCTCTCTAATCGGGCGAGGTATGTAGTGAAGCTGTACAAGCTTTGTGAGAGTACCTCAGGGTACACTTACAAGTTTCGTACACTTTGTGCGTATGAGGGTCGAGATTCCCGTTTTCAACGCCCAGAATGTCCCCCCACTCTGGGTGTTAGAGGGAAACTTGTGTGGGACCTTATGCACCCACTGCTAGATAAAGGTTACCACCTGTACGTGGTTAACTTTTATACTAGTAACCCCTTGTTCCAGTCCCTCACCACCAAATCCACATCCGCTTGTGGGACCATGCAGAAAAATCAACGCGGCCTCCCTACCCACCCCCTCCAGGTACCTATCCCCAGGGGTGAGACCCGTACCCTTACCAGTGGAGACCTGTTGCTGGTTAGATATAAGGACAAGAGGAATGTCCTTGTACTGTCCACAATTCACGGTAACGGCATCACCCCTGTCCCTGTGCGAGGTACCGTGGCAACGGTCCTCAAGTCTGATTGTATTGTCGACTACAATCGGTATAGTGCCATATAATTCCATGCGCAAAACCCGGGCATGGTACAAAAAAGTTGCAGTCTACTTGGTACAGGTTGCCTTGTACAACTCTTTTGTGCTGTCCAAGAGTGCTGGCAACACAGGGAAATTCCTCCAGTTCTAAGAGGCAGTCCTCAAGGCCCTGATCTTTTCTGACCTGGAAAGAGCAGGCCGGAGTACCTCGGGAACTGGAGGCGCCTTGATCGTCTCTGGCCAACACTTTCCAGGTGTAGTCCCTCATACTGGAAAGACGAGACAGACCCAAAAAAGGTGCAGAGACACCACTACTCAGTGTGACATGTGCCCTGGGCCTCTGCATTATTGGTTGCTTCAGGGAGTACCACACTTCCATGCAGTACTACATTTATAATCCCCTTCCCCAATTTTAATTCCATTTAGCCACTGACAATTGGGGAAAAAAAAATATATGGTTCTCAGACTTGAGACACAAACCAAAAATTTTTTTTTCCAAAAATATTATTTTGTAAAACTAAAATAAATAAAAAAAAGTTGACATATTAGAAATCGCCTCATCCGTAAGAATCTGCTCTATAAAAATACCCCCTGACCTAACCCCTCAAAAAAATTGAATAAAATCTGTGCCAAAACAGCTATTTTTGGCAAATTTTCCATTTTGAACCGTTTTTTTTCCAGTAGCAAAGCAAGGGTTAACAGCCAAACAAAACTTTATATTTATAGTAGTGGTGGTGGCTGCTCTCCTATATAGCCTATGGTATGGTGCTACGAACCCAGGGAGAGGACGCCCTATCTCTCAGGATTAGATTGGAAATAAAGAATTGTGTTTGGGCGAGCACTCTACCATAAAGCACACATTTATAGAAAGTAAATTGCAATGTAAAACAAGTTAAAAAACACAAATAAAATACATCAATATAACCACAATGGGGTAGATAGATATTGATAAATATCCATAAATGGCTATTCAATCCTCTGGCGTGAGTGGTGTTCTAGAGTTCTTTAGAGGGCCTTCTGATATGGCCTTAGTTTCTAGCAGAGGTCCACTATGACCACAATAATAGGTGATGGGTGTTATAAATGTCTATATAGCGCTGAAGACGATTCTTGCAATGGACTAATACTTTTTTTTTTATTATGTCGAACTTCAATCCGGAAGTATTTTTATCAGAAGAAAAGCATAACAGTATTCTCGGCTGATTCGCCGCTTACCTCCTCTTTGTAGGAATAATCCACGTGTGTCCGTGGTATTTGTCGGGGAGCGGGTGAAGATACCGGGTGATGTATGAGACACCGGCGTCTCACGTTGCTCTCCTCGATGGCCGTGTTCAGTAGTCCATGCGGGATTGCACTTACGTGGCTTCCTGTTTAGTTCGGTAGTGACGTCTTTCCTATATTTGATGATTTGGAAATTCGATTTTTCGAATATTAAAGTCCTGTCTGCATGGCCATGTGACTAAAGAGATTTCTACAGGTGTATGGCGTTTACCCAGACGTGTTTCGGGAATTGTAACTGGGAAGGGATAGTTATAATTCCCGAAACGCGTCTGGGTAAACGCCATACACCCGTCGAAATCTCTTTAGTCGCATGGCCATGCAGACAGGACTTTAATATTCGAAAAATCGAATTTCCAAATCTTCGAATCGAATATAGGAAAGACGTCACTACCGGACTAAACAGGAAGCCACGTAAGTGCAATCCCGCGAGGACTTCTGAACGCGGCCATCGAGGGGAGCAACGTGAGACGCCGGTGTCTCATACATCACCCGGTATCTCTCACCCGCTCCCCGACAAATACCGCGGACACACGTGGATTATTTCTACAAAGAGGAGGTAAGCGGCGGATCAGCCGAGAATACCGTTATCCTTTTCTTCTGATAAAAATACTTCGGGATTGAAGTTCGACATAATAAAAAAAAGTATTAGTCCATTGCAAGAATCCTCTTCAGCGCTATATAGGCATTTATAACACCCATCACCTATTATTGTGGTCATAGTGGACCTCTGCTGGAAACTAAGGCCATATCAGAAGGCCCTATAAAGAACTCTAGAACACCACTCACGCCAGAGGATTGAATAGCCCTTTATGGATATTGATCAATATCCATCTACCCCATTGTGGTTATATTGATGTATTTTATTTGTGTTTTTTAACTTGTTTTACATTGCAAAACTTAATATTTATTACCCTGATTCTCCAGTTTACAGAAACACCACATATGTGGTTATAAACTGCTGTATGACCAAACGGCAGGGCGCAGAAGGAAAGGAACGCCGTATGGTTTCTGGAAGGCAGATTTTGATGGCCTTTTTTTGGGCACCATGTCCCATTAGAAGGACCCCTGATGCACCCCTAGAGTAGAAACTCCATAAAAGTGACCCCCATCTAAGAAACTATAAACCTCAAGGTATTCAAAACTAATTTTACAAACGTAACTATTAACCCTTTAGGTGTTCCTCAACAGTTTATGGCAAATGGAGATGAAATTTCAGAATTTCAATTTTTAGTAAACTTGCCTCACTAAAATGTAATATAGAACAACCAAAAATCATATGTACCCTAAAAACAGTCCCAAAAAAACTGCCACCTTATCCTGTAGTTTCCAAAATGGGGTCACTTTTATGGAGTTTCTACTCTAGGGGTGCATCAGGGGGGCTTAAAATGTAAATAAACCAGTCCAGTAAAATCTGCCTTCCAAAACCTTTCCCTCTACACCCTACCGTGTGCCAGTACAGTAGTTTACGGCCACATATGGGGTGTTTCTGAAACACAATTGGGGCAATAAATATTGAGTTTTGTTTGGCTGTTAACTAGGGTTGAGCGAACCCGAACTGTATAGTTCGGGTTCGTACCGAATTTTGGGGTGTCCGTGACACGGACCCGAACCCGGACATTTTCGTAAAAGTCCGGGTTCGGGTTCGGTGTTCGTCGCTTTCTTGGCGCTTTTTGAAAGGCTGCAAAGCAGCCAATCAACAAGCGTCATACTACTTGCCCCAAGAGGCCGTCACAGCCATGCCTACTATTGGCATGGCTGTGATTGGCCAGAGCACCATGTGACCCAGCCTCTATTTAAGCTGGAGTCACATAGCGCCGCCCGTCACTCTGCTCTGATTAGCGTAGGGAGAGGTTGCAGCTGCGACAGTAGGGTGAGATTAGGCTGATTAACTCCTCCAAAAGACTCCATCCAGTGATCGATCTGCAGCTGTGGATCATTGAGCTGCTGATACTCAATTGCTCACTGTTTTTAGGCTGCCCAGACCGTTTGTCAGTCACTTTTTTCTGGGGTGATCGGCGGCCATTTTGTGTCTTGTGGTGCGCCAAGCACAAGCTGCAACCAAGTGCATTTAACCCTCAATGGTGTGGTTGTTTTTTGGCTAAAGCCTACATGAGGGTGAAGCTGTCACACCAAGTGCATTTAACCAGCAATAGTCTGTTTATTTTTTGGCCATATACAACATCAGGGGCAAGCTGCGCCTGTCACCAAGTGCATTTAACCCTCAGTAGTGTGGTTGGTCAAGCTGTCACACCAAGTGCATTTAACCATCAATAGTGTGGTTATTTTTTGGCCATATCCCAGTCTAATTCTGTCAGTAAACGTATACCTGTCACCCAGCGCCTAAATACTAGGCCTCAAGTTTATATCCAGCTAAATCTGTCGTTACTGCTGTACTGTTGTGGCTGGGCAAGTTATTTAGTGTCCGTCAAAGCACAGTTTTTGTTCTGGGTTGAAATACAATTCCCAATTTAGCAATTTCCTAATTTAGTGGTTTCTGCTGTATCAGGCCTACTTTAAATACATCCCTAAAAGGGTATATAATATTCAAGGTGCACATAGGGTCATTCTGAATAACTTCACACACACGCTACTGTGCATTTCCAAGTCTAATTCTGTCAGTAAACCCATACCTGTCACCCAGCACCTAAATACTAGGCCTCAAATTTATATTCAGCTGAATTTGAATACAATACATTGGGCCAAATAATATTTTTGTTGTTGTGGTGAACGATAACAATGAGGAAAACATCTAGTAAGGGACGCGGACGTGGACATGGTCGTGGTGGTGTTAGTGGACCCTCTAGTGCTGGGAGAGGACGTGGCCGTTCTGCCACATCCACACGTCCTAGTGTACCAACTACCTCAGGTCCCAGTAGCCGCCAGAATTTACAGCGATATATGGTGGGGCCCAATGCCGTTCTAAGGATGGTAAGGCCTGAGCAGGTACAGGCATTAGTCAATTGGGTGGCCGACAGTGGATCCAGCACGTTCACATTATCTCCCACCCAGTCTTCTGCAGAAAGCGCACAGATGGCGCCTGAAAACCAACCCCATCAGTCTGTCACATCACCCCCATGCATACCAGGGAAACTGTCTCAGCCTCAAGTTATGCAGCAGTCTCTTATGCTGTTTGAAGACTCCGCTGGCAGGGTTTCCCAAGGGCATCCACCAAGCCCTTCCCCAGCGGTGAAAGACATAGAATGCACTGACGCACAACCACTTATGTTTCCTGATGATGAGGACGTGGGAATACCACCTCAGCATGTCTCTGATGATGACGAAACACAGGTGCCAACTGCTGCGTCTTTCTGCAGTGTGCAGACTGAACAGGAGGTCAGGGATCAAGACTGGGTGGAAGACGATGCAGGGGACGATGAGGTCCTAGACTCCACATGGAATGAAGGTCGTGCCACTGACTTTCACAGTTCGGAGGAAGAGGCAGTGGTGAGACCGAGCCAACAGCGTAGCAAAAAAGGGAGCAGTGGGCAACTGCCTGCTACTGACCGCCGCCATCTTGGACCGAGCACCCCAAAGGGAGCTTCAAGGAGTTCCCTGGCATGGCACTTCTTCAAACAATATGCTGATGACAAGACCCGAGTGGTTTGCACGCTGTGCCATCAGAGCCTGAAGCAAGGCATTAACGTTCTGAACCTTAGCACAACCTGCATGACCAGGCACCTGCATGCAAAGCATGAACTGCAGTGGAGTAAACACCTTAAAAACAAGGAAGTCGCTCAGGCTCCCCCTGCTACCTCTTCTGCTGCTGCCGCCTCGGCCTCTTCTGCTGCTGCCGCCTCGGCCTCTTCCTCTGGAGGAACGTTGGCACCTGCTGCCCAGCAAACAGGGGATGTACCACCAACACCACCACCACCTCCGTCACCAAGCGTCTCAACCATGTCACACGCCAGCGTTCAGCTCTCCATCTCACAAACATTTTGAGAGAAAGCGTAAATTCCCACCTAGCCACCCTCGATCCCTGGCCCTGAATGCCAGCATTTCTAAACTACTGGCCTATGAAATGCTGTCATTTAGGCTGGTGGACACAGACAGCTTCAAACAGCTCATGTCGCTTGCTGTCCCACAGTATGTTGTTCCCAGCCGCCACTACTTCTCCAAGAGAGCCGTGCCTTCCCTGCACAACCAAGTATCCGATAAAATCAAGTGTGCACTGCGCAACGCCATCTGTAGCAAGGTCCACCTAACCACAGATACGTGGACCAGTAAGCACGGCCAGGGACGCTATATCTCCCTAACTGCACACTGGGTAAATGTAGTGGCAGCTGGGCCCCAGGCGGAGAGCTGTTTGGCGCACGTCCTTCCGCCGCCAAGGATCGCAGGGCAACATTCTTTGCCTCCTGTTGCCACCTCCTCCTTCTCGGCTTCCTCCTCCTCTTCTTCCACCTGCTCATCCAGTCAGCCACACACCTTCACCACCAACTTCAGCACAGCCCGGGGTAAACGTCAGCAGGCCATTCTGAAACTCATATGTTTGGGGGACAGGCCCCACACCGCACAGGATTTGTGGCGGGGTATAGAACAACAGACCGACGAGTGGTTGCTGCCGGTGAGCCTCAAGCCCGGCCTGGTGGTGTGCGATAATGGGCGAAATCTCGTTGCAGCTCTGGGACTAGCCGGTTTGACGCACATCCCTTGCCTGGCGCATGTGCTGAATTTGGTGGTGCAGAAGTTCATTCACAACTACCCCGACATGTCAGAGCTGCTGCATAAAGTGCGGGCCGTCTGTTTGCGCTTCCGGCGTTCACATCCTGCCGCTGCTCGCCTGTCTGCGCTACAGCGTAACTTCGGCCTTCCCGCTCACCGACTCATGTGCGACGTGCCCACCAGGTGGAACTCCACCTTGCACATGCTGGACAGACTGTGCGAGCAGCAGCAGGCCATAGTGGAGTTTCAGCTGCAGCACGCACGGGTCAGTCGCACTGCGGAACAGCACCACTTCACCACCAATGACTGGGCCTCCATGTGAGACCTGTGTGCCCTGTTGCGCTGTTTCGAGTACTCCACCAACATGGCCAGTGGCGATGACGCCGTTATCAGCGTTACAATACCACTTCTATGTCTCCTTGAGAAAACACTTAGGGCGATGATGGAAGAGGAGGTGGCCCAGGAGGAGGAGGAGGAGGAGGAGGAGGAGGAGGAGGAAGAGGGGTCATTTTTAGCACTTTCAGGCCAGTCTCTTCGAAGTGACTCAGAGGGAGGTTTTTTGCAACAGCAGAGGCCAGGTACAAATGTGGCCAGCCAGGGCCCACTACTGGAGGATGAGGAGGAGGATGAGGATGAAGCATGGTCAAAGCGGGGTGGCACCCAACGCAGCTCGGGCCCATCACTGGTGCGTGGCTGGGGGGAAAGGCAGGACGATGACGATACGCCTCCCACAGAGGACAGCTTGTCCTTACCCCTGGGCAGCCTGGCACACATGAGCCACACATGGCACACATAGTCAGTGCCTGCGCAACGACAGCAGAGTTGCCCACATTTTAATGTGTGCGGACTACTGGGTTGCCACCCTGCTGGATCCACGCTACAAAGACAATGTGCCCACCTTACTTCCTGCACTGGAGCGTGATAGGAAGATGCGCGAGTACAAGTGCACGTTGGTAGACGAGCTACTTAGAGCATTCTCAAATGTTACAGGGGAACAAGTGGAAGCCCAAGGCCAAGGCAGAGGAGGAGCAAGAGGTCGCCAAGGCAGCTGTGTCACGGCCAGCTCCTCTGAGGGCAGGGTTAGCATGGCAGAGATGTGGAAAAGTTTTGTCAACACGCCACAGCTAACTGCACCACCACCTGATACGCAACGTGTTAGCAGGAGGCAATATTTCACTAACATGGTGGAACAGTACGTGTGCACACCCCTCCACGTACTGACTGATGGTTCGGCCCCATTCAACTTCTGGGTCTCTAAATTGTCCACGTGGCCAGAGCTAGCCTTTTATGCCTTGGAGGTGCTGGCCTGCCCGGCAGCCAGCGTTTTGTCTGAACGTGTATTCAGCACGGCAGGGGGCGTCATTACAGACAAACGCAGCCGCCTGTCTACAGCCAATGTGGACAAGCTGACGTTCATAAAAATGAACCAGGCATGGATCCCACAGGATTATACTTGCATAATTTACCAATAAAATAATTAAACAAAACAAAATAATTTACCAACTGATTATATGTGCATATACTATCGCTCTATAGCTTCACTACTGAAATATTGAATCATCGCTGCTGTGCTCTATAGCGGTGTTAACCAGAGACTTGCCGGACTGATACATTGTATAACAGAGTGTATTTTTCGGATCAGATACTGGAATACTAAGTCAACCTCCAGGAATTTTTCTGTTACATTCAGAAAGACTGAATTTGAGGACAAATCTCCACAGTCATTTTTGCACGGTTGCTGATTACCGCAACCATTCGAACACTTATCATATACTGCACCTACCCATAATAATATTTTATGTTTTTTCACCCAACTTTGATTCTTATACTTTCTATGCACTGGTCACCTATTTTCACGTTTTATTCGACAGTGTGGAGTTATTAATCGATTGCAGTCAAATATACTTGGCAACATAGTCTGTACTTAATCAGAACCTACGGCTGCCATTAGGCCACTTATTAATACCAGTGTTTCTGCAGCATATTTTATCAAGTATATTTATTAATTTTATTAATTTTATCTATTGTGTTTTAATAGGATTTTGATCTGTTTTGGTTGACATTTGTATTGTTATAAATAAATAAATTACTGTCATATTGCCTACTCTGGGATCCAGATATTAGAGTGCCCATCCTTTCAACTATTATGGATCCCACAGGCCCTGTCCGTCCCTTGTCCAGATTAGACATTAACTACCTCCCCTTAACCATATATTATTGTACTCCAGGGCACTTCCTCATTCAATCCTATTTTTATTTTCATTTTACCTCTCCTCTGTCTGGGTGCCGGGGCCTAAATATATGCCAATGGACTGTTCCAATGTTGGGTGACGTGAAGCCTGATTCTCTGCTATGACATGCAGACTAATTCTCTGCTGACATGAAGCCAGATTCTCTGTTACGGGACCTCTCTCCTCTGCCTGGGTGCTGGGCCTAAATATATGCCAATGGACTGTTGCACTGGTAGCTGACGTGAAGCCCGATTCTCTGCTATGACATGCAGACTAATTCTCTGCTGACATGAAGCCAGATTCTCTGTTACGGGACCTCTCTCCTCTACCTGGGTGCTGGGCCTAAATATCTGACAATGGACTGTTGCAGTGGTGGCTGACGTGAAGCCTGATTCTCTGCTAGGACATGCAGACTGATTCTCTGCCGACATGAAGCCAGATTGTCTGTTACGGGACCTCTCTCCTCTGCCTGGGTGCTGGGCCTAAATTTATGAAAATGGACTGTTACAGTGGTGGGTGACGTGAAGCCTGATTCTCTGCTATGACATGAAGACTGATTCTCTGCTGACATGAAGCCAGATTGTCTGTTACGGGACCTCTCTCCTCTGCCTGGGTGCTGGGCCTAAATATATGCCAATGGACTGTTGCAGTGGTGGGTGACGTGAAGCCTCATTCTCTGCTATGACATGCAGACTAATTCTCTGCCGACATGAAGCCAGATTGTCTGTTACGGGACCCCTCTCCTCTGCCTGGGTGCTGGGCCTAAATTTATGAAAATGGACTGTTGCAGTGGTGGCTGACGTGAAGCCTGATTCTCTGCTATGACATGCAGACTGATTCTCTGCTGACATGAAGCCAGATTCTCTGTTACGGGACCTCTCTCCTCTGCCTGGGTGCTGGGCCTAAATATCTGACAATGGACTGTTGCATTGGTGGCTGACGTGAAGCCTGATTCTCTGCTATGATATGAAGACTGATTCTCTGCTGACATGAAGCCAGATTGTCTGTTATGGGACCTCTCTCCTCTGCCTGGGTGCTGGGCCTAAATATCTGACAATGGACTGTTGCATTGGTGGTTGACATGAAGCCTGATTCTCTGCTATGGGACCTCTCTCCAATTGATTTTGGTTAATTTTTATTTATTTAATTTTTATTTTTATTCATTTCCCTATCCACATTTGTTTGTAGGGGGGTTTACCTACATGTTGCTGCCTTTTGCAGCCCTCTAGCCCTTTCCTGGGCTGTTTTACAGCCTTTTTAGTGCCGAAAAGTTCGGGTCCCCATTGACTTCAATGGGGTTCGGGTTTGGGATGAAGTTCGGATCGGGTTCGGATCCCGAACCCGAACATTTTCGGGAAGTTCGGCTGAACGTCTCGAACCCGAACATCCAGGTGTCCGCTCAACTCTACTGTTAACCAATTTATGTTGGGTTCTGCCCGATCTCTCTCATGAATACCACATTCTGATAAATTAATACCGAATTCATTATAATGAATGGGATTCTTTGGGCATTGGTGGTGTCCTGCATATGCCAGATATACAAATCCTGGAAGTAGCATTACTGAGACAGGTGTTACAATGCGGATTCAAAGCAAAAACAAACAAAACAAAAAAACTTTACATACTCAAAGTACCAGGTCTGTCGATCTGTCAACAGTATCTTGTTGGTGCTTTGGAGACAAATTGAGTTTTGTAGTCCAGTACTATTGTTACTACTATTTAGTTACAGACAACGTATGGGCAGATCAATAAATAAGGCAAATAAGTACAAGCCTGTGGCTAGATACTGGTATTTTTTATATTTTTTTTTTGGTTGCAATGGAGGCTCTCACCAAAACCTCCAGTGCAGATGTAATCCTAGCCTTATTACATTATGTGGTCTTCAGTTTTCCTTTCAATAACATGAATGGATGGCATTTTTCTAGGAGTGAAACACTAGATACATTTATATATTTTGCACCTACTATGAACTAGACATACTCACACATCAGTAACAGATGAAGGAATGTTCTCTTCTACCCACTTCAAATCTTCCTCCTATTAAAAAAAATTACAGAATTTTTTAGGGTACAGCCACACTAGACACATTTTCTGCAGAAGATGTGTTTACAGTAGCAAAAAGATTATTATTTTTTAAATCTCATCCACATGTTGCAGAAAATGTACACAAACAAAACCTGCACGACATGAAGAGCATGCCAATGTGTGCTGCGGATCTACAAATTTGTATGTAGCTCATTGAATACGTACAGTGGATATAAAAAGGTCTGGTTTCTGTGCTGTAGAACAATTAGACAAAGATAAATCATTTCAGAACTTTTTCCACCTTTAATGTGACCTATAAACTGTACCACTCAATTGAAAAACAAACTGAAATATTTTAGGTGAAGGGAAAAAATAAAAATAAAATAATGTGGTTGCGTAAGTGTGCACACCCTCATAACTGGGGATGTAGCTGCGTTCAGAACTAAGCAATCACATTCAAAATAATGTTAAATAGGAGTCAGCATACACCTGCCATCATTTAAAGTGCCTCTGATAAACCCCAAATAAAAGTTCAGCTGCTCTAGTTGGCCTTTCCTGAAATTTTCTTAGCCACAGCTAAAGCCATGATCCACAGAGAGCTTTCAAAGCATCAGAGGGATCTCGTTGTTAAAAGGTATCAGTCAGGAGAAGGGTACAAAAAGATTTCCAAGGCATTAGATATACCATGGAACACAGTGAAGTCATTATCAAGTGGAGAAAATATGGCGTAAAAGTAACCTAACCAAAAACTGGACGTCCCTCCAAAATTGATGAAAAGACGAGAAGAAAACTGGTCTGGGAGGCTACCAAGAGGCCTACAGCAACATTAAAGCAAGTACTGGCTGTGTGGTACATGTGACAACAATCTCCCATATTCTTCATATGTCTGGGCTATGGCGTAGAGTGGCAAGACGAAAGCCTTTTCTTACGAAGAAAAACATCCAAGCCAGGCTACATTTTGCAAAAACACATCTGAAGTCTCCCAAAAGCATGCCGGAAAAGGTGTTCTGGTTTGATGAAACCAAGGTTGAACTTGTTGGCCATAATACCAACAGATATGTTTGGCACAAAAACACTGCACATCACCAAAAGAACACCATACCCACAAGTAAAGCATGGTGGTGGCAGCATCATGCTTTGGGGCTATTTTTCTTCAGCTGGAACAAGGGCCTTAGTTAAGCTAGAGGGAATTATGAACAGTTCCAAATACCAGTCAATATTGGCACAAAACCTTCAGGCTTCTGCTAAAAAGCTGAACATGAAGAGGAACTTCAGCATGACAACGACCCAAACCATACATCCAAATCAACAAAGGAATGGCTTCACCATAAGAAGATTAAAGTTTTGGAATGGCCCAGCAAGAGCCCAGACCTGAATCTGATTGAAAATCTGTGGGGTGATCTGAAGAGGGCTGTGCACAGGAGATGCCCTCACAATCTGACAGATTTGGAGTATTTTTGCAAAGAAGAGTGGGCAAATCTTGCTAAGTCAAAATGTGCCATGCTAAAAGACGTATACCCAAAAAGACTGAGTGCTGTAATAAAATCAAAAGGTGCTTCAACAAAGTATTAGTTTAAGTATTAGCACACGTATTCAACCATATTTTATTTTTATATTTTTTCTTCCCTCCACCTAAAAGATTTCAGTTTGTTTTTCAATTAAGTGGTACAGTTTATAGGTCACATTAAAAGGTGGAAAAAGTTCTGAAATTATTTCTCTTTTTTACATTTTAACATGGGGGTTGTAGACTTTTTAAATCAATGTATGTGCCCTTATAATGCTAGCTAGATATACAACTATAAAACACTTTCATGGTATTAAACTGGCTCCAATGTTATGACTGCAGGAAGACTCAAGTATTTAGCTTTCATATCAGTCATATTCATAGCAAACGGGGAAGAGACCTTGGGTGTCACAATTGAAAGATACTTAACTTGATCAAAAGTGAACACCCTTCCTAATTACTGAATTCAGTTGTTTTTTTTGCAATGCGTGCCTTTATTAATATGCAACATTTATAGCCAAAAGCAGCCATGTGTGGCCATACACTTAAACATCAATAGTATGGGTCATACTTAAGAGCTCAATAGCTTTAGATGTGGTGCTGTCTTTGGATACCAACTTTGCTATAAGCTAGTTTGTGAAATTTCTGATCTGCTAGATCTGCCAAAGTCATATGCAAGTGCTATTATTGTAAAGTTTAAAGGGAATCTTTGACCAGGTATGTCTTGGACCATAATCTGCAGTAGTACATGAATAGTACTGCGGAAAGGGTCCAGATCACTATTTTATTTTTATTTTCTTACTGCCGCAATCCCCCCATAGTCAGCATTTAAAGAGGACCTTTCATTACAATAAAAAATCTAAACTAAGTATACAGACACGGAGAGCGGTGCCCAGGGATCTCCCTGCACTTACTATTATCCCTGGGCGCTGCTCCGTTCTCCCGGTATAGGCTCCAGTATCTTCAGAAAAATAAAAAAACGGGAGAAAAAAAACCTCTCAGGCTATGAGCCGAGCTCTGCGATTGGCCAGCGCTACAGCCTGTGAGAAGGAGACGCCCAGGAGAACAAGAGCAGGCTCCTCCCGGTCGAGCCGAAAATCTGAAGATACTGGAGCCTATACAGGGAGAACAGAGCAGCGCCCAGGGATAATAGTAAGTGCAGGGAGATCCCTGGGCACCGCTCTCCATGTCTGTATACTTAGTTTAGATTTTTTATCGTAATGAAAGGTCCTCTTTAACCACTTCAACCCCGCTAGCTAAAACCCCCTTAATGACTAGGCCACTTTTTACACTTCTGCACTACACTACTTTCACCGTTTATCGCTCGGTCATGCAACTTACCACCCAAATGAATTTTACCTCCTTTTCTTCTCACTAATAGAGCTTTCATTTTGTGGTATTTTATTGCTGCTGACATTTTTACTTTTTTGTTATTAATCAAAATGTAACGATTTTTTTGCAAAAAAATGAAATTTTTCACTTTCAGCTGTAAAATTTTGCAAAAAAAACGACATCCATATATTAATTTTTCGCTAAATTTATTGTTCTACATGTCTTTGATAAATAAATAAATGTTTGGGCAAAAAAAAATGGTTTGGGTAAAAGTTATAGTGTTTACACACTAAGGTACAAAAATGTGAATTTACGCTTTTTGAAGCAGCTCTGACTTTCTGAGCACCTGTCATGTTTCCTGAGGTTCTACAATGCCCAAACAGTAGAAAAAACCCACAAATTACCCCATTTTGGAAAGTAGACACCCTAAGGTATTCGCTGATAGGCATAATGAGTTCATAGAACTTTTTATTTTTTGTCACAAGTTAGCGGAAAATGATGATTTTTTTTTTTTCCTTACAAAGTCTCATATTTTACTAACTTGCGACAAAAAATTAAAAATTCTAGGAACTCGCCATGCCCCTCACAGAATACCTTGGGGTGTCTTCTTTCCAAAATGGGGTCACTTGTGGCGTAGTTATACTGCCCTGGCAATTTAGGGGCCCATATGTGTGAGAAGTAGTTTGCAATCAAAATCTGTAAAAAATGACCGGTGAAATCCGAAAGGTGCACTTTGGAATGTGGGTCCCTTTGCCCACCTAGGCTGCATAAAAGTGTCACACATCTGGTATCGCCGTACTCAGGAGAAGTTGGGGAATGTGTTTTGGGGTGTCATTTTACATATAACCATGCTGGGTGAGAGAAATATCTTGGCAAAAGACAACTTTTCCAATTTTTTTTATACAAAGTTGGCATTTGAACAAGATATTTTTCTCACCCAGCATGGGTATATGTAAAATGACCCCCCAAAACACATTCCCCAACTTCTCCTGAGTACGGCGATACCAGATGTGTCACACTTTTTTGCAGCCAAGGTGGGCAAAGGGGCACATATTCCAAAGAGCACCTTTCGGATTTCGCAGGCCATTTTTTACACATTTTGATTGCAAAGTACTTCTCACACATTTGGGCCCCTAAATTGCCAGGGCAGTATAACTACCCCACAAGTGACCCCATTTTGGAAAGAAGACACCCCAAGGTATTCCGTGAGGGGCATGGCGAGTTCCTAGAATTTTTAATTTTTTGTCGCAAGTTAGCGGAAAATGCTGATTATTATTTTTTTTTCCTTACAAAGTCTCATATTCCACTAACTTGCGACAAAAAATAAAACACTCTAGGAAGTCGCCATGCCCCTCACGGAATACCTTGGGGAGTCTTCTTTCAAAAATGGGGTTACTTGTGGCGTAGTTATACTGCCCTGGCAATTTAGGGGCCCAAATGTGTGAGAAGTACTTTGCAATCAAAATGTTAAAAAAATGGCCTGCGAAATCCGAAAGGTGCACTTTGGAATATGTGCCCCTTTGCCCACCTTGGCTGCAAAAAAGTGTCACACATCTGGTATCACTGTACTCAGGAGAAGTTGGGGAATGTGTTTTGGGGTGTCATTTTACATATACCCATGCTGGGTGAGAGAAATATCTTGGCAAAAGACAACTTTTCCCATTTTTTTATACAAAGTTGGCATTTGACCAAGATATTTATCTCACCCAGCATGGGTATATGTAAAATGACACCCCAAAACACATTCCCCAGCTTCTCCTGAGTACGGCGATACCACATGTATGACACTTTTTTGCAGGCTAGATGCGCAAAGGTGCCCAAATTCCTTTTAGGAGGGCATTTTTAGACATTTGGATCCCAGACTTCTTTTCACGCTTTAGGGCCCCTAAAAAGCCAGGGCAGTATAAATACCCCACATGTGACCCCACTTTGGAAAGAAGACACCCCAAGGTATTCAATGAGGGGCATGGCGAGTTCATAGAAATGTATTTTTTTGGCATAAGTTAGCGGAAATTGATTTTTTTTAGTTTTTTCTCACAAAGTCTCACTTTCCGCTAACTTAGGACAAAAATTTTAATCTTTCATGGACTCAATATGCCCCTCAGCGAATACCTTGGGGTGTCTTCTTTCCAAAATGGGGTCAGTTGTGGGGTGTTTGTACTGCCCTGGCATTTGAGGGTCTCCGCAATCATTACATGTATGGCCAGCATTAGGAGTTTCTGCTATTCTCCTTATATTGAGCATACAGGTAATGAGATTTTTTTTTCCGTTCAGCCTCTGGGCTGAAAGAAAAAAATGAACGGCACAGATTTCTTCATTCGCATTGATCAATGTGGATGAAAAAATCTCTGCCAAAAAAAAGGGGAAAGGCGTCTGCCAGGACATAGGAGCTCCTCCCAACATCCATACCCACTTAGCTCGTATGCCCTGGCAAACCAGATTTCTGCATTCACATCAATCGATGTGGATGAATAAATCATTGCCGGGATTTAAAAAAAAAAAAATTTACATACAAAGTGTTTGCCAAAGCATAGGAGCGCCGCCTCCTCCTCAGCTCGTATGCCTTGGCAAACGTATCTGTTACTGCAGAGTAGAAATCTCGTCTTGCAGCGCCGCATACACCGACTTGCGTGTAATCTGACAGCAGCGTAATGCTTCTGTCAGAATGCACATCAGTGCTGCAGCTAGTCGATCGGTTGGTCCACCTGGAAGGTAAAAAAAAAAACAAAAAAAAAACAGGCCGCAACGCAATAATTTTATTAACTTTGGAACAGAACATATAAACTTTAACTTTTTGAACTAAACATTAACCTTTTTGCTTACAGTTTTTTTTTTTTGTTTGTTTTTTTACCTTTATAGAACAAACCTCTCCTTCCCCATGGGTCAATGTGCAAAGCGCAAATCGCCCAAAGATGTGGCGAAGTGCGTTATGCACTTTGTCCCAGGTGAAAGGAGAGGTTTGCAGCAGCTGTATGTGAATGGGCCCTAAAAGCCCTGTGTGCCTGTCCTGGTGAGATGTGATCCCTATGCTAAGTGTATCTGTGTGTGGTACTTCCGGAAACACTCTCCAAAGCATAGGGCAGGGTGGTCAGGACAGTCATAGCGGGTGTCACGCCTTATTCCACTCCTGCTACAGACACGACATTTTTTTTGGGGTGGCGGTCGGTTTGAGGTACCAGGAACGACACTGGGGAAATGTCGCTCGTGTAGACGGCTAACTACACTGGTGGATGGGGCCACGGAACCTCCTGGATACAGGAGGTTCGCGATGATCTCTTCCTGAAATTTGAGGAAGGATCCAGTTCTCCCAGCCTTACTGTAGAGAACAAAACTATTATACAGAGCCAATTGAATTAGGTATACAGACACCTCCTTATACCAGCGTCTGGTTCTGCGGGACACTAAATACGGAGACAACATCTGGTCATTGAAGTCCACCCCTCCCATGTGAAGGTTATAGTCGTGGACTGAGAGGGGCTTTTCAATGACACGGGTTGCTCGCTCAATTTGGATTGTCGTGTCTGCGTAAATGGAGGAGAGCATGTAAACGTCACAATTGTCTCTTCATTTCACCGCAAGCAGTTCTTCGTTACACAATGCGGCCCTCTGCCCCCTTGCAAGACGGGTGGTAACGAGCCGTTGGGGGAAGCCCGTGCGACTAGTTCCATTCTAAAAACAAACGCCTAAAGAGGGCCACACTTGTGTAAAAATTGTCCACATAAAGATGGTACCCCTTGCCGAATAAGGGTGACACCAAGTCCCAGACTGTCTTCCCACTGCTCCCCAGGAAGTCAGGACAACCGACCGGCTCCAGGGTCTGATCTTTTCCCTCATAGATCCAAATTTGTGGTTATAGCCTGTGGCCCTTTCACAGAGCTTATACAATTTGACCCTATACCGGGCGCGCTTGCTTGGGATGTATTGTTTGAAGCCAAGGCGCCCGGTAAAATGTATCAGGGACTCGTCTACGCAGATGTTTTGCTCAGGGGTATACAAATCTGCAAATTTCAGGTTGAAATGGTCTATGAGGGGCCGAATTTTGTGGAGCTGGTCAAAAGCAGGGTGGCCTCTGGGATGGGAGGTGCTGTTATCACTAAAGTGCAGGAAACGCAGGATGGTCTCAAATCGTGTCCTGGACATAGCAGCAGAGAACATGGGCATGTGATGAATTGGGTTCGTGGACCAATATGACCGCAATTCATGCTTTTTAGTTAGACCCATGTTGAGGAGAAGGCCCAGAAAAGTTTTAATTTCGAAAACTTGGACTGGTTTCCACCGGAAAGACTGGGCATAAGAGCTTCCCGGGTTGGCGGATATAAATTGTGTGGCATACCGATTTGTTTCGGCCACGACTAAGTCCAAGAGCTCCGCAGTCAAGAACAGCTCAAAAAATCCCAGGGCCGAACCGATCTGAGCTGTCTCAACCCGAACTCCAGACTGGGCGGTGAAAGGGGGAACTACAGGTGCTGCTGAAGTTGGGGACTGCCAATCAGGGTTTGCCAGCACCTCAGGGATTCTAGGGGCTCTACGGGCACGTCTTTGCGGTGGCTGCGACGGGGTCACTACTGCTCGTGCCACCGTACCAGCTTCAACTGCCCTTCTGGTGCTCGCCACTTCACCAGGTTGTACGGCAGTGCTGGTACTAGGTCCAGGAAGGGCTGCGCTGCTGGTGTATGCCTCACCACATAATCCGACAGCACCAGCCCCACTCTGCTGCTCTTGAAGCGGATCCTGCGCAACCTGCGGTCTAGCGTCACGGGGCCGGGTACGCCTGGTGCTATCAGGGACCTCAGCCTCCTCGTCCGAACTTTGGGTCAGAGAGCCACTGCTTTCTACAGTTTCGTATTCTGACCCGCTAGATTCATCAGATGAGGGTTCCCATTCCTCACCCGACTGGGTCAGAAGCCTGTAGGCCTCTTCAGAAGAATACCCCCATTTGAAATTTGGGCAACTAAATTTAGGGGTATTCCCTGAGACTACCTAAGAAAAAAAGCAAGCCTGTCTTACAAAGGGGAGGCTAGCGAAGTACCGGAGGCCGCTGCGGTTGATAAAAAATATCAAAACTGATTTTTTTTTATCGCCGCAGTGCGTGTAAAGTGAATGTGCAGTGACAAAAAACAAAACAATTTTTTGTCACTGCGGTGGGCCGGGCGTGGGTGAACGCACGTGTGGGCGACCAATCAGGCCTGATCGGGCAAACACTGCGTTTTGGGTGGAGGGCGAACTAAAAAGTGACACTAATACTATTATAGATCTGACCGTGATTAGTTTTGATCACTTCCAGATTCTATAAAAGTACAAATGCTGATTAGCGATACGCTAATCAGCGAATAAGGGACTGCGGTGCGGTGGGCTGGGCGCTAACTGATCGCTAAACTACCTAACCAAGGGACCTAAACTATCCTATAACCTAACGGTCAATACCAGTGAAAAAAATATATGACAGTTTGCACTGATCACTTTTTTCCTTTTCACTAGTGATTGACAGGGGCAAGAAGGGGTGATCAAAGGGTTAATTGGGGTGCTGGGAGGTGATCTGGGGGCTAAGTGTGGTGTTGGTGGGTACTCACAGTGATGTGTGCTCCTCTGCTGGAACCAACCGACCAAAAGAAGGAGCAGAGGAGCACAGCAGCCATATAACCACATCATATTTACTAATATCTTGTCTTTGTCTTTTGCCGGCCCGCGATGCGCATGCGCGGGCCAGCTTTCCCCGAAATCTCGCGAGAGGACGCACCGGCGCGTCCACCCAGAAGAACAGGACCGCCGCAAAGACGCAATCCTGCGTACGGCGGTCCTGAGCAGGTTAAAGCTGCACTGAAATAAATTGCCAAAACTGCTGTGTATGTATTATGTTTGCATGGTAGAGCAGTGCAGACTGTGTATTTCATTGCAACTTGCAGTGCTGACAGCTGGGTACAGGGGCAGAAGAAAAATAAAACAATGGGACTCTGGACTCCTTATGTGCAGTACTACTGATATACTACCTCAGATAATGGGCCAAGATCACGGTGACAGATTATCTTTAAATGTCTAGAAGTAACAACAGCTAAGCCACTGAGCAGCAGACCATGAAAAACACACAGCAAGGACGCTGCATAAATATCTCCCGTCTTCTACAGGATACAAAAAGTCATTTTGCTATCAACTTTCTGCCAACAGTTTGTTCCAGACTGATTGTGCCCCTGCACACAAAGCAATGACAAAGATCTAAGTTGAGCAGTTTGAATTCCTTTCTAGATCTTTGACTTCAACTCCGATATGACCTTCAATGCTGAACATCAGTGGGTAACCTGACAAAGGCTTTTATGGCAGAATCGACACAAATTCCAGATACACATTCCAAAATCTTGTGAGAAAAACCTGTCTCCGAAATGTTGAGGCTGTTAAAGCCACAAACAGGATCCCCACATCCATATTAAACCATGGTTTCTGAATAAGATGTCCAACAAACCCATATACAGCAAGTATGATAGTCAGGTGTCCAAATACTTTTTGCAATCGAGTACACATTAAAGGGTACCTGCATGAAAATGCAATGTAAGCTACAGGCAGCATGTTATAAAGCAGGAGGAGATGAGCAGATTAATATATAGTTTTATTGGTCCGCGAAAAAAAAAAAAGGAAAACTGCACAACGGCCACGGATGCACACAACGGTCGTGTGCATGAGGCCTAAAGGACAAGTTATAGTGAATCTTTTTCCATAAATCTGCTCAGCTCCTCCTGCTCTACAACATGCTGTCTGAAACTTAGACGCCATGTTTAACGTGACAGGTTTATCAAAACTGGTGAAAGGAAATGATGATCACACGTATAGATAATCGGACTTTCCAGACACCATGACAACACCACAAAGAATCCTCTCACAGGGACTGAAGACCTACAGAGTAAAAAGGTTAAGCCTTTCTTCCATCAGTAGGTATAAAATGAAGAACCATTAAGAAAAAAACAAACAAAGAGGGAATAAGGAAGGGTGCTGTCACGTGGTCCGGAAAATCTGATTACACTTACCGGTAATCATAATTATTCTACTCCACCACAGAGACAACAGAGAAATAGAACCCTTCCTTAGGGAGGGACCACTGACTGTAAAGTCTTTCTGCCAAAAGAAAGATCAAAAGGACTGAGATCAAGACGTGTAAAAGGATAAGACCACGTGGCAGCCCTGCAAATCTGATCCACAGATGCATTAGCCTCTTCAGCCCATAAAGTAGATGTGGTATTGCTGTAATGGTACTAACCTAGAGAATGAAAAGTACAGGGCAATTTTACCGCATAGGGAATGCTGTAGAGACAAAACCCATAAAACTGTGGCAGAATAATTTTTTTTTTCCAATTCCACCCCATTTGGAATACAAACTGGATTCCCAAAAATTGGGACACTATACAAATCGTGAATAAAAACTGAATGCAATGATGTGGAGGTGCCAACTTCTAATATTTTATTCAGAATAGAACATAAATCACGGAACAAAAGTTTAAACTGAGAAAATGTACCATTTTAGGGAAAAATATGTTGAATCAGAATTTCATGGTGTCAACAAATCCCCAAAAAGTTGGGACAAGGCCATTTTCACCACTGTGTGGCATCTCCCCTTCTTCTTACAACACTCAACAGACGTCTGGGGACTGAGGAGACCAGTTTCTCAAGTTTAGAAATAGGAATGCTCTCCCATTCTTGTCTAATACAGGCAACTGTTCAATCGTCTTGGGCCTTCTTTGTTGCACCTTCCTCTTTATGATGTGCCAAATGTTCTCTATAGGTGAAAGATCTAGACTGCAGACTGGCCATTTCAGTACCCGGATCCTTCTCCTACGCAGCCATGATGTTGTGATTGATGCAGAATGTGGTCTGGCATTATCTTGTTGAAAAATGCAGGGTCTTCCCTGAAAGAGATGACATCTGGATGGGAGCATATGTTGTTCTAGAACCTGAATATATTTTTCTGCATTGATGGTGCCTTTCCAGACATGCAAGCTGCCCATGCCACACGCACTCATGCAACCCCATACCATCAGAGATGCAGGCTTCTGAACTGAGCGTTGATAACAACTTGGGTTGTCCTTGTCCTCTTTGGTCCAGATGACATGGCGTCCCAGATTTCCAAAAAGAACCTCAAATCGTGACTTGTCTGACCACAGAACAGTCTTACATTTTGCCACACTCCATTTTAAATGATCCCTGGCCCAGTGAAAACGCCTGAGCTTGTGGATCTTGCTTAGAAATGGCTTCTTCTTTGCACTGTAGAGTTTCAGCTGGCAACGGCGGATGGCCTGGTGGATTGTGTTCACTGACAATGGTTTCTGGAAGTATTCCTGAGCCCATTCTATGATTTCCTTTACAGTAGCATTCCTGTTTGTGGTGCATTGTCGTTTAAGGGCCCGAAGATCACGCGCATCCAGTATGGTTTTACGGCCTTGACCCTTACGCACAGAGATTGTTCCAGATTCTCGGAATCTTTGGATGATGTTATGCACAGTTGATGATGATAGATGCAAAGTCTTTGCAATTTTTTGCTGGGTAACACCTTTCTGATTTTGCTCCACTACCTTTCTGCGCAACATTGTGGAAATTGGTGATCCTCTACCCATCTTGGCTTCTGAGAGACACTGCCACTCTGAGAAGCTCTTTTTATACCCAATCAGGTTGCCAATTGACCTAATTAGTGTTAATTGGTCTTCCAGCTCTTCGTTATGCTCAAATTTACTTTTTTCAGCCTCTTATTGCTACTTGTCCCAACTTTTTGGGGATTTGTTGACACTGTGAAAATTTGAATCAACATATTTTTCCTTTAAAATGATACATTTACTCGGATTAAACGTTTGATCTGTCATCTACATTCTATTACAAATAAAATATTGACATTTGCCATCTCCACATCATTGCATTCAGTTTTTATTCACAATTTGTTTAGTGTCCCAACTTTTTGGGAATCCGGTTTGTATTTTTCCGCTTCATACATTCGTTTTGGTGTCTGCCTGGCCGTGCGGAGCCAAACGGATCCGTCCTGAATTACAATGCAAGTCAATGGGGATGGATCCGTTTGACGTTGACACAATATGGTGCAATTGCAAACGGATCCGTCCCCCATTGACTTTTAATGTCAAGTCAGGAGTCCCTTTTATACCATCGGATCAGAGTTTTCTCCAATCCGATGGTATATTTAAACTTGAAGCGTCCCCATCACCATGGGAACGCCTCTATGTTAGAATATACTGTCGGATATGAGCTAGATCGTGAAACTCAGATCCGACAGATCCGACTCAGACAGGCAGCAGGGGGCAGACCCCCCCTGTTTTTAACTCATTGGTGGCCAGTGCGGCCGCCCCCCCTCCCCCCTGTAGTTAACTCATTGGTGGCCAGTGCGGCCGCCCCCCCCCTCCCTCCCCTATAGTTAACTCATTGGTGGCCAGGGGGCCCCCTCTCCCTCGGCTGTAGTTAACTCGTTGGTAGCCAGCCCCCTCCCCTGTAGTTAACTCATTGGTGGCCAGTGGGCCCCCCCTCCTCTGCTGTAGTTAACTCGTTGGTGGCCAGTGGGCCCTCTCCCCTCCCTCCCCCTCCTAATTAAAATCTCCCCCCCTATCATTGGTGGCAGTGGAGAGTACCGATCGGAGTCCCAGTTTAATCGCTGGGGCTCCGATCGGTAACCATGGCAACTGGGATGCTACTGCAGTTCCGGTTGCCATGGTTACTTAGCAATTTGTAGAAGCTTAATACTTACCTGCGAGCTGCGATGTCTGTGTCCGGCCGGGAGCTCCTCCTACTGGTAAGTGACAGATCATTAGGCAATGCACCGCACAGGCCTGTCACTTACGAGTAGGAGGAGCTCCCGGCCGGACACAGACATCGCAGCTCGCAGGTAAGTATGATGCTTCTACAAATTGCTAAGTAACCATGGCAACCGGGACTGCAGTAGCAGGGGAGGGAGGGGGGCGGCCGCACTGGCCACCATAACTACAGGGGGGGGGGGGGGGTCTGCCCCCTGCTGCATGGCAGCACCTGCCAGGCAGCAGGGGGCAGTCATGTACACAGTTCTTTTAGTATAGTCTTGAAAACGAAGTGAAAACTCAGCTCTGAAAAAGCTTTTATGCAGACGGCTCTTCGGATCCGTCTGTATGAAAGTAACCTACGGCCACGGATGCCAATCTTGTGTGCATCCGTGTTCTTTCATGGACCCATTGACTTGAATGGGTCCGTGAACCGCTGTCCGTCAAAAAAATAGGACAGGTCATATTTTTTTGACGGACAAGATACACGGATCACGGTCTCGGCTGCAAAACGGTGCATTTTCAGATTTTTCCACAGACCCATTGAAAGTCAATGGGTCCGCGAAAAAAAAATGGAAAACTGCACAACGGCCACAGATGCACACAACGGTTGTGTGCATGAGGCCTAAAGGACAAGTTATAGTGAATCTTTTTCCATAAATATGCTCAGCTCCTCCTGCTCTACAACATGCTGTTTGAAACTTAGACGCCATGTTTAACGTAACAGGTTTATCAAAACTGGTGAAAGGAAATGATGATTACACGTATAGATAATCGGACTTTCCAGACACCATGACAACACCACAAAGAATCCTCCCACAGGGACTGAAGGCCTACAGAGTAAAAAGGTTAAGCCTTTCTTCCATCAGTAGGTATAAAATGAAGAACCATTAATGAAAAAACAAACAAAGAGGGAATAAGGAAGGGTGGTGTCACGGGGTCCGGAAAATCTGATTACACTTACCGGTAATCATAATTATTCTACTCCACCACAGAGACAACAGAGAAATAGAACCCTTCCTTAGGGAGGGACCACTGACTGTAAAATTCTTTCTGCCAAAAGAAAGATCAAAAGGACTGAGATCAAGACGTGTAAAAGGATACCACGTGGCAGCCCTGCAAATCTGATCCACAGATGCATTAGCTTTTTCAGCCCATAAAGTAGATGTGGTATTGCTGTAATGGTACTAACCTAGAGAATGAAGAGTACAGGGCAGTTTTACCGCATAGGGAATGCTGTAGAGACAAAACCCATAAAACTGTGGCAGAATAATTTTATTTTTTTTCCAATTCCACCCCATTTGGAATATTTTTCCGCTTCATACTAAATTGTATGCAATATTAAGTGGTGTCATTAGAAACTACAAGTTGTCCCAATGTGAATGGGAAAAAGAAAAATGAAAACGCAAAAGCAAAAAGTCCTCCGGGAATCAAGGAGTTAATGGAAAGAGCCTGCAAACTACTTATCCTTTGGTCAGAAGTGAGAGCTACCAATTAAGTTAATTTGTATGTAAGATGTTTAATTTATTTAGAAGGTAAGGGTTTAAAAGGTGAGGGGTTAAGGCATTCCAAATTAAAGAGATAACTAAGATCCCAAGAAGGAACCCTAGGAAGAGGGGCCGAGGTGGATCTATTGACAGCTTTAATGGGGTTACTCAGGAAAAGATATCCATGATCTGCCGGATGTTAGAAGAGGCCTTGAACTCCTTGAAACCTTTGAAATGGTTACATCAATTTTGGGAGCCTTATCCCAAGAAGCCGAGACATCCTCTTCAAAGGGATATTTTCTTTTAATATCTTGGGAATAAAAGCTTGGAAACTGGAAAACATCTATAGCGTCTTTGGCTTTCCTATCCTTCTCTAGATATTATTGCTTTCAATAACTTATCTGTGTCCTCAACAGGAAAACAAGGATGCCCCTCTGTTTCTCCGTTTCTTAATCTGATGATGAGGAATGATTTCTTCAGATGAATTATGTGACACATAATTAAACTTAGAAGTCCAAAGTAACAAATCCAATCCTTTATCTAATATAAAAAATAAATAAAAAAAAAAGCTTTTTAAGAATGGGCTTCAATCATATCTTCTGGAACTGGGGGACCTTAGGAGAAGGAAGGGGGGCTGGATTGGGAGAAGAACCTTAATTCTGCACCGCCTGGATGCTCCACCGGGCAATTGCAGCTATCTCCTCATCACTTGAGATCTGGGAGCAACTAGGTTTCAATCCCACTACATGCCAATAATTGCATTGGATGTGCGTCACTCCAGTTTTGGTGATGAACACTGGAAGTACATCACTGTCGTTCCAGTCTGTTTATCTTGGTGTGAACAACTTCCGAGTCTTCATCACCGAGATGTTCAGTGGGGCATATCTGCACCATCAGTAGCAATTGTTTGCTGCAGAATACAGCGACATCCAACTGTAATTGCTGATATTAGAGATGACTCTGATCACAGGCCTCTTGGATGCTACTGTCAATCACCATGCATCTAATGGTGGATTTACAAGTGCAGCCGATCACCTGATGAACGAGTGAAACCCTCTTTAATTGGATTAAAGTCTCAAAATTACTGGAAAGTAAAAAAAGCACTCTGCCCAGAAACAATGCAGCTGTATGAGGATGACCACTGCAGCACTTCACCTCCATGAACAAGCAGCCAGTTGTCAGGAAGGAACGCTTCCTTCCAAATAACTATCTGCCCCTCTACATGTAAATCCACCTTAAAGGAGCATTGCAATTTTTATACACATTCAAATAATTAATGAAGCGCCAATGCTACAACTGCAGGAAGGCTCAAGAATGTAATCCCCATCCTAATCATATTCATATGGGTTTAGAAGCAGGGACCTGGAAGATTATTTGGTTACAACTTTGAGAAGAATATTATGGATGGGTTGACACATTGCAGACCTGTAAACCCATTCATTGTTACAAACAAATGTTTGACACTGTTTTGCAATTTGGTATTTTGCAATTTCCAATGCAGTTTTTACAAGTGAAACACATTTACTAAACATATTTCCCCTTTAAATGCAGTAAGGATATCCAGCACTCATAATGGTCTTTTCAATATAATGTATTTTAAGACCCAATTTGGTAACTGTTTTGACCTTCCTCAGACTATAAATTATCCTAACATGTTCTAGAAGTGAAACAATCAAAACACCTGTACCACACACATACAGGTGGAAACTCGAAAAATTTGAATATTGTGCAAAAGTTCATTTATTTCAGTAATGCAACTTAAAAGGAGTTGCATTAATGCAACTTAAAATTAGAATATTGTGAAAAGGTTCAATATTCTAGGCTCAAAGTGTCACACTATGTTAATCCATACCCCCTGAGTAAATGGTACCTGAGATTGTGATAGATAATGGAGGTATCCAGCTCACCCTTGTTTTGTGAGGATATAAATGTTTCCCCTAGGGTGCACGGAAGTAAAGGTAAGACTTTGATAGTAGCAATAGAGAAGAATTTTCCAGCACCACTGCTTTCTTGAGCGAAATTTTCTTTATTTTCAGTGACTAGGAGACAGCAGTAAAACTTGTTCACAGGTCCTGCTGCAAGCTACGCGTTTCAAACAGGTGAGTTCTTATTCATGATTGGCATGTCTTGCCTGTGTGAGGGTGGCTATATACAAGCCTGTCCGGAGAACCCATTCCCCAACTTCAGGGAGGAGAATATACCCAGGTGTATACAAAACCGTAATCACACTGAAAGGCAAGGTAGGCTTCTGTTCAGTTCATAATATACATGAATAAAAATACTGGTTAATTGGAATAGTATAATAGTATGTAATAGTAGACTTCAGTGCAAAAAATAGGTTTTTAGCATGGTTAAAAAAAAAAAAAAAAAAAAAAAAATGCGACATGCAGCTCTATATAAGTCTTGAAAGAATACATAAAAATATATTAATCTTGGCCATGAAAAAAAATGTAGGGTGTGAACATGATTCCAATGAACCCGGTAAAGAAAAATTAAAAATAGTAATGAAAACAGACAAGAAAATACACATGGTACATAATTTTAAGCAATATAAGCTCAGCTCAATAAAAATACATAAGTTCTTTTTTAAGGTTAAGGGTACTTTCACACTAGCATTTTTCTTTTCCGGCATAGAGTTCCATCACAGGGGGCTCTATACCGGAAAAGAACTGATCAGGCATATCCCCATGCATTCTGAAATAAATGAACTTTGCATGATATTCTAATTTTTCGAGTTTCACCTGTAGCTTTTTCTCTCCCCCCAGACATGTTAGGATAATTAATGCTCTAAGGAAAGTAATAAAGACTGTATTGAAGTAAATTGTGTTGAAAATACCATTGGGACAGACAAAGGGTTGTAGTCAATGGAGTATATTCAGACCATGGTCTTGTTACCAGTGGGGTAACTCAGGGATCTGTTCTGGGACCCATATTGTTTAACCACCTCAGCTCCCCTAGCTTAAACCCCCTTAACCACCTCCTGACCGCCTAACGCGCCGATGCGTCCGGGAGGTGGTTGATTTGTTCCTCCTGGACGCATTGGCGCGTCATCTCGCGAGACGCGAGATTTCGTCACAGCCGGCCCGTGCATGCGCATCGCGGGCCGGCATTTTGTAGCAAAGTATTTAGTCAGCAACCTGCCGGCCACGATCATTGGCTGGCAGGTTGCTGATTTAAAAAAAAAAAAACAATCAGCAGCCATTTAACCCATCATATTAGTAAATATGATGGGGTTATATGGCTGCCTGCTCCTCTGCTCCTTCTTTTGGTCGGTTGGTTCCAGCAGAGGAGCACACATCACTATGAGTACCCACTACACCACACTTAGCCCCCAGATCACCCCTATTAACCCTTTGATCACCCCTTCTTGCCCCTGTCAATCACTAGTGAAAGGAAAAAAGTGATCAGTGCAAACTGTCACTTTTTTTTTTCACTGGTATTGACCATTAGGTTTAAGGTATAGTTTAGGCCCCTTGGTTAGGTAGTTTAGGGATCAGTTAGCGCCCAGCCCATCGCACCGCAGTCCGTTATTCGCTGATTAGCGTATCGCTAATCAGCATTTGTACTTTTATAGTATCTGGAAGTGATCAAAACTGATCACGGTCAGATCTATAATTGTATTAGTGTCACTTTAGTTCTCCCTCCACCGAAAACGCAGTGTTTGCCCGATCAGGCCTGATCGTTCGCCCACGCCCGCCCCACCGCAGTGACAAAAAAAATGTTTTTTTTTGATCGCTGCACATTCACTTTACACGCACTGCGGCGATTAAAAAAAAAACTGTTTTGATATTTTTTTATCAACCGCAGCGGCCTCCGGTACTTCGCTAGCCTCCCATTTGTAAGACAAGCTTGCTTTTTTTTTCTTGGGTAGTCTCAGGGAATACCCCTAAATTTAGTTGCCCACATGTCAAACAGGGGGTATTCTTCTGAAGAGGCCTACAGGCTTCTGACCCAGTCGGATGAGGAGTGGGAACCCTCATCTGATGAATCTAGCGGGTCAGAATACGAACCTGTAGAAAGCAGTGGCTCTCTGACCCAAAGTTCGGACGAGGAGGCTGAGGTCCCTGATAGCACCAGGCGTACCCGGCCCTGTGTCGCTAGACCGCAGGTTGCGCAGGATCCGCTTAAAGAGCAGCAGAGTGGGGCTGGTGCTGTCGGATTACGTGGTGAGGCATACACCAGCAGCCCAGCCCTTCCTGGACCTAGTACCAGCACTGCCGTAGAACATGGTGAAGTAGCGAGCACCAGAAGGGCAGTTGAAGCTGGTACGGTGGTGACCACGTCGCAGCCACCACAAAGACGTGCCTGTAGAGCCCCTAGAATCCCAGAGGTGCTGGCAAACCCCGATTGGCAGTCCCCAACTTCAGCCGCACCTGTAGTTCCCCCTTTCACCGCCCAGTCTGGAGTTCGGGTTGAGACAGCTCAGATCGGTTCGGCCCTGGGATTTTTTGAGCTGTTCTTGACTGCGGAGCTCTTAGACTTAGTTGTGGCAGAGACAAACCGGTATGCCACACAATTTATAACCGCTAACCCGGGAAGCTTTTATGCCCAGCCTTTCCGGTGAAAACCAGTCCAAGTTTCCAAAATTAAAACTTTTCTGGGCCTCCTCCTCAACATGGGTCTAACTAAAAAGCATGAATTGCGGTCATATTGGTCCACGAACCCAATTCATCACATGCCCATGTTCTCTGCTGCTATGTCCAGGACACGATTTGAGATCATCCTGCGTTTCCTGCACTTTAGTGATAACAGCACCTCCCGTCCCAGAGGCCACCCTGCTTTTGACCGGCTCCACAAAATTCGGCCCCTCATAGACCATTTCAACCTGAAATTTGCAGATATGTATACCGCAGAGCAAAACATCTGCGTAGACGAGTCCCTTATACATTTTACCGGGCGCCTTGGCTTCAAACAATACATCCCAAGCAAGCGCGCCCGGTATGGGGTCAAATTGTATAAGCTCTGTGAAAGGGCCACAGGCTATACACACAAATTTCGTGTCTATGAGGGAAAAGATCAGACCCTGGAGCCGGTCGGTTGCCCTGACTACCTGGGGAGCAGTGGGAAGATAGTCTGGGACTTGGTGTCACCCTTATTCGGCAAGGGGTACCATCTTTATGTGGACAATATTTACACAACTGTGGCCCTCTTTAGGCATTTGTTTCTAGAACGGATTGGCGCCTGTGGTACCGCGCGAACTAGTCGCGCGGGCTTCCCCCAACGGCTCGTTAGCACCCGTCTTGCAAGGGGGCAGAGGGCCGCACTGTGTAACGAAGAACTGCTCGCGGTGAAATGGAGAGACAAGCGTGACGTTTACATGCTCTCCTCCATTCACGCAGACACGACAATCCAAATTGAGCGAGCAACCCGTGTCATTGAAAAGCCCCTCTCAGTCCACGACTATAACCTTCACATGGGAGGGGTGGACTTCAATGACCAGATGTTGTCTCCGTATTTAGTTTCCCGCAGAACCAGACGCTGGTATAAGAAGGTGTCTGTATATTTAATTCAATTGGCTCTGTATAATAGTTTTGTTCTCTACAGTAAGGCTGGGAGAACTGGATCCTTCCTCAAATTTCAGGAAGAGATCATCGAGAACCTCCTGTACCCAGGAGGTTCCGTGGCCCCATCCACCAGTGTAGTTAGCCATCTACACGAGCGACATCTCCCCAATGTCGTTGCTGGTACCTCAACCCACCCGTCACCCCGAAAAAGATGTTGTGTCTGTAGCAGGAGTGGAATAAGGCGTGACACCCGCTATTTCTGTCCTGACTGTCCTGACCACCCTGCCCTATGCTTAGGGGAGTGTTTCCAGAAGTACCACACACAGGTACACCTAGCATAGGGATCATCACACTAGGACAGGCACACAGGGCTATTAGGGCCCATTCACTCACTGCTGCTGCAAACGACTCCTTTCACCTGGGACAAAGTGCATAACGCACTTCGCCACATCTTTGGGCGATTTGCGCTTTGCACATTGACCCATGGGGAAGGAGAGGTTTGTTCTATAAAGGTAAAAAAATAAAATAAACGCCAGTAAGCAAACACGTTAATGTTTAGTTCAAAAAGTTAAAGTTTACATGTTCTGTTCCAAAGTTAATAAAATTATTGCGTTGCGGCCTGGTTTTTTCTTTTTTTTTTTTTTCTTTTTTTACCTTCCAGGTGGACCAACCGATCTACTAGCTGCAGCACTGATGTGCATTCTGACAGAAGCATTGCGCTGCTGTCAGATTACACGCAAGTCGGTGTATGCGGCGCTGCAAGACGAGATTTTCTCCTCTGCAGTAACAGATACGTTTGCCAAGGCATACGAGCTGAGGAGGAGGCGGCGTTCCTATGCTTTGGCAAACACTTTGTATATATATAAAAAAAAAAAAAAAAAATCCCGGCAATGATTTATTCATCCACATCGATTGATGTGAATGGAGAAATCTGGTTTGCCAGGGCATACGAGCTAAGTGGGTATGGATGTTGGGCGGAGCTCCTATGTCCTGGCAGACGCCTTTCCCGTCCTTTTTTTTTTTTGGCAGAGATTTTTTCATCCACATTGATCTATGCGAATGAAGAAATCTGTGCCGGTCATTTTTTTCTTTCAGCCCAGAGGCTGAACGGAAAAAAAAATCTCATTACCTGTATGCTCAATATAAGGAGAATAGCAGAAACTCCTAATGCTGGCCATACATGTAATGATTGCGGAGACCCTCAAATGCCAGGGCAGTACAAACACCCCACAACTGACCCCATTTTGGAAAGAAGACACCCCAAGGTATTTGCTGAGGGGCATATTGAGTCCATGAAAGATTTAAATTTTTGTCCTAAGTTAGCGGAAAGTGAGACTTTGTGAGAAAAAACAAAAACAAAAAAAAATCAATTTCCGCTAACTTATGCGAAAAAAAAAAATTCTATGAACTTGCCAGTCCCCTCATTGGATACCTTGGGGTGTCTTCTTTCCAAAGTGGGGTCACATGTGGGGTATTTATACTGCCCTGGCTTTTTATGGGCCCTAAAGCGTGAGAAGAAGTCTGGGATCCAAATGTCTAAAAATGCCCTCCTAAAAGGAATTTGGGCACCTTTGCGCATCTAGGCTGCAAAAAAGTGTCACACATCTGGTATCGCCGTACTCAGGAGAAGTTGGGGAATGTGTTTTGGGGTGTCATTTTACATATACCCATGCTGGGTGAGATAAACATCTTGGTCAAATGCCAACTTTGTATAAAAAAATTGGAAAAGTTGTCTTTTGCCAGGATATTTCTCTAACCCAGCATGGGTATATGTAAAATGACACCCCAAAACACATTCCCCAACTTCTCCTGAGTACGGCGATACCAGATGTGTGACACTTTTTTGCAGCCAAGGTGGGCAAAGGGGCACATATTCCAAAGTGCACCTTTCGGATTTCGCAGGCCATTTTTTTTTTACACATTTTGATTGCAAAGTACTTCTCACACATTTGGGCCCCTAAATTGCCAGGGCAGGATAACTACGCCACAAGTGACCCCATTTTGGAAAGAAGACACCTCAAGGTATTCCGTGAGGGGCATGGCGAGTTCCTAGAATTTTTTTATTTTTTGTCGCAAGTTAGTGGAATATGAGACTTTGTAAGAAAAAAAGAGAAAAAAAAAAAATCATCATTTTCCGCTAACTTGTGACAAAAAAAATAAAATTCTAGGAACTCGCTGTGCCCCTCACGGCATACCTTGGGGTGTCTTCTTTCCAAAATGGGGTCACTTGTGGGGTAGTTATACTGCCCTGGCAATTTAGGGGCCCATATGTGTGAGAAGTACTTTGCAATCAAAATGTGTAAAAATGGCCTGCAAAATCCGAAAGGTGCACTTTGGAATATGTGCCCCTTTGCCCACCTTGGCAGCAAAAAAGTGTGACACATCTGGTATCGCCGTACTCAGGAGAAGTTGGGGAATGTGTTTTGGGGTGTCATTTTACATATACCCATGCTGGGTGAGAAAAATATCTTGGTCAAATGCCAACTTTGTATAAAAAAATGGGAAAAGTTGTCTTTTGCCAAGATATTTCTCTCACCCAGCATGGGTATGACACCCCAAAACACATTCCCCAACTTCTCCTGAGTACGGCGATACCAGATGTGACACTTTTTTGATGCCAAGGTGGGCAAAGGGGCACATATTCCAAAGTGCACCTTTCGGATTTCACCGGTCATTTTTTACAGATTTTGATTGCAAAGTACTTCTCACACATATGGGCCCCTAAATTGCCAGGGCAGTATAACTACGCCACAAGTGACCCCATTTTGGAAAGAAGACACCCCAAGGTATTCTGTGAGGGGCATGGTGAGTTCCTAGAATTTTTTATTTTTTGTCGCAAGTTAGAGGAATATGAGACTTTGTAAGAAAAAAAATAAAAATAAAAAATCATCATCATTTTCCGCTAACTTGTGACAAAAAATAAAAAGTTCTATGAACTCACTATGCCCATCAGCGAATACCTTAGGGTGTCTACTTTCCGAAATGGGGTAATTTGTGGGGGTTTTCTACTGTTTGGGCATTGTAGAACCTCAGGAATCATGACAGGTGCTCAGAAAATCAGAGCTGTTTCAAAAAGCGGAAATTCCAATTTTTGTACCATAGTTTGTAAATGCTATAACTTTTACCCAAACCATTTTTTTTTGCCCAAACATTTTTTTTTATCAAAGACATGTAGAACAATAAATTTGGCGAAAAATGTATATATGGATGTCGTTTTTTTTGCAAAATTTTACAGCTAAAAGTGAAAAATTTCATTTTTTTTGCAAAAAAATCGTTACATTTTGATTAATAACAAAAAAAGTAAAAATGTCAGCAGCAATAAAATACCACCAAATGAAAGCTCTATTAGTGAGAAGAAAAGGAGGTAAAATTCATTTGGGTGGTAAGTTGCATGACCGAGCGATAAACGGTGAAAGGAGTGTAGTGCAGAAGTGTAAAAAGTGCTCTGGTCATGAAGGAGGTTTCAGCTAGCGGGGCTGAAGTGGTTAATGACCAGACCACTTTTTACAATTCTGCCCTACGCTATTTTCATGGTTTTTTGCTCGGTCATACAACTTACCACCCAAATGAATTTTACCTCCTTTTCTTCTCACTAATAGAGCTTTCATTTGGTGGTATTTCATTGCTGCTGAAATTTTTACTTTTTTTTGTTATTAATCGAAATGTACCAAAATTTTTGCAAAAAAAATTACATTTTTCACTTTCAGTTGTAATTTTAAAAAAATAAAATACATTTCTATATAAATTTTCTCAAAATTTATTGTTCTACATATCTTTTTTATCTGATAAAAAAATAAATAAAAAATGTTTGGGTAAAAGTTATAGCGTTTACAAACTATGGTACAAAAATGTGAATTTCCGCATTTTGGAGCCGCTTTGACTTTCTGAGCACCTGTCATGTTCCCTGAGGTTCTACAATGCCCAGACAGTAGAAAACCCCCACAAATGACCCCATTTTGGAAAGTAGACACCCTAAGGTATTCGGTGACGGACATAGTGAGAAGAAGTCTGGAATATAAATGTCAAATTTTTTTTACGCATTTGGATTCCGTGAGGGGTATGGTGAGTTCATGTGAGATGTTATTTTTTGTAACAAGTTAGTGGAATATGAGACTTTGTAAGAAAAAATAAAAAAAAATCTATTTCCGCTAACTTGTGCCCCAAAAAAATATAATCTTCTATGTACTCGCGATGCCCCTCTTTTTATAGCGCATAGCGCCGCAGCGATTTTACGGGGTTTTTGCAGTGATCAGAAAAAAAAAAATTCTGTCACTGCGGTGGGGCGGACTGAACGCAAGTGTGCGCACAAGATCAGGCCTGATCGGGCGAACACTGCGTTTTTTGTAGAGCCTATAGAACATGTCCTATACTTGTCCGCAATTGCGGACAAGAAAAGGCATTTTCTATATAGTTCTGGCAATGTGCGGATCCGCAAAATGCGGAAAGCACATTGCCGGTGTCCGTGTTTTGCAGATTCGCGGTGCAAAACACATACGGATGTCTGAATGGAGCCTTACAGGGGGGTGATCAATGAAAGGGGGGTGATCGGGAAACCTATATGGGGTGATCACCCCCCTGTAAGGCTCCATTCAGACGTCCGTATGTGTTTTGCGGATCCGCGGATCTGCAAAACACATACAGACCTCTGAATGGAGCCTTACAGGGGGGTGATCAATGACAGGGGGGTGATCAGGGAGTCTATATGGGGTGATCCCTCCAGGAACATATGGACGTCTGAATGGAGCCTTACAGGGGGGTGATCAATGAAAGGAAATCTATATGGGGTGATCACCCCCCCCGCGGATCCGCAAAACAGATACGGACGTCTGAATGGAGCCGTACAGGGGGGCAATAACCCCATATAGATTTCCTGATCACCCCATGTCATTGATCACCCCCCTGTAAGGCTCCATTCAGACGTCCGTATGTGTTTTGTGGATCCACGGATCTGCAAAATGTGTGAATGGAGCCTTACAGGGGGGTGATCAGGGAGTTTATATGGGGTGATCAGGGGTTAATAAGTGACAGGGGAGGGTGTAGTGTGGTGGTGTTTGGTGCTACTTTACAGAGCTGCCTGTGTCCTCTGGTGGTCGAGCCAAGCAAAAGGGACCACCAGAGGACCAGGTAGCAGGTATATTAGACGCTGTTATCAAAACAGAGTCTAATATACCTTTTAGGGGTTAAAAAACAAAAACAAAAAAAAAAAAACGCATCTAGAGCCTCCCAGCGAACGATCGCCGCTAGAAGGCTGTAGATGCACTTGTTTACCTGCCGATCCTGTGAACGCGCGTGCCTGTGTGCGTGCGTTCACAGGAAATCTCGTGTCTCGCGAGAGAACGCGCCGGCGCGTCCAGGAGGAATTTCAGGGCCGCCGCCAGGACGCAATCCTGCGTACGGCGGTCCTGAGCTGGTTAATATCTTTATCAGCGAAATTGCAGAAGTCCTCGATGGTAAGGTGTGTCTTTTTGCTGATGACACAAAGATTTGTAACAGGGTTGATGTCCCTGGAGGGATACACCAAATGGAAAAGGATTTAGGAAAACTAGAGGAATGGTCAAAAATCTGGCAACTAAAATTTAATGTTGATAAGTGCAAGATAATGCACCAGGGGCATAAAAACCCAAGAGCAGAATATAAAATCAGTGATACAGTCCTAACCTCAGTATCTGAGGAAAGGGATTTAGGGGTCATTATTTCAGAAGACTTAAAGGTAGGCAAACAATGTAATAGAGCAGCAGGAAATGCTAGCAGAATGCTTGGGTGTATAGGGAGAGGCATTACCAGTAGAAAGAGGGAGGCGTTCATGCCGCTCTACAGAGCACTAGTGAGACCTCATTTGGAGTATTGTGCGCAGTACTGGAGACCATATCTCCAGAAGGATATTGGATACTTTGGAGACAGTTCAGAGAAGAGCTACTAAGCTAGTACATGGATTGCAGGATAAAACTTACCAGGAAAGATTAATGGACCTTAACATGTATAGCTTGGAAGAAAGACGAGACAGAGGGGATATGAAAGAAACTTTTAAATACATAAAGGGAATCAACAAGTTAAAAGAGGAGAGAATATTTAAAAGAAGAAAAACTACGCCAAGAGAACATCGTTTTAAATTAGAGGGGGGCAAAGGTTTAAAAGTATTACTTTACTGAGAGTAATGGACGCATGGAATAGCCTTCCTGCAGAAGTGGTAGCTGCAAATACAGTGAAGGAGTTTAACCTGTTTAGGACATAGGGCTTACCGGTACGCCCTGATGTCCCGATCCTTAAGGACACCAGATGTACCGGTACGTCCTATGCATTTCCGATCACTGCCGCTCGGCAGGCGGTGATCGGAACCTGGTGCCTGCTCAAATCATTGAGCAGGCAGCTGGGGGTTTGCTGCGATCGGTGGTGTGATAATACACTACCAATCACCATCCTGCGATCCTGAGAGGTGATGTGACATCACCTCTCAGGATCGCCTCTCATTAGTCGGCTCGGCGGGCGGGAGGTTCGAATCATCGCAGCGCTCCTCTCTTCCTCCTTTTCAGTCCGGGATCCGCTGCGTCGGATCTCCGAGCCAGCACCCCCCATCTGTGCAGTGATCAGGATCCAGCACCCCCCATCTGTGCAGTGATCAGGATCCAGCACCCCATCTGTGCCCCAGCACCCCCAGATATTTAGGGAAAAGTTAGGGACAAGTTAGATTAGGCAGGGATATTTAGGGAAAGTTAGTTGAAGAAAAAAAAAAAAAAAACAGTTACTGATTGAATCACCCTAAATCGGGTGTCTGGGGTCCACAGCACAGCTGTGTGATCCTAGACCCCCCCCCCCCAAAATTTGGGGGTGCAGTTTTTTTGTTGTTGTGTGTATGCTGACTGTGGCCGGCACTCTTAGCGTCCGGCCACTGTTAGCGCAACACACACCCCACTGCTGATCAACTTCAGACGGTTGATCAGCGATTTTGAATTTTCTAATTTTTCTAATTTTTTCCTTTTTTTTTTTGTCCGTTAGGTTTATGCCAAGTTCGCACACACCCGTGCCCACACGCACACTGAAAAATTTAGACACACACTCCCCTATGGCCTGCCGGATGTTCTCGGCCGAGGAGGCATATGCTAAGCTTGCCTCCGACTCAGAGTACCAGTGAGGACGAGGATTACTCCACTTTCCTTTTGTTATCCGCATCCTCATCATCTAGTGATGATGATGAGCCCCTAAGGCGGCGGAGACGCCGCCAGGCGGAGCAAGGGGACCACCATGCTAGGGACCCTGTGGTCCACCCTAGTACGAGCTGCTCTGGGGCTCGTACTAGTTTTCCGGCCCATCAGTTAAATCCACCGGAGCCCCCTGCTGGTGAACTTGTCTGGTGTACCCTAGAGTCTTTTGAGCCCGTGATTCCTGATTTTGTAGGCCAACCAGGAATCCAGATTTCCACAGTGGGCTTCACTGAATACGACTATTTTAGTCTTTTTTTCAGTGACCACTAAGTAAATCTAATGGTGAAGCAAACAAACCTGTATGCCTAACAGTTTGTTGCTCAACACCCGGGCTCCTTTTTGGCTAGGCCAGGTGGCTGGACCCCGGTCAGTGCAGCCGAGATGAGGACATTTTGGGGCCTCGTGCTGCACATGGGCCTAGTCAAGAAACCTAGTGTCAGGCATTACTGGAGTGGGGACATCCTCTACCAGACCCCACTTTACAGTATGGCCATGACACGCTCACGGTTTGAGGTCATCCGGAAATGCCTGCATTATGCAGATAATGCAGCATGTCCCCCCAAGGTGATCCTGCCTAAGACCACCTGTACAAAATCAGGCCGGTCACTTTGGGGCCAAATTTGTACAGGCCTATGTATCTGGAAGGGAGGTCGCGGTTGATAAGTCTCTCATTGCTTTCAAGGGGGAGTATCCTTTTCCGCCAGTATGTTCCCTCTAATCGGGTGAGGTATGGCGTGAAGCTGTACAAGAGTACCTCAGGGTACAAGTTTTGTGTGTACGAGGGGCGAGATTCCCCTATTCAACCTAATTTATATCCCAATTTAGCCACTGACAAATCGGATAAAAAACTGGTTCTCAGACTTGACACCAAAATTATTTTTTTTGGGTGGTTTCTATTATGCAACCCTCACAAAGTGACTTCAGACCTGAACTGGTGCCTAAAAATTGTTTTTTTGAACATTTCTGAAAAATTTCAAGATTTGCTTCTACACCTTGTAACGTCCCCAAAAACTAAAATGTAATTGCCAAAATGATCCAAACATGAAGTAGACATATGGGGAATGTAAAGTAATAACTCTTTTTGGTGGTATTATTATGTATTATAGAAGTAGAGAAATAGAAATTTGCAATTTTTTCCAAATTTTTTGTAAATCTGGTATTTAAAAATAAAAATGATTTTTTTTTTACTTCATTTTACCAGTGTCATGAAATACAATATGTGACAAAAAAAAAAAAAACCTATCTCAGAATGGCCTGGATAAGTAAAAGCGTTTTAAAGTTATCACCACTTAAAGTAACACTGGTCAGATTTGCAAAAAATTTAAGATTACACTTACCGGTAATCACTTTTCCATAAGCCCATGACAGCACCCTTGAGAGACCGCCTCCATCCAGGACAGGAAACAGGAACTTTCGTGGAGAGCTCATAAGGAGGAGCATGGCCCCGAGACCACCAGTTAATCGCAAGAACTTGTCCTAGACCACACTCTTATCCCTTTTTTTTTTTTTTTGTATATGTATATATTATATATTTTTTTTTTTTTTTTTTGTATATCAGGGTGGGAATAAACCCGGGTGCTGTCATGGGCTTATGGAAAAGTGATTACCGGTAAGTGTAATCTTAAATTTCCCTTTCGCCCATGACAGCACCCTTGAGAGACGACTAGAATAGAAATCCCTTTATTTCTTAGGGTGGGACTACCGCCTGGAGGACTTTCCTACCGAAGGCTAGCTGTTCTCTATTGCCTAGGTCCAATCTGTAGTGACGGAAAAAGGTGCCAGGCGACTGCCATGTGGCTGCTCTACAAATTTGTTCTAGGGTAGCGTCAGCCCTTTCTGCCCAAGTGGTGGAGACTGATCTTGTAGAATGAGCACCAAAGCCCCCCGGGGGAGCCTTTCCAGCTGAAGAATAGGCCAAATTAATGGCTCTCACGATCCATCTGGAAAGGGTTTTAGAAGAGGCTGGGAGGCCCTTATTTTTCCCACTAAACTGAATGAAGAGTTTTGAGGTTTTCCTCCACTGACTAGTAACCTCCAGATAATGAGATAGGCATCTTTTTACATCTAAACAGTGCAGTTTTTCCTCTTTTTCATTTTTCGGATCTTGGCACAGGGAAGGAAGTATAATGTCCTGCGTTCTATGGAACATAGAAACCACTTTCGGTAAGAAGGAAGGATCTGGTTTAATAAGAACCCTATCATCTAAGATGTTAGTGTAAGGAGGCGAGGTAGAGAAGGCTGAAATCTCACCAACCCTCCTTGCTGAGGTAATTGCCACAAGAAACGCTGTTTTGAAAGACAAGATCTTTATAGGCAACTGTTTAAGTGGCTCAAAGGGAGGTTCTGTGAGGCTAGTAAGGACCAAGTTGAGGTCCCAGGGGGGAATTGAAGGTCCAGGTATAGGCCTAAGCCTGCTGACGGCTTTAAAGAATCTTCGGACCCACGGGTGGCTAGCGATGGGAGAATCAAAGAACGCACTCAAAGCGGATACCTGTACTTTAAGAGTACTTGGCCTCAAATTTTTTTCATGTCCAGCTTGCAAAAAATCTAAAATCCTACACATAGGTGGGGGATTTAAAGGATTCACTGGATCCTTGGCAAACTTCTGGAAGGTGTTCCAAATCCTGAGATAAATAGAGGAGGTGACATCCTTTCTGCAGGATAGTAAAGTGGAAACTACGCTCTTGGAGAGTCCTCTACTTTCTAGGATTTCCCCCTCAAGAGCCATGCTGTTAGGTGTAGCTGCTTCACACTCGGATGATTGACTGGTCCTTGGGATAGAAGATCTTGCCACTCCGGGAGAATCCAAGGGTCCGTCAAGGATAGCTTCCTCAACCAGGTGAACCAGGTTCTTCTGGGCCAGAAAGGAGCAATTAAGATCACTGTTGTTCTTTCTTGTCTCAGCTTCTGTAAGAATCTTGGAAGAAGCCTTAATGGAGGAAAGGCGTAGAGGAGCTGGTTCGGCCAGGGAAGGGAGAAGGCATCTATCCCTGTTGGTGAATCTCTCGTGCTGAGGGAAAAGAAACGATGACACTTTCTGTTTTCTCTGGTGGCGAACAAATCCAGATGAGGACGACCCCAAAGTCGAATTATTTGATCGAACACCCTTTGGTTCAGACACCATTCGCCCTGGTCTAGTGTATTTCGACTTAAGAAATCTGCCACTTTGTTTTCTGAACCTTTTAGATGTATTGCCATAAGGGACGGCACAGAAGGAATTATAAGGGAAAAGATATCCGTTGTTAACTGCATAAGATTTTCTGATCTGGTTCCTCCTTGTTTGTTCAGATAGGAGACCACTGTGGCGTTGTCTGAAAAAACTTTTATAGACTTTCCCTGTAGTAAAGGAAGGAACTCTTTTAAGGCGAAAAAGACCGCCCTCAGTTCCCTCATGTTTTGGGAGTCTAGACTCTGCTCTCTTTCCCAAACACCTTGTCTTAAGTCCCCTTGGCAACAGGCCCCCCACCCGGAAGGACTTGCGTCGGTGGTAAGGGTAACAAAGTCTTGTTGGAACCAAGGGAGCCCCTGGGACAGGTTTACGGGGTTCAGCCACCAGTGAAGGGACTGGATCACTTGGGGGGTCAGTGTGAAAGGTGTGTCTAATGGGCGGAGGGAGCCCTGCCACTCCTTCAGAATTTGCCACTGTAGGGGTCTGGAGTGAAGATGGCTCCAACTGACCGCTGGTATAGTGGAGGTCATTCTGCCCAAGACTGCCATTGCTTGTCTGATAGTAGGGTTCTCTGCCGATATCAGGGACTGAACCTGTTGTATTAATCTCTGAATCTTGTCCTGGGGTAGAATACAGAGTAGTTTCTTTGAGTCCAGTATCATCCCTAAAAAGATGCAAACTTGGGAAGGAATTAAATGGGATTTTTCTCCGTTTATTTGCCAGCCGAGGTCTTCTAGGATCTGCACTACTTTTTTGAGGTGTGCTTCTAGAATGGATTTTGACTCTGCTACCACCAGGAGATCGTCTAAGTAAGGTATTAGTAAAATGTCTTTTTCCCTTACATGAGCCATGACTTCTGCCATGACTTTCGTGAAAAGTCTGGGAGCTTGAGAAATCCCAAAGGGAAGGGCTGTGTATTGCAAGTGCTGGATGTGACCTCCTATAGAAACCGCGACTCTGAGGAATTTTTGACAGTCTAGCCGAATGGGAATGTGGTAGTACGCATCTCTTACGTCTATCGTAGCCATGAAGCAGCCCCTGAATAGATGTTTTATGACTGATTGGATCGACTCCATTCTGAATTTTTTGTAAGAGAGGAATTGATTTAAATCCTTTAGATTTATAATAGTTCTGAATGTTCCATCCGGTTTGGGGACCAGAAAAAGGGAGGAGTAAAAACCCTCGCCCTTCTCTGCCTCCGGCACCGGGATTAGAACATTTTTCCGAAGTAGGGATACAATCTCTTGTTGTAAGGCTAGATTTTTCCCCGGGTTTCCTAGAAAATTTGTGATTTTGAATCTGTCCGGTGGGCGGGAGACAAACTCTAGACAAAACCCTTCCTTTATAACGCCTAAAATCCAGGGACTTGAGGAGATTTTCTCCCAGGCGTAGAGGAAGAGAGAAAGTCTGCCCCCCACGGGAGAGAAACCGTCATTGTTGTGATGGTTTAGAGGTTGAGGAGGATTGGGAACTGAAGAGAAACCCCTTGCTTTTCCTATTCTGAAGTAGCTCTGAAGTCTTTCCTCTGCCCCCTAAAAAAATCCTTCTTGTTTTTGCGAAAAAAACGTTGTTTTTTCGGGGGTCTGGAGACAGGGAATCCTTTTTTATTGTCCGAGGCTTTATCCAAAAGGTCGTCTAAGACGGATCCAAAAAGATAATCGCCCTGACAAGGAATTGCACAAAGCTTATTTTTAGATCCCGTGTCTCCCGACCAACCTTTTAGCCAAATAGCTCGTCTGGCTGAATTTGAAAGAGCAGCTGACCTAGCATTTAATTTTAAAGCATCGGCTGTTGCATCAGAAATAAAGTCTACTGCTTTAAGTAGAGTGGGGAAAACGGTTAACAATTGATCTCTCGGGGTCTTGTTCTGAATGTGAGATTCTAATTCCTCTAGCCATAATTTCAGAGACCTAGCAGTGGATGTGGCGGCAATATTTGGTTTGAATGCTTGGGCTGAGGTCTCCCAAACTTTTTTTAGGTAAACCTCTGCTCGCTTATCCATAGGGTCTTTAAGAGAACCCAAGTCCTCAAACGGAAGGGCCGATCTTTTTGAAATTTTTGCCACAGGTGCGTCCAATTTAGGGGGTCTGTCCCAGTTTACTGAGTCTGCCTCGTCAAAGGGATATTTCCTTTTTACATTTTTTGGCACAAAAAACTTTTTATCGGGTCTTTTCCATTCCCTCTGTATTAAAAACTTTATATTCTCGTTAACGGGAAATACTCTAGATTTTTTCTGCCCGAGATCACCAAACATGATATCCTGAACGGATCTTGGGTCTTTGGGTTCGTCTACTTTCATAGTCGCACGAACTGCTTTCAGTAAAGCTTCCGTATCATCGGGGGAAAAAAGTGGCCTGCCCGTGGACTCCTCATCCTGGGACGAGTCAGGGCTATCTAGGATTTCTCCCGTATCACTATCCTCTAAGGGATCTGAGTCAGATCTATTAGCTGTGCTTGATCTGGTTCCCAGGGAGGTAGAGGCTACTGCGGGAAAGCTCTTTTTGAAATCTTTCAGGGAATCCGAAACCTCCGTCTTTACCATCTCCCTAATACTCTGTAGAAGGGATGGGGACTCCTCCTCCACTAGTTTCTCAATACAACTTTGGCATAGCTTTTTCAACCAAGAGGGGGCCAGTTTCTTTTTACAGACGGCACACTCCTTCCCTCTGGTCTTTGAAATTGCCTTTCTAGGGCCCTCTTTTGTAGTCTGAATACAGGAAGAAACAAGAGGGAAAGGAGATTTAGCTTAAAAAATGAAATAAATGGTGGGGAATGATCCCCCTTACCCCACCAGGAGTACCGGTCTGATCTCATGACCCTCCTGTTGATCGGCGCGTAGGGCACTCTCCTCCTCCATGCTGCTGTGGGATAGAGAGTGACTCCCCGGATCCAAAGGAAATCCCTGTAAGGCTGGCTGGCTGGCTGGGCTGCTGCTGACCGTGCGCCTGTGGGTTCAATCTCCTCGGTCGGGTCCTGCTGGAAACCCTCTGCGGCCTAAGTAGGAGAAGGCTCTTCCTACTTCCGGAACGCACGCTGCGTGCGTTCCAAAAACCGGAAGTCTCTACCGAGACCCGGATCTCGCTGGCATCGCGAGATTTTAGTTCCCCCTGCGCGCGGCAAGAAGAAGGCCCCGGCCCGCCTGAACACTGTCGGGCAGGACCGGCGTGCCGAACGCACCTCTCGGTGAGCCCGGGACTGCAGAGTATCGCCAGCGCAGCGTAAGCCAGACCCCAGCAGCAGACCCCAGACTCCGGCCGGCGGCTCCTAGAGGAGACTTATGCCGGAACAGGTAACCCCAATTTAGAACAATTCCTCCGGGGCCCTGCAGCCTAGCTTTTCTTTCCTCTCTCCACGAACCGTCCTCTGTCTAGGACAGGAAACAGGAACTGGTGGTCTCGGGGCCATGCTCCTCCTTATGAGCTCTCCACGAAAGTTCCTGTTTCCTGTCCTGGATGGAGGCGGTCTCTCAAGGGTGCTGTCATGGGCGAAAGGGAAAAATGGCCTGGTCCTTAAGGTGAAATATGGCTGTGTCCTAAAGGGGTTAAGCATGCATGGGATAGGCATAAGGCCATCCTTCATATAAGATAGGGCCAAGAGCTATTCATAGTATTCAGTATATTGGGCAGACTAGATGGGCCAAATGGTTCTCATCTGCCGACACATTCTATGTTTCTATGGTGAGTGTATGATATCCTTACTGTTTCAGGGCTCTTTCACACTTGCGTTGTTTTCTTCCGGCATAGAGTTCCGTCGTCGGGGCTCTATGCCGGAAGAATCCTGATCAGTTTTATCCAAATGCATTCTGAATGGAGAGAAATCCGTTCAGGATGCATCAGGATGTCTTCAGTTCCGGACCGGAACGTTTTTTTGGCCGGAGAAAATACTGCAGCATGCTGCGCTCTTTGCTCCGGCCAAAAATCCTGAAGACTTGCCGCAAGGCCGGATCTGGAATTAATGCCATTGAAAGGCATTAATCCGGATCTGGCCTTAAGCTAAACGTCGTTTCGGCGCATTGCCGGATCCGACGTTTAGCTTTTACTGAATGGTTACCATGGCTGCCGGGACGCTAAAGTCCTGGCAGCCATGGTAAAGTGTAGTGGGGAGCGGGGGAGCAGCATACTTACCGTCCGTGCGGCTCCCGGGGCGCTCCAGAGTGACATCATCCATGCGCGTGGGGCACTCTGACGTCATTCTGGAGCGCCCCGGGAGCCGCACAGACTGTAAATATACCGCTCCCCACTACTACTATGGTAACCAGGACTTTAATAGTGTCCTGGCTGCCATAGTAACACTGAAAGCATTTTGAAGACGGATCAGTCTTCAATTGCTTTCAGTTCACTTGCGTTTTTCCGGATCCGGCGTGTAATTCCGGCAAGGGGAATACACGCCGGATCCGGACAACGCAAGTGTGAAAGAGGCCTTAGCTGGGTTTGTACCTAAAGCACTGATCGCCTGTGATCTTCATCAGTTCATCATATAATAAATAAATTGATTTCTGGCAACCTTGCAATCGTGATGACTTATAGAACAGAATGATTTAAATCACAGTGCCTGAAAAACATGCTGTTTTTCCCATTCCCAGAAAAAGAAAAGTTAAAAGTGCTTGTCTCATAAAAAGACAGCCGTTGCACATATGTCCTCTACAAGGCCATCCGCTCCCCCTCCCCACCACCACAAGATAAAACTAGGGCAGCACTGCAGGGGTGGCTCCCATTTTGGCGGTCTAGAACCCCTTTTTTATTGCATGGATGGGCATTCATGTATTGTGTGTAGTGTAATAAATAAATAAAAATGATTGAAAAACTAATTAAGTTAGCTAATAAATGACATGTGCCCCAAAATTGGGCCAGTAAAAACTACAACAACAAAAAAACATGATACAGCTTTGTTGCTTGAAATTTAAAAAAGGTCTGGCTCTTGGAATGAGTCAATGAATTAATAATAAAATAGCTTGGTCCCGAATACTAAAATAGGTCTGTTTTAAAGGGAACCATTCACGTTGTATATGCAGTCCTATCTGTGCATGGTATTTATACAGTGCCATTCACAGATAAGACTGCATGTACAACATGAATGGTTCCCTTTAAAACAGACCTATTTTTAGCAGGAGGAAATAAAACAGTTTTGTAACATAGTAACATAGTACATAAGGCCGAAAAAAGACATTTGTCCATCCAGTTCGGCCTGTCATCCTGCAAGTTGATCCAGAGGAAGGCAAAAAAAAAAAAACCTGTGAGGTAGAAGCCAATTTTCTCCACTTTAGGGGAATAAAAAATTCCTTCCCGACTCCAATCAGGCAATCAGAATAACTCCCTGGATCAACGACCCCTCTCTAGTAGCTATAGCCTGTAATATTATTAAGCTCCAGAAATACGTCCAGGCCCCTCTTGAATTCCTTTATTGTACTCACCATCTCCTCAGGCAGAGAGTTCCAGAGTCTCACTGCTCTTACCGTAAAGAATCCTCTTCTAAGTTTGTGTACAAACCTTCTTTCCTCCAGACGCAGAGGATGTCCCCTCGTCACAGTCACAGTCCTGGGGATAAATAGCTGATGGGATAGATCTCTGTACTGACCCTTGATATATTTATACATAGTAATTAGATCTCCCCTCAGTCGTCTTTTTTCTAAAGTGAATAACCCTAATTTTAATAATCTTTCAGGGTACTGTAGTTGCCCCATTCCAGTTATTACTTTACATGCCCTCCTCTGGACCTTCTCCAGCTCTGCTATGTTTGCCTTGTTTACAGGAGCCCAGAACTGTACACAGTACTCCATGTGTGGTCTGACTAGCGATTTGTAAAGTGGTAGGACTATGTTCTTATCACGGGCATCTATGCCCCTTTTGATGCAACCCATTATCTTATTGGCCTTGGCAGAAGCTGCCTGGCAGCTTAGTTTGCTGTTTATTAAAATTCCTAGATCCTTTTCCATGTCAGTGTTTACAGAGTGTTTTACCATTTAGTATGTACGGGTGACTTGCATTTTTCCTTCCCATGTGCATAACTTTACATTTATCAGTGTTAAACCTCATCTGCCACTTATCTGCCCAAGCCTCCAATCTATCCAGATCCCTCTGTAGTAGTATACTGTCCTCATCAGTGTAAATTACTTTACACAGTTTAGGGTCATCTGCGAAAATTGATACTTTACTATGCAAGCCTTCTACAAGATCATTAATAAATATATTGAAGAGAATAGGGCCCAATACTGACCCCTGAGGTACCCCACTAGTGACAGTGACCCAATCTGAGTGTGTACCGTTAATAACCATCCTCTGTTTTCTATCACTGAGCCAGTTACTTACCCACATACAGACGTTTTCTCCCAGTCCGAGCATTCTCATTTTATATACTAACCTTTTATGTGGTACAGTGTCAAATGCTTTGGAGAAGTCCAGATATACGCCATCCATTGATTCGCCGCTGTCAAGTCTAGAACTTACCTCCTCATAGAAACTGATTAAATTAGTCTGACATGACCGATCTCTCACGAAGCCATGCTGATATGGCGTTATTTGCTTATTTCTGTTGAGATGCTCTAATATAGCATCTCTCAGAAAACCTTCAAACAGTTTACCCACAACAGATGTTAAACTTACCGGCCTATAGTTTCCAGGCTCTGTTTTTGGCCCCTTTTTGAATATTGGCACCACATTTGCCATGCGCCAATCCTGTGGGACATTCCCTGTCAGTATAGAGTCTGCAAATATCAGAAATAAGGGTCTGGCTATGACATTACTTAATACCTTTAGGATACGGGGGTGTATGTCATCCGGTCCTGGCGATTTGTCTATTTTAATCTTTTTAAGTCGCTGTTGTACTTCTTCCTGGGTCAGACGGGACACTTTTAATGGGGAATTTATTTTTGCATTCTGCATGTCATCTGACAATTTATTTTCCTCAGTGAATACATTGGAGAAAAAAAATATTTAACAGCTTTGCTTTCTCCTCATCGCTCTCTGTGACTCCCCCCTCATTACTCTTTAAAGGGCCGACACCTTTAAAGTTGTCCAATTCAATTTATGTGCTAATACTCAATGTACTTCGCACCTGTGGGAAATTATTCAGCGTAACGTGGTAATTTTTGCATGAAAACTGCTGCTGTTTCCATGATTAGAAGTCCTGTGGGAAGTCCTACATAATGACACACATAACTATTTCTGTATGTACCCTCATATAAGGAAGGATGTCAATCACTAATTAGACCTGCTCGCATGACTCTTTTACGCATTGAAGGAGCTGGGATTTAAATGAATGCTCAGCTCCTTCTTTATGACTTGCTCGCTGCAGATGTTTTACATGGCAAGTTCCCTTTTAGCAGGGAAGACACCTTCTTACCTGTAATACCTGTGAAACTTGCACCAATCAATGGACAGTGGCTCTGTGATTAACATTTTGGCAACCGACTACTTTTCCGGTTGCAACAGCTGCCAGCAGAACATCTTGTGCAGTGTATACTTACAGCTTTAGTAACTTTAGCATTTCCATTAGTTTCGGGCTTAGAACTTCTCATTTTCATCCCCTCTGTAGAAAAAAATGAAATTACGTTTTTTTAAAAAACATCCAAAGCGAGGATTTATTTCCAAAGTGAATAAAATTGAACAGGGCAGAGCCATTTCATTAAAGTGAATGGGATGGAGCAGCTGTAATTACACTGCTCACCACAGCAATGTCGACAGCAAGCAGATAAACAGTGAAGAGAACACTTCACTTGTATGAGCACTACATTCTCTTCATACAGCTGATTGGCAAGTTGTCAGCAGTTGGGCCACACCAATCTGATATTGACTAGCTATCCTGAGGATACAGGAATTGTACCCTTCCTCTCTGTCACGTTCTTCCAACCGTGCGTTCCTCAGCAGGCAGCATTGTTTGCTGGCATTCAGTTGTCAGTTCAAAGAGGCTGGGCTTCTTGGTTTAGGAATTGCTAACCAACTGGAGATGCTCTGATGTCATCAGTCATGCGTTATGACTAGGAAGTGCTGCCTACTTAAACAGGCAGCTTGCTGGTCTCAGGTTGCCTGTGATTGGTTTCATCCTTTGCATTGCCACACTAGCATTTGTTCCTGTGAAGTTGCTATTCCTGACCTGGCCTGGCTTTTACCCCGACTCTGACTTACTGGTTGTGATTCTGTTTTGGTTTGGACTCTCCTGGTATAGACCTCGGCTTGGTACGTTTTCTAATTATGTCTTTATACGCTGTGCCATTCTGTCACTACTACTTTCACACTAGTGTTTTTGCTGGATCCGGCAGGGCTCAGCAAAAACGCTTCCGTTACTGATAATACAACCATCTACATCTGTTACGAACGGATCCGGTTGCATTATCTTTAACATAGCCAAGACGGATCCATCATGAACTCCACTGAAAGTCAATGGGGGACGGATCCGTTTTCTATTGTGTCGCTGACTTACATTGTGGGTCATAACGGATCCGTCTTGCTCCGCATCCCAGGACGGAAAGCAAACCGCAGCATGCTGCGGTTTGCTCTTCAGTATGAGAACGCATTACATTCTGTTTAGTTACATTTTGTCCCCATTGACAATGAATGAGGACAAAATGGAAGCGTTTTTTCGGTATTGAGACCATATGACGGATCTCAATACCGGAAAATAGGAACGCTAGTGTAAAAGTAGCCTTATTTTGTTCTCCTGTTTTCCACTCCCTGATTCGGGCCCAGCACATATATAGGAAAGGGCTGCCATCCAGTTGCGGGCTTTCGGTTATTGCAGATTGTGCAAGTAGGCAGGAGTACAGGGCTCCCTGTTTCCTACCAAGACACTCTACCTTGCAAATGTAATCATGTCTGGGGTTTTACTTGTTTATGTGGTATGTTGTCTGTTCTTTCAATACAGAGGTACTGTAAACCTGGTGAGAAGCTTTGTATAAGTCCTTCTGAGATTCCTATTTCCCATTTGCTCCGATTTGCGTTGCAAACTATATCCACAGACTTTTTTAGTTGTAAATTGTTTCACTACCCCAAACACATAAATGCTGGTGGTGTTTATCGCCTAGGAGAGCATAAGGATTAGGCGGGAAAAATAAAAGTAATCTCTCCCTGAGATTATCTGCTCAGGAAAATCTGGGAGAGCTGTATTACACTGTCTCACAGTCCCGGGGATGCAGGGATGGCCAACCTGAGGCTCTTCAGCTGTTGCAAAACTACAACTCCCAGCATGCCCAGACTGCATACAGCAAAGCATGGTGGGAGTTGTAGTTTTACAACAGCTGGAGAGCCACAGGTTGGCCAGCCCTGCGGGGATGAGTCTCAGTAGCATTGTGGTTGACTCTAGGGAGGTTTGTCTCTGTCACGACCTGCTATTGGCTGCTCGCCAGATGTTTTGATCTGCCGGACAGGGAGATGCAGCGGCAGCCATGCACGGGGTAAATATAATCTATATAAGGGACCTGGATATTGGGAGGCATGTTTTAGACTTTGGAAACCCCTTTAATTGGTATCGTCGTCTGACCTACATAAACCTTACCACAAGGGCATTTCAACATATAGATAATGCACATGCTATCACATGTGAGATACCCCCTAACATAGGAATGTTACAGAAGTGGTATGCTCTTTGTAAAAGACATTCTTTTGGTCTGATGTTATTAACGATCCACCCCTTGCAAATGTCCATTGTAAATGCACATAAAAAAGATCCAAGTATTAGATTTATTTTAAATTTTTTATCTCTATCGAAATGGGACACCCAAGATTATCTACATAATAGGCTGTATACATAACTCGAAGAAAGGAGGAAACAAAAACTGCCAATTACAGGTGGATCAACTTCAGCTGAGACCTGTCTGAGTGAAACAGGAGGTATGAAACTGCGATCTTTCAAATATATAAGAAATAACTCAGATTTTTCAGTAACAGAGGCATCTTCAGAGGACACAGACATAGGCAGCAGTGGTTCTACAAACAAAAGAATAAAGGCAAGAGGAGAAAGACAAAGAATTGAAGTCCAAAAACAACAAACGGACTTACGGTTAAAATTTTCTCTAGGACAGTGATGACAGGTGAATTGTCAGTCTTGGAAAAAAGTTTGGGTTTAGTTCCTACGTATAACCAGGAGTCATTTAAATTTATTGGTTGATTTTTATACATTTTCCCGCTGTGCCGGAGCTCCGTTTTAATGCATTGTTTTGGTGAAGGGAGAGCAAGAACTATGCGCGAGTCTGATGTTTCATCAAAATTGAGAACCCACTGCTGGTATGATCCTGAGGTGGATTCACATATGTTACAATCATTTCAACAACTGGTTACTAGTGACATTTAAAAAAAATGGGAACAATATCAGAACACGCATAGACCTAACCTTACAGAGGAAGAAAGAAAAGCCATTATATTATTAACAAATGACAGGTCTATAATAATGAAAAAGGCAGATAAAGGGGGAGCAACAGCGGTAATAAATAAAAGTCTAATGAACAGGTGTACTGTAAATTAAAAGGGGACCCTACTTTCCAGTTCAAAAAAGGAATTGATGAGACATTGGAAAAAGCGTCGGCTGAAAGCATTATAAATTATATACAGAATAAAGCACTAGAAAGGATTATCCCTGTGTTCGAGTCTTATATCTACTGCCAAAGGTGCACAAGGATCTGACATTTCCCCTGGGATGTCCTATTGTCTCGGGAATCAAATCGTTGTTGCATCCTTTGGCAGTATACGTTGATAGTTATATGCAAGAAATAGTACGTAGATTACCAGACTGTTTGCGCGACACTGGAGATTTTTTGTTACAAAAAATATAGATGTGACGGATGTTACCCTTTTATGTTCATTAGACAATCAATATGTCTACTTTATGTTGGCATCACTTTGTATGTAAATGTAATTTAATTTTTTGGGATGTTAGATGGATTAGAATTTTAGATACAATTTAAAAAATGTTATTCCTTTTTAAGGCTACTTTCACACTAGCGGCAGGGCTGATTCGACAGGCTGTTCACCCTGTCGGATCCGTCCTGCTGCTATTTCGCCGTGCAGTTGGACTGCTGCTCCGTCCCCATTGACTATAATGGGGATGGGACGGAAGTCCGGCGCAGCACAGCAGTACTGCATTTCCAACTTTTTAGTCCGGCGGCCTCTCACCGCGCACTGCCGTGCTGAGCCGGAGCTCCGCCCCTGTCCCCATTATAGTCAATAGGGACGGAGCGGCACGGTGAAATAGCGGCAGGACTGATCCGACAGGGTGAACAGCCTTTTGGATCCGTCCTGCCGCTAGTGTGAAAGTACCCTTATTGACCAATTTAGTTATAAAGTGACTTTGTGGGGCTTACATAATAGAAACCACCCATAAATTACCCAATTTTAGAAATTGCATCCCTCAAGTTATAGAAGAGAAATTTCACTTTTTTTATTTGCAGATTTTCCATTTTAACCAATTTTTACTGAAAGACAACAAGGGTTAACAGCCAAACCAAACTCAATACTTATTACCCCGATTCTGCAGGTTAAGTGGTCGTAAACTGCTGTATGGGCACATGGCAGAGCTCCGAAGGGAAGGAGCAACTTATGGATTTTGGAGGGCAGATTTCACTGGGATAATATTCAGGTGCCATGTCACATTTAAAGACCCCTGTGATACACCCCTATGGTGGAAACTCTCAAAAGGTGACCCCATTTTTGAATCTACGATAAGGTGACTATTTTGGCGTACATATGATTTTTTTTTACGGCTCGATATCTCGCTTTTTTTGAGGCAAGGGGACAAAAAAAAAAACGCTGTTCTGGTAGCTCAGGAAAGTCGTTATGCATGCATCGATACCTAATATGTATTTTTTTGGCTTGATGAAGGAAAAAGGGCACTTTTTTTATTGCAAACTTTTTTTTTTTTTAATTACATACTTTTTTGTACTTTTTTTTTTGTCCCACTATGGGACTTCAACATTTCAGGGTCTGATCTCTGTTTTAATGCATTAAAAAACATGCTGTATTGTACCACATTGAAACTGTTAGTTTCACACTGACAGTGTGCCTATGAGACCCAGTGATGCTGGTGGATACAGATAGGCCCCTGCACTGATCAGATGCGAACAGCTTCTGTGCCTGTCTGATCAGCATGACATCAATTTGCCGTACCTCACTTCCCACTGTGACATAACAGTACATCACATGTCTGGAAGGGGTTAACATATTGTGCAACTTTGAAAGTTTTAAAAGGTAGCAGACATTGTAAATAACAAAAAATGTGGAAATCGGCTGTTTAGTTAACATTCATATTGGCAAGTATGTGTGTGACTATATGATTATCATTTTACATGAGTTCCATACCAAAGCTCTCTTTCAGCATAGGTTCTTTCTGTTCATCGTCATCATCATCATCTTCTTCATTAAGTGGTGAAAACGCAAACCTAGAGCAGAAAACAAAACTAATGAGGGATAAAGGCAATTATACAAAGTATAACACTGGGCAGAGATTTCTGACAAGGCAGCTAGAAAAGCTTATGGGGTTGAGGATAAAAACTGACGGGCTACAAAATAGTGGAAGGTATCAATTCCTTAAAGGGGTTGTCTCATCATAGACAATGTGGCATATCGCTAGGATATGAATGAATTGTCAACTGGATGTTACCACATTGAGGTGTGTCCCTGCACAGTCTAACATTGGCAGCACTGAATGGACTATATTAGGCAAAAACACACCCCTATTTAGTAACACCCAGTTGGCAATTCTGTGCTCCCAGGAACTGAACTGCTAGTCCAAGCCACTTGTTTGCTATGGCAGCCTATGAGGCCTGTCATAACATTTGCAGGGCTTGACAGGAATGTATTATTCTCCCATAGGCTGCAACAGTAATTCAATGCAGTCTATGGTCAGACAATGTCATGTTGAAGTCCCCTAGGAGGACTTAAAATGTGTGCAAATTTTTAAAATGTAAAAACAGAAAATATATAAAAACACCAGGATCACACCCTTTTCCCCATATTAAAAATTAATTTAAAAAAACATTGTTCCAAACACCTGTACTAATAAAATATAAAAATATTTACACACTCCAAAATGGTATCAATAAAAACTACAGAAGAGCCTTCACTCATGCTGCTATTAGAAAGTGCAACTTTTCCCACAAAAAAAACAAGTCCTCATACAGCTATGCGAACAGAAAAATAAAAGTTCCAGAAAGGGAGGGGGTAAATAAAATGGAAAAATCGCTTCATCAGGAATTACCCATTGCTATGACAAATCTGGCAGTGTGCACATAGCCTAAGCAAAAAACAAGACTTGGTCCAAAATACAGAAGTGGTGCTAATCTTTATTAAGAATTTCAAAAACAAATACACATTACTTTACTTTCCTAAATAGTCACCTTCAATTGCAATGCATTTTCCCAGGATCATAAACTTTTAAATTCCATCAGCAAAAGAAGATAATTACTCTTTACCGGAAATTGGATTTTCCATACGCCTCCACAACGGCACTAAACAGGAGGATTAACAAAGAAAACAATACTAGGAAGGGACTGCCGCCGTCCAAAGGACAAGTCCCTGTTAGCTATAACATCAAGTCTGTAGTGTTTAAAGAAAGTGGATGGACTGGACCAGGTCGCAGCCTGGTTAATCTGGGTTAAAGATGCAGAGGCACCTTCTGCCCATGAAGTTGACACTACCCTAGTTGAATGCGCTCTCAGATTTAAAAGTGGAGAGACTCCTTTTTCTTTATCCAGCAAGAAATTGCAGTTTTTGAGGCCCCTTGACCTCTATTCTGCCCTGAGTACTGAACTAGTAGATGATCTGACTTCCTCAATTGTTTAGTGACCTCTAGATATGATAGGACAGATCTTCAAACATCCAAATTGTGAAACTTCTTCATGCCTGCCGACTTGGATAAAAGGTGGGCAATAATATCTCCTGCTGGCAGTGAAATTTGGAAAATACTTTGGGCAAAAAAGAAGGTTCATGTTTCAGCACAATTCTATCGTCCAGAATTTTAAGATAAGAAGGTCTACAAGATAGAGCTTGAATTGCCCATATTCTTCTAGCAGAGGTACCACCACCATAGTTCTTTAGTTCAGAGTTATTTACTCGAGAAGGAAAAGGCACTACTTTGTCTAGTGAAAGTGGATTCTGGTTACAAGACTCCAGAAGAAAGCCATCCTGATCTCACATTCTTGTGAGAGAATAGGCCCTTGAGAGTCTCAGAAGATGGTCATCAAGTTTCTTGCCAATGGTTGAGTCTTAAATTTCTTTGCTACAGGAGATAAATGATGCTACCATATCCATCTCGCAATGCTGAACCCATGTTTCACCGCCATTGACTATTTTTTGCAGCAAATTGTCACCTTCGTAATAATGGCCAAGTTATCTATGAAAGAGAACTTTATCCCCATACTGAGAACACATGTGGAGATTAATTAGTGCTCCCGGAATACTTTTTGCCCACAATGAGTGTATGATAAAACGCTGTTCCTCTTTGGAAATTTATAAGTTTAGCATCCAACTTCACCTCAGGGTGACAACCCATACTAAACTCCAAGCTCTTCACTGTGCTGGGTAAGGACATTGACCGCTGAAGGATGGTTTGCACAATACGCCTTATTTAAACTCTTCATTTGATTCATTAGGCTCATGAAACAACCTCCAACTCTTTGTTGTCCTTCTGGAAATTTTGTCCTTTGTTGTCCTTCTGGAAATCAGCCGGCTTGCAAAACACAAACAAATACTCCTTTCTCTTGAAATCAACGGTGTATTTTAAAGCTGCAAAAAATGCTGTCTGGACATACTCTTACATACAGAAGTATTGCGCGTATTAGTAAGGTAAATTGGGATGGCTCACCCTCCAGGTAAAAAGGATTGGGTGCTCCCCCTAAAAAGATAACCTAAATATTTTTAAAAAAAGGACCAAATTAAATATATAAATGAGAGGGGCACACCTACATCCAGAAATCACATAGAATTTTTTTGAAGCCGTGGAGTGCCCAGATACTCGTGCTTAGCGTGGCGTCCCACGTGTTTGCAGCACAGATGGTCTTACCTCTCGTCGGTCTTTTATGGTGAGTAGAAAAAGGCTTTGAGATTAGGCTTTGAGATAAGGTGGTGCCATACAACCTGCGCACCGCCTCGATCTTATACGAAGAAACAAAAGTCCTGCCAGTGTCTAGAGCAAATAGACACAGAGTAACGCCGGATATCAAAGAAAGCCAAATTATCCATTGACTCCTGGCGACAAAGCGGACTGTTTCATAATCTCAAAGCCTTTTTCTACTCACCATAAAAGACCGGCGAGAGGTAAGACCATCTGTGCTGCAAACACGTGGAAATAAACTACGGTGTAGTAGCAATGCTACAATTGTGAAGAGACCTATTCAGCAAATTGAAAGGACACTATAACTATCCATAAATAACCGGTTATATTGGAACCTTTCATATCAAGTAACTGCAAACTTAGCGCTGACAAACATCGTGACTCCATCTGCTAATTTGCAGCTGTGATTCAGGAACTTTGATTACCCACAGGAATGTTGTTCACTATCACTGTGTGCAATATTAACTTTTCAGTTTGACCATCATCAGTCTTCCCTGCGCCGCACGTCATTTCCTGATCTGGGATTCGCTTCCTGGTGGTTTGAGGACAGCAGACCCATAGTAGTAGTAGGTGAGGAGCCTCCGTGCCCGGCTAACGTCAGTGCTGTGACCCGCTGTCTGTCTCTGCCCGCAGGTGTACCCGGAGCCGCGCACCGGGGCCGAGTGCCTGGGCAACATCAGGGAGTTCCTGAAGGGCTGCAGCCACTTTAACCTGGAGACATTCGAGGCCAATGACCTGTATCAAGGGCAGAACTTCAACAAGGTGCTGAATTCCTTCCTTAGTCCTTCTTAATAAAGCCACAGCAGATATTGGCTTGGGAAGCGACTCGGTGTGTGTCCGTCCACCTTCACACCGGATTAAGTCTTTTGATTCCCTTGGGTCTACGTGAATGGGTCGACCATCTCCATAAATAGACCAAGTTCAGCTCTATGACCACCCCTACAATAAAGCCTCACTCTGTGCCCTGTCACACTCTTCCTTCACACCCGGTGATGCCTTCAAGCAAGCATTCGGACTGCAAGCCAGCACCTCACACACCTGCATATCACACACTACCGCACCTTTCACACCACGGGACACCACACAGCATCAATTGGAGCCCATTAGAGCCACCTAAAACGTCAAAGCCATGGAGCTTGAGTTGCTTTTTTCTTTTTTTCCAGGCCGAACTGGATGGACAAATGTCTTTTTTCGGCCTTATGTACTATGTTATTATATTAGTGTGAATAATTGAGGTACCTTTTATCTGATATATATATATATATATATATATATATATATAACATATTAATAAACTGCCTATAGCAATATACTGGCTAGTGTTCTATGTGATTTCTGGATGTAGGTGTGCCCCTCTCATTTATATATTTTATTGCGTGTATTAGCTGAGCAATCAGGGCTCAGGCTCCCCTCTAAAGAAATAGCACTAAATAAAGAAAGAGAAATAGTTTTAAAAAGTGCTGGAAACTAGTTAAAAAAATAAATAAATCATGCAACACCCCCCCCCCCCCACCCCCGTTTTCCTCAGTAAATATCCTTTACAACAGGCATGTCCAAAGTGCGGCCCTCCAGCTGTTGCAAAACTACAACTCCCAGCATGCCTGAATAGCTTAGGTCTGCTAATCTCAGATCCGCAAAATATGAATTCGGTCTGTGTGCCGCTTGCATTTTATTTGTGGACCATTTGTATTCAATGGATTTGTGGTCAGCATTTTGTAGAACAGACATACGAACATGTTCTACAACTTGTCTGCAGAACGTGGACAGCGGACACATTGAAGAGAGAGGCCTCATGATAGCGATGGTCTAAAGTCATGGCTTTCAATTTTGCTGGAAGCCAACAATACGCTTGTTTGCATGTAAGCAATGAAGCATGCGGCATGCCAGCACACCTAAGGATCCAGCTGTTTCAGGTTCCGCCCTGCACTGCAATAGTTGGTTATAATGTCGCCACCATCATTATCACCATGTGTGCCATAACTATGCTCAGCCTCATCCCCTAGTTTTGCGTGTGAAAACTCCTTGACACCCTGCACCAACTGCCCCCTTCTTCCAGTTGCTCAAAATAACACCTCCAGCTGTGGTATTCTGATGCATGATGTAATCACTAACCACTTTATGCTGCTTGTACAGATGCTCCAGCATATTCAAGATGGAAGGAATTCCAGAGAGTGAAAAATGTTTCAGACTGAGCGGTACAGACCGCTTGGCCACATAAGAAAGGCTTAGTTGCGTAGGATATGGTCAACACTTTCTTAAAGCCAGGATACTTATTTAGGTCCAACATACAGTCATCATCATAGTCGTCATCCTCCTCTTTTCTCAGACTGTGATATGCAAGTGCCCCTACTGCCATCACCTTGGTTACAAGTGGCACCACTATCACCGACACAGCTATGCATTTCCATCATCATGTCCTCTGCTTGAACCTCCTCCTCATGGCAGTCCAAATGTTAATTGTTCTCACACAACTCATCAACTTGAAGACTATCTTGAATATCTTCCATAGCACCAGGGGTGTTGTCTCTTATAATAAAAAAAAAGAAAAAAAAAAAAAAGATCCTCACAAGGAGGGTGGCAGTGAAGACAAAGATGATGTGGATGAAATTCTACTTAGGGTCTGCAAAAAGGAGCAGCAGTAGAACCTGGCTCAAAAGCTTGGTGTCAGACACAGAGGTGACATCAACATTATACTGTTGTGGCTGAGATGATGACTAAGCCATGGAGTCCACAATACCATCCTTTTCCTCCAAAATAAGTATCTGTCACCTAGCAGAAGTGAGGGAGAACTGAGGCCTGTTACTACTACTGGCCAAACAGCTGGTGCTAACTGTGCTGCAGCTTGCACTACTACAGCCACCTACATTTTCACTTGTGCATGAAGTCGCATGAGCCTTTCATTTCATGACCCCACCTTTCAATTCATTTCATGACCCCGTCCACTGTCACTCTGATGTTTACCAGACATTTTATTTTAAAGAATATTTAATCCCTTCAAGACCCTGCGTTTTTTTCAGTTTTTGCATTAACAATTTTCACTTCCTGCTTTCCCAGAGCCATCATTTTTTTTCTTTTTTTCTAGCCATATGTTGGCAGCGACACTCAAAAGTACACTTATTGAGTACTTACTAACTGTAGAGTTTTTGAGGGAAAAGGTCACAACTACACAGTGTCCGGTGGAACTATGATGATTAAAACATCGTCAGTTAGTAGATTAATTTTTTGGTGCCTCCAGTTGAGCGTGTTTCCCTGCCACACTGTTCAAATACCCTCCCCCTCCCCAACTGGTAACATCCATTTGGATCTTCACTGCAATCTGCTGGAATTTCATTCATAACCTCTAGCAGGCATAATAAAGGGATACCACAACACAGAGTGAAAAGAAAAGTTGCTCCAGTTTTGTTATTACATGGGGAATACAAATAAACTGACATGTCAGGAAAGGTTATGGGTCCTCTTTAAAGGGAATCAGTCACCAGTTTTCTGTTGTCCTCACTTTTATACCCTAACATCTCCAGCACATGAAATTGAGTCCCCATATTCATGAGCTCACGGCTCTCCCCGCCCACCTGCCTCTGACTGACAGTTTTTTTCCAACTGAATCAGCAGCAAATGGGCGGGGAAAGCCAGGAGCTCATGAATGTTTGGGACTCAATCATAGAAGTGACCCAGCATTTTGCTAAAGGGATCTGTCACTTGTTTATGTTGCCCTTAGTTAGGACGCCATAAAACTGGTGAAAGATAAAGTGACAGTGGCACCTGCCCCTATAATCTGTTGAGCAATACACACCTCTGATTGTTTGCAGATGGTCTCCACAGGACCATTATAACAAACAAGATCATGGAGAACAGCAGGCGCCAGATAGCATCGTCCACCCAGAGCTCCTGCCAATCCTGGAAAAAAATAAAATAAAAATAAAATCTCACCGTTACTAATACACGTAATCTAAATTATTAATATATAATATTAATATAATCAAAGCTCCATTAACAATGGAACACAATTATATAATGGGAAATGTAAAGTATGGCCCAATGGTGTGGCTGGCCACGTGAACAACCTACGCCCACCTGCAGCAGCCAAGAGCTACTCAGTTTTACTGCAATGTGTACGGCCACTGACTGCTCCATGTGGGTGTGGCTTGGCAACCTACTGCGCAATGAGTCTGTAAGCTACCATTACATGGCTGCCATTCAAATACAAGTCATATAATAGTCAGAAATAGTGCCATTACCTATGTACACAAACATAATTGCTTTTCCTGAAACGTTATCTAAAAGTGTAGGTAGGCTTTAACCCCTTCCCGACAATTTATTTGTTTTAATCCCTACTTTCCGGGAAAGTTTAACTTTTTCCGTTCACATAGATATATGCAGGCTTGTTTTGCATACAATATAGTGGGAAGCTGGAAACAAAATCTTAATTCTATGGGTCAGTACAAGAGATACCATATTTTTATAGTTTTTCTGGTCTTTTAATACTTAACATGTTTCTTTGCAACACTAAATTTTACAAGCACTTTGAGGGCTCTTTTTTGGTGGAGCAATTTGTATTTTTCAGAGATAACATTTTGGCGTGTGTATGACTTTTTGATCACTTATTTATTTTTTGGGGGAGGCGAAACTTCTGAAACTCCTGAGATCTTGCCGTTTGGGAGCAATTCGGACACTGGGAGCACAGAGCTCCCAATATTTGACTGCTCAGATCCCGTGGTCACAATTCACCATGGCATCTGAGAGGTTAAACTAATTTATTGGCATTATTTCTGATCAAAGACTGTGTGTCTACTGTATAAAACAGCAGGCTATGGCACCCACTGAGCTCCTGAGAAAGCACCATCTTCAAAGTTCCGACCTCTGCCATACATGTATGGCGGATGTCAGTAAGTCGCCTGCCTGTAAACCCTTTGAAGGCTGGATTCAAGTTCATGTTGCGTATTTTTTGCACAATGTCAGTATAGTATAGTACAGTATAAATGAAAGGTGTTTTAACCACTTTACCCCGCTAGCTAAAATCCTCTTAATGACCAGGCCACTTTTTACACTTCTGCACTACACTACTTTCACCGTTTATTGCTCGGTCATGCAACTTACCACCCAAATGAATTTTACCTCCTTTTCTTCCCACTAATAGAGCTTTCATTTGGTGGTATTTTATTGCTGCTGACATTTTTACTTTTTTTGTTATTAATCGAAATTTAATGATTTATTTGCAAAAAAATGACATTTTTCACTTTCAGCTGTAAAATTTTGCAAAAAAAACGACAACCATATATAAATTTTTCGCTAAATTTATTGTTCTACATGTCTTTGATTAAAAAAAAAATGTTTGGGCAAAAAAAAAAAAATGGTTTGGGTAAAAGTTATAGCGTTTACAAACTATGGTACAAAAATGTGAATTTCCGCTTTTTGAAGCAGCTCTGACTTTCTGAGCACCTGTCATGTTTCCTGAGGTTCTACAATGCCCAGACAGTAGAAAAACCCCACAAATTACCCCATTTCGGAAAGTAGACACCCTAAGGTATTCGCTGATGGGCATAGTGAGTTCATTGAACTTTTTATTTTTTGTCACAAGTTAGCGGAAAATGATGATTTTTCTTTTCTTTTTTTTCTTACAAAGTCTCATATTCCACTAACTTACGACAAAAAATAAAAAATTTTAGGAACTCGCCATGCCGCTCACTAAATACCTTGGGGTGTCTTCTTTCCAAAATGGGGTCACTTGTGGCGTAGTTATACTGCCCTGGCAATTTAGGGGCCCATATGTGTGAGAAGTAGTTTGCAATCAAAATGTGTAAAAAATGGCCTGCGAAATCCGAAAGGTGCACTTTGGAATGTGTGCCCCTTTGCCCACCTTGGGTGCAAAAAAGTGTCACACATCTGGTATCGCCGTAAATATCTTGGCAAAAGACAACTTTTCCAATTTTTTTTATACAAAGTTGGCATTTGACCAAGATATTTATCTCACCCAGCATGGGTATATGTAAAATGACACCCCAAAACACATTCCCCAACTTCTCCTGAGTACGGCGATACCACATGTGTGACACTTTTTTGCAGCCTAGATGCGCAAAGCGGCCCAAATTCCTTTTAGGAGGGCATTTTTAGACATTTGGATCCCAGACTTCTTCTCACGCTTTCGGGCCCCTAACATGCCAGGGCAGTATAAATACCCCACATGTGACCCCATTTTGGAAAGAAGACACCCCAAGGTATTCCGTGAGGGGCATGGCGAGTTCCTAGAATTTTTTTTTTTTTGGCACAAGTTAGCGGAAATTGATTTTTTTTGTATTTTCTCACAAAGTCTCCCTTTCCGCTAACTTGGGACAAAAATTTAAATCTTTCATGGACTCAATATGCCCCTCACGGAATACCTTGGGGTGTCTTCTTTCCGAAATGGGGTCACATGTGGGGTATTTATACTGCCCTGGCATTTTAGGGGCCCTAAAGCGTGAGAAGAAGTCTGGAATATAAATGTCTAAAAAATTTTACGCATTTGGATTCCGTGAGGGGTATGGTGAGTTCATGTGAGATTTTATTTTTTGACATAAGTTAGTGGAATATGAGACTTAGTAAGAAAAAACAAAAACAAAAACAAACAAAAAATTTCCGCTAACTTGTGCCCAAAAAAATGTCTGAATGGAGCCTTACAGGGGGTGATCAATGACAGGGGGGTGATCAGGGAGTCTATATGGGGTGATCACCCCCCTGTCATTGATCACTCCCCTGTCATTGATCACCCCCCTGTAAGGCTCCATTCAGACGTCCGTATGATTTTTTACGGATCCACTGATACATGGATCGGATACGCAAAACGCATACGGACGTCTGAATGGAGCCTTACAGGGGGGTGATCAATGACAGGGGGGTGATCAGGGAGTCTATATGGGTGATCACCCCCCTGTAAGGCTCCAGTCAGACGTCCGTATGTGTTTTGCGGATCCGATCCATGTATCCGTAAAAATCATATGGACGTCTGAATGGAGCCTTACAGGGGGGTGATCAATGAAGGGGGGGGTGATCAATGACAGGGAAGTGATCAGGAAGTCTATATGCGTGATCACCACCTTGTCATTGATCACCCCCCTGTAAGGCTCCATTCAGACGTCCGCATGTGCTTTGCGGATCCGATCCATGTATCAGTGGATCCGTAAAAATCATACGGACGTCTGAATGGAGCCTTACAGGGGGGTGATCAATGACGGAGGTGATCAGGGAGTCTATATGGATGATCACCCCTCTGTCATTGATCACCCCCTGTAAGGCTCCATTCAGACGTCCGCATGTGTTTTGCGGATCCGATCCATGTATCCGTGGATACGTAAAAATCATACGGACCTTACAGGGGGGTGATCAATGACAGGGGGGTGATCAGGGAGTCTATATGGGGTGATCAGTGGTTCATAAAGGGTTAATAAGTGACAGGGGGGGGGGTGTAGTGTAGTTTAGTGGTGTTTGGTGCTACTTTAGTGAGCTGCCTGAGTCCTCTGGTGGTCGATCCAAACAAAAGGGACCACCAGAGGACCAGGTAGCAGGTATATTAGACGCTGTTATCAAAACAGCATCTAATATACCTGTTAGGGGTTAAAAAAAATCACATCTCCAGCCTGCCAGCGAGCGATCGCCGCTGGCAGGCTGGAGATCCACTCTCTTACCTTCTGTTCCTGTGAGCGCGCACGCGCGCGCGCCTGTGTGCGCGCGTTCACAGGAAATCTTGCGTCTCGCGAGATGACGCATATATGCGTCGCTGAGCTGGGCAGAATTATATATATATTTTTGTGGGAAAAGAATCAGTAAAACTTCTAATTTATATATTTCTTTCTATGCTAATAACCCCTTAAGGACACAGCCAATTTTAACCTTATCTTTGGAATTCTTTTACTTAAAGGGGTTATCCGAGTTAATAAAAAAAAACAAAAAAAACAAAAAAAAAAAATCCATCAGGATATACATATAATTTGGTTAAGCTAGATTTCATCAAGTTAAAACCCATATGTCCACCTTTTCATGGTTCGGTTATTGCCGTGTTTACATGCTGAAGTACATGCTGAGGGGGCGTGTACCGACAAAGCCTGAGCTCTGCCTCATGAATATTTCTGGGCGTGAACAACCTGACCTTTCCTTCACCCTGCTCTGCACTTTGCAAAAAAAATAAAAAATACACACTTGTCATGCGGATGGACGGATCCCTCTGTCAGTCTTTTTCACAGTATTCCCGGTTTGTGCATGTGCAGACCGGAAGGACGGATCCGCAAGGCAGCTCCATCATCGGAGCTGTGTGCCTGCTGGATACGCCGATCAGTGTGACAACTGACAGCATTTGTAGACGGATCCAGTTGCGGATCCGTCTAGAAATGCATTGCAATAACGGATCCGTCTATCCGCTTGTCATGCGGATGGATGGATCCCTCTGTCAGTCTTTTTCACAGTATTCCCGGTTTGTGCATGCGCAGACCAGAAGGACGGATCCATCCTTCAGTTGTTTTGCAATGCCAGATCCGCAAGGCAGCTCCGTTGTCGAAGCTGCGTGCCTGCTGGATCCGCCGATCAGGCTACTTTCACACTTGCGTTCGGGGTTCCGCTTGTGGGTTCCGTTTGAAGGATATCACAAGCGGCCCCGAATGGATCCGTACAGCCCCAATGCATTCTGAGTGGATGCGTATCCGCTCAGAATGCATCAGGATGGCTCCGCTTGGCCTCCGTTCCGCTCAGCAGGCGGACATCCAAACGCAGCTTGCAGCGTTCGGGTGTCCGCCTGGCCGTGCGGAGCCAAACGGATCCGTCCAGACTTACAATGTAAGTCAATGGGGACGGATCTGTTTGAAGTTGACACAATGGTGCAATTTCAAACGGATCCGTCCCCCATTGACTTTCATTGTAAAGTCTAGACGGATCCATCTGACTAACTTTTACACTTTCTTTCTGAACTATAATGCAAACGGATCCGTTCTGAACAGATCCCAACGTTTGCATTATAGGAGCGGATCCGTCTGTGCAGACATCAGACGGATCCGCTCCGAACGCAAGTGTGAATGTAGCCTCAGTGTGACAACTGACAGCATTTGTAGACGGATCCAGGTGCGGATCCGCCTATCCGCTTGCCATCTGGATGGATGGATCCCTCTGGCAGTCTTTTTCACAGTTTTCATGGTCTGCTCATGCGCAGACCGGAAGGACGGATCTGATTTTGCAACGCCGGATCCGCAAGGCAGCTCCGTCGTCAGAGCTGCGTGCCTGCTGGATCAGTGTGAAAACGGACAGCATTTGTAGACTGATCCAGGTGCGGATCCGGCTAGAAATGAATTGCAATAACGGATTCGTCCAGCGGCACGGGCAAATAGCGGCAGGGCGGATCCGACACGGTGAACAGCCTGTCGGTTACGTCCTGCCGCTAGTGTGAAAATATCATTAGAATTATCTGTATCTAAGCAATATCTATATTATTCAAATATATATTCAATATGGATATTGCTTAGATAAATACATATATTGGTGGCAGATAAGGATTTTATATAGCTGAATACAGATGATGATGATGGCCAATAATTTATTTATATTTCCCAGGGGGTGTTCAATGTGTACTAGTGGGGGGGGGGGGGACCAGGGCTGTAATAATGATCCCCAGATGCAGAGGGGAACGTTTACAAACTGCCACCTCTAGCCCCAGTGAATGCAGGAGGGAATGACATACCCTGCTGCTGGAGAAGAGATCACCTCGGCTCTGGTATGTACTGCACATGAGCGATCGCATACCAGAGCCGAGGCAGTGAGGAGAGCTGGAGGGGGGAGGGCACCAGAGGCTCTGACGTCTCGTTTACACAGCCTGGCCACTCCCTCAAGCAGGGAAAAGGCTGTAAACAAAACGTCATCAGCAGAGCCAGCTTGCTGACGTCAGGGGTCACATGACCCAGAACTGAACTGGCCAAATAGTGATAGATAGGTGATGAAAGTGATTTTAAGAATCGTTCACTGGTGTACAATAAAAGCAATTAGAATAGATTTATTTAAGTCTGATAACCCCTTTAAGCAAGTGATTCTAAAACAGTTTTCTCATGACATATTGAACTTCATGTTAGTGGTAAATCTGGGTCGACATTTTTCACTTTTATTTATGGAAAAAATAAATAAATACTGTGGGGTTTTGCTCTGGTAGACAGGTTAGCTCAGCCACAGACAAGTTCACTGCTAGGCTTCCAAGCGGCCTACACACCTGTTTGCAGTCCTCAGCACAGAGTACTTCTCAGCTTTTCTGTTAGATGGAGGATAATGCACCACACCTGATTAATGGTGCCTCCTAAGACCCGGCCTGGAATGTGGGGAGTAGCCACCCACCCAGCACTTTGGCTACTCCCAGTAAGAGCTGTCCCAGATCGGCTTTGCTGCCATACTAAACAGCTGAAGTGTCAGACTGCAAGGCAATAATGACACTTCAGGAAAAAAGGCTCTTACCTCACAGAGGCCAGGGACCTCGTTGGCCCCTTATTCCTTCCTACAATACATTTACAGAAAAATTAGAAAATTTCGTTATTTTCTAAATTTGTATTTCTCTGCTTTTGAGATGGACAGCGAAACCTCAAAATAGTTATTAATTTACATTCACCATAGATCTACTTTATGTTGGCAAAATTTTATAAATGTCATTCTATTTTTTAGAATGTTAGTAGGCTTATTATTTTAGAAGCAATTTTTAAATTTTAAGAAAATTTCCAAAGCCCATTGTGGTGAGTGATCCAGATATTAAAATTATTGTTAGGAGTAGGCAACCCCTCCCTTTATATTGCTGTAGGGGGTCATCACATGTCTGTCCAGGCTGGAGATTGCAGCAATACAAATCAGTAAGAAACCAGACCCCTACCATAAAGTGTGAAGATGTCAGATACCCGCGTGATAGACCAGAACTGTTATAGGGGCCAGGAAAAGGCTAGTGTCCTTTTTCAGCCAAGGTCACACATGGAAGACCTATCTTGCAATATACATGGAAGAAATAAAGGGAAAAAAAAATCCATATTTGAGCCACATGCTTTCTCCTTAGAACTGAGGCCATGTACAGTCGTGGCAAAAAGTTTTGAGAATTACATAAATATTGGAAATGGGAAAAATTGCTGCTTAAGTTTTTATAATAGCAATTTGCATATTATTATTTATTATTAAAGCGCCATTCGTTCCATAGCGCTGTACATATAATAAGGGGTGCACAAACAGAATACAGACAATTGCACTAATCATAAACAAGATGAGTTACAAACTGGTACAGAAGGAGAGAGGGCCCTGCCCGTGAGGGCTTAGAATCTGCATGGTATGGGAGAAGGACACAGTAGGTGCGGGTTAAGTTGGTCATGGCTGTATAGAGGCAGCAGGGTCACTGGTTGTAGGCTTGTCTGAAGAGGTGGGTTTTCAGGTTTCTTTTGAAGGATTCCACTGTAGGTGAGAGTCTGATATGTTGGGGTAGCGAGTTCCAGAGTATGGGGGATGCACGGAAGAAATCTTGGAGTCGATTGTGGGAAGAGGCAATAAGAGGAGAGAAGGAGGTCTTGTGAGGATCGGAGAGTGCGTGTGGGGGTGTATCGGGAAAGTAGCTCAGAGATGTAGGGAGGGGACAGGTTATGGATGGCCTTGTATGTATTTGTTAGTACTTTGAAGTGAATTTGTTGGGCAATGGGGAGCCAGTGAAGGGATTGGCAGAGGGGAGAGGCAGAGGAGTAATAGGGTGAGAGGTGAATTAGTCGGGCAGCAGAGTTGAGGATAGATACTCCAGAATGTTATGAAGAGTGATCAGATGAATTGCATAGTCCTTCTTTGCCTTGAAAATTAACTTAATCCCCAAAAAACCTTTCCACTGCATTTCATTGCTGTCATTAAAGGACCTGCTGAGATCATTTCAGTAATCGTCTTGTTAACTCAGGTGAGAATGTTGACGAGCACAAGGCTCGCCAGATTTGGCGCTCTGGCTACTGTGAGTGACTCCCTACCCTTAGAAGCGCCTGATTCTGATATAGAGGAACCTACTTTGAAGGATGTCATGCAGGCTATATCCAGATGTGGCAAGTCGCTTAACACCCTTACCATGCAGGTGGGGGCCATTAAGGAGGATGTCTCCATAGTGCGGCATGATGTGCGAAAGTTGGCCGACCGCACGACTGCCTTGGAAGGCCGGATGGGAGAAATGGAGGACGCCATGACACCTCTGACCGCAAGTGTGAGGAACTATTCCATGAGATTGGACATTATTGCTGCGAAGCAGGATGATCTTGAAAACCGATCCCGACGGAATAATGTGCGTGTGGTGGGGGCACCGGAGAAAGTGGAAGGGGGAAACCCGTCTGAATTTTTTTAATCCTGGCTGAGGGAAAACTTTGGCGCAGATGTTTTAACCCCTCTATTTGCTGTGAAAAGGGCCCACAGGGTCCCTACGCGTCCGTTGCCACCAGGTGCCCCACCTAGGACAGTCCTGATCAAAATCCTGCATTTTAGAGACCGGGACATTATTCTGAGGAAAGCGCGGGATAAACCTGATCTGTCGGTTGATGGCCATAAAGTCGCACTCTTCCCGGACTATTCCCAAGAAGTCCAGAAACGGAGGGCCAAATTCTCGGATGTGAACAGGCGTTTAAGGGCACAAGGGGTGTCTTACTCTATGATGTACCCGGCCAAGTTGTGGGTCGCTGCAATGGGGAACACGCATTTTTTTGAGGATCCTAAAGAGGCGGCAAGGTGGATAGATCGCCATGAGAGGCAGCTGGCAGCAGACCACGAATGACCCATGTATTGAGGGGCGCCGCTGTGTTTACTGAATCAGGTCGTATGATTGATGTGGCCTGGTTGTGTCTGGGTGTGAGTGCTCAGGAATGCTGTTATGTGGGATGAGGGTATATGAATGGATATCCTGATGTAATGTCATTGAAAGGTATAGTGTGAACGGTATAACCATTACTTACTCTGTTTTCACTTATATTTGTCCGAGGAGCAAGGAGAGGGGAGGTTCTGTGCACCCGTTTAATGAGCTCACTGCCTAGTGATTGTATACCCACATTTTGTTTTATTGGGTATGATTAACTCTTTTTTCCCTGAGACAAGAGAAGAGAGTTTGGGCACTCGACTGCCTTTAATAGCGGGTAATGTGTTTTTTCCCCACAGGCCTTCTTTAGGTGATATAGTGGGACCCGTTATTGAGGTGGCCGCTGTGTTAAGTACTAGCTTTTACTAGTTACTGGGGGGTTACTTTTCAGGGAAGGGAGTGGGGAGGTTGTTATGTTTCACCTGAATGCACACACTGTATATGAAAATGAAGGTATTGGTCTAATGTCTGCATATACTATGAGCTGCTGCTGTATCTGCTCACCGGGTGCTAGCAGTCTGAATGCTGTGTTTGCACATTTCTTGATATCCAAGTATGGTGGGGAGGGTTAATGTGCTTAGCTGGAATGTGCGCGGGGTTAAGGATGTCATAAAAAAACGAGCGGTTATGGATTGTTTGAATCAGCATCAGCCGTTGATTTGTTGTGTGCAGGAGACTCATCTCACCTCTGACCAGATTCAACTGCTTACTCCTAAGTGGGCAGGACAATGCTATCATTCTACTTTCTCGTCCTATGCAAGGGGGGGTGAGTCTCCTGATACACAGATTAATTGCGTTCTCTTGCATCACTAAAAGGGTGGACAAAGAAGGGAGATATGTATGTTTACACTGTGTGATATATGCAACTACTTGTGTTCTTGTGTTCCGTATTCACCTGGGGTGCTTAGAGATATATTGCAATTTATTGCAGATGTGCCTGACGTTCCTGTTTTATTAATGGGGGATTTTAATAATGTCTTTGATTACAATCTGGATAGGATGGGGGTGGGTCAAATTCCTCAAGCAAATGGAATGTCACCTTTTGGAGTTTTGATGCAGGAGGCTATGATGCTGGATTTTTGGAGGTTAAAAAACCCGTCTGTGCAGCAATTTTCTTGTTGCTCAAGCACTTATAATTCCTTATCTAGAATTGACCTCATTGTTAGGAATGCTCTTATGGGTCAGTATATAGAGGACATACAGTATTTGCCGCGCAGGGTTTCAGACCACTCCCCGGTGGTAACGGTGCTTGACTTTTGTGCATCACGTAAATGTGGTGGTGGGGGTTGGAAGTTTAATCCTTATTGGCTGCCTCTCCTGCCAGATGCTGGGGGAATTGGTGTACGACTTACGGAATTCTTCCAGATTAATCTTCCGTCCGCGTCTAGGTTGGTGGTGTGGGAGACTATGAAGGCGTTTTTGAGGGGTCTGCTTATTGCAGAAGTTAATAACAAGAAGAGTGAATCTAGGGCGCGTAGAAGGAAGTTAATTTTGGAAGTGGAGGGGACGGAGGCGGAGTATATTTTGAGACCGCAGGAGGAGACTAGGGATAAATGGAAGGAGGCCCAGCAGAAACTAAATGACAGGTTACTAGAGCAGGCAAAAAATAAACAATTTTTTCAGAAACAGACCTTCTATGAGGAAGGGGAGAGAGCAGGTAGACTTTTGGCATTGGTGTCTAAGGCTCAGTTGCAGTCTACATACATTGCGGCCTTGAGGGATGTACATGGTGTTATCCAGAAGGAACTGCCTCATTTGCTCCAGGTCATGTATTCCTTTTATTCCACACTTTATCAATCTCGGCTGCGCATTCTGGATACAGAAATTGATCTGTTCTTGCAACCCCTAAAATTGGGCACGTTATCAAGTGAAAATAAGGCGCTGCTGGATGGCCCAATTACCGTTCAGGAGTTGGAAGTTGCATTAGGAACAATGTCCAATAATAAGGCCCCGGGCAGGGATGGCTTGCCGGCTGAGGTATACAAACGCTATTCTGACATTCTGCTTCCCCAGTTACTTGAGGTCTGTAATGAGGCTAAGCAGCGGGGACGGCTCCCTGACTCCATGAATAAAGCACTCATTGCCCTCCTGCCTAAACCAGGTAAAGATATACTTGAAGCTGAATCCTATAGGCTCATTTCCTTACTCCCAGTTGATGTTAAACTCTTAGCAAAGGTGTTAGCGAACCGTCTGAATTCAGTGATAACTACTTTAATAAGTCAGGATCAAGCAGGCTTTATGCCCAATATGTCGACGGCGGTCAATATCAGGCGCCTGTTTCTGAATATTCAAGCGACACATTTCCACACCTCGACCGCGGCGGTCGCATCTCTAGATGCGGCCAAAGCGTTTGACAGTGTGGAATGGCGTTATTTATGGTTGGTGCTCAAGAAAATGGATTTTGGAGCGGAGTTTATTTCATGGGTCCCACTGCTATATGCATGCCCTAGAGCGGCTGTGAGGGTTAATGGCGATTTGTCTGATCCATTTATGCTCTTTAGAGGTACGAGACAAGGGTGTCCACTGTCACTACTTTTTGCGGTGGCGGTGGAGCCCTTGGCGGAGGCTTTAAGAATGTCAGCTGTGGTCAAGGGTCTCCAATACGGACCTAGAACAGAAAAAGTGGCGTTGTACGCTGATGACTTGCTTTTATTCTTGGATGATTGGGAGAGATCCCTTCCTGCCGCAATGGAAATCATTAATCAATTTGGGACTATGTAGGGATTGGTCATCAACTGGTCAAAATCCGCCCTGTTACCCTTAGATAGTAATAATGTTAGGTCTTTACCTGATACAGGAGGGCTGCAAGTGGTGTCATCCCTAAAGTATTTAGGAGTGTAGGTTACTATGAATTTAGGTGACTATGAACGTTTGAATTTAGTGCCCATGCTAGGTGAGTTTCGAAAGAAAATACAGGCCTGGAGCAAATTGCCTTTGTCGGTCATTGGTCGGGCAAATCTCTTGAAAATGATACTAATGCCGAAACTTCTATATCTCCTCCATAATGCGCCGGTTTGGATCCCGCTTAGGTTCTTTAATACTGTTAATGCAATTTTCAGAGATTTAATTTGGAAGGGAGGTGTGCCGAGGATTAAACTTTCAACCCTGCAGAGACTTAAAACACAGGGAGGCTTGGCGATGCCGGATCCCTGGTCTTACTATATTGCAGCTCAGCTACAACATCTCAGGGGATGGGGAGATGAATCCCGATTGAATAGTTCAGGTCGTATCATTCAACATCTAATACTACGCACTTGCTTATTGTCGGCTTTGGAGGATGGATCTTTTCGTTCTCATGGCGCTCAATATCCTGTGCTATCCATGATACATAAAATTTGGTGGAAAGCTAAAGAAAAATTGATATTACGTGGTATACTGCCCACACACCTATATGGCCCAATCATATGTACCCTGAACTGAATAAGGTTAGTGGAGTGCAGCAGTGGGAACAGTATGGACTGGGTAAGATGGCTCAATTGTTTCTGGGTGGGGCATTGAAAGGCTTCGAGGTGTTGAGGCAGGAATTTAGTATCCCTCATAGATACTTCTATGTATATCTACAGCTAAGGCATGCTATTCAGACACAGGAGAGGAGGGGGAAGATACGGCAGGCAGCCAGGTGCTCTATATTTGAGTATACTGTACGGGCAGGGACCACTAGTGGGGTAATATCCATTTATTACAACGCGCTCAGGGAGGAAGTGGTTAAGTCCAATCCATTGCAATTGAATGACAAATGGAAGACGGATATTGAGGGCCTGACGGAGGAGAAATGGGAGAGGATTCTCACTGATCTGTTGTCGCTAAGCAAATCTTCTAGGATTTCTCAACTGTTTCTCCTACATAGGGTTTATAGAACACCTACATTGCTATTGAAAATGGGCTATAGGGAGGATGATAAGTGTCCACGTTGTAATGCATCGGGTGCGAACTTGATTCATTTAATGTGGAACTGCCCAGGCTTAAGGAGGTATTGGATGGAGGTGATGGAACTTGTCAATAGGGTTTTTCAGGTGAGCTTGGAGGTTAACCCGCTAATCTGTTCATTAGGCCTTGTGGTAATGCCTAGGACCATGTTGGAAAAAAAAATGGCTATTATGAGAGTATTATACCAGGCAAGGAAGTGCATAGCATTTCATTGGATAGATGAGTTGGCCCCCACTAGCCAGGAAGTAGTGAGTAGGGTGCACGCACTTGTTAAACTGGAGGAATATGTTTACCTGAAAAGGGATTCAAAGAAGAAATTTGAAGCAATTTGGTCCTCGTGGATCTCGCATTATGAGCTGTCTTAGATGTGGCTATAAACTTTGACTGCAGTGCCGGACACGAAGGATGTTGACGTGTGTGAATGGCGAGATGTTAGATGGTGGTTGATGTCTGAAAGAGGATTTCAGCTGCGGGATAGGAGTGCCACCAGTGTAGAGCTTGCTCCGGAATGGCAGCAGGCAGGTGTGAGCCTATCTGCACGCACAGTGAGGCGAAGACTTTTGGAAGATGGCCTGGTGTTAAGAAGGGCAGCAAAGAAGCCACTTCTCTCCCAAAAACCCATCAGGGACAGATTGATCTTCTGCACAAAGTTTGGTGAATTGACTGCTGAGGACTGGGGCAAAGTAATATTCTCCTATGAAGCCTCTTTCCGATTGTTTGGGGCATCTGGAAAAAGGCTTGTCCGGAGAAGAAAAGGTGAGCGCTACCATCAGTCCTGTGTCATGCCAACAGTAAAGCATCCTGAGACCATTGTGTGGGGTTGCTTCTCATCCAAGGAAGTGGGCTCATAAACAATTTTGCCCAAAAAACACAACCATGGTACCAAAACACCCTCCAACAGCAACTTCTTCCAACAATCCAACAACAGTTTGGTGAAGAACAATGCATTTTCCAGCACAATGGAGCACCGTGCCATAAGGCAAAAGTAATAACTAAGTGGCTCGGGGACCAAAACATTGACATTTTGGGTCCATGGCCTGGAAACTCCCCAGATCTTAATCCCATTGGGAACTTGTGGTCAATCCTCAAGAGGCGGGTGGACAAACAAAAAAACACTAATTCTGACAAACTCCAAGAAGTGATTATAAAAGAATGGGTTGCTATCAGTCAGGAATTAGCCCAGAAGTTGATTGAGAGCATGCCCAGTCGAATTGCAGAGGTCCTAAAAAAGAAGGGCCAACACTGCAAATACTGACTCTTTGCATAAATGTCATGTAATTGTCGATAAAAGCCTTTGAAACGTATGAAGTGCGTGTAATTATATTTCACTTCATCACAAACAACTGAAACAAATATATGCATAACATTCCACTTCTTTCCCTTAAAAAACTCTTTGGTTGCTTTTGCAGTATGCTTTGGGTCATTGTCCATCTGCACTGTGAAGCGCCATCCAATGAGATCTGAAGCATTTGGCTGAATATGAGCAGATAATATTGCCCAAAACACTTCAGAATTCATCCTGCTGCTTTTTTTCAGCAGTCACATCAGCAATAAATACAAGAGTTCCATTTGCAGCCATAAATGCCCACGCCAAGACACTACCACCTTCATCAGTATGAGGTGGTATACTTAGGGTCATGAGCAGTTCCTTTCATTCTCTTCCCATCACTCTGGTACAAGTTGATCTTGGTCTCATCTGTCCATAGGATGTTGTTCCAGAACCGTGAAGGCTTTTTTAGATGTCGTTTGGCAAACTCTAATCTGGCCTTCCTGTTTTTGAGGCTCACTGATGGTTTACATCTTGTGGTGAACCCTCTGTATTCACTCTGGGGAAGTCTTCTCTTGATTGCCGATTTGACACACATACACCTACCTCCTGGAGAGTGTTCTTGATCTGGCCAACTGCTGTGAAGGATGTTTTCTTCACCAGGGAAAGAATTCTTCGGTCATCCACCACAGTTGTTTTCCGTGGTCTTCCGGGTCTTTTCCTCTTTTTAAGAAATTTCCAAACCGTAGTTTTGGCCACGCCTAATGTTTTTGCTATCTCTCTGATGGGTTTGTTGTGTTTTTTCAGCCTAATGATGGCTTGCTTCACTGATAGTGACAGCTCTTTGGATCTCATCTTAAGAGTTGACAGCAACAGATTCCAAATGCAAATAGCACACTTGAAATGAACTCTGGACCTTTTATCTGCTCATTGTAATTGGGATAATGAGGGAATGAGGGAATGAGGGAATAACACACACCTGGCCATGGAACAGCTGAGAAGCCAATTGTGCCATTACTTTTGGTCCCTTAACAAGTGGAAGGCACATATGCAAACTGTTGTAATTCCTACACTGTTCACCTGATTTGGATGTAAATACCCTCAAATTAAAGCCGACAGTCTGCAGTTAAAGCACATCTTGTTTGTTTAATTTCAAATCCATTGTGGTGGTGTATAGAACCAAAATTGTTAGAATTGTGTTGATGTCCCAATATTTATGGACCTGACTGTATATGCTTCCATGGTATTAAAACCAAATCAATCTCTGCTCAGTAACAAGGAGCAATTAGATAACTCCATCCATCCTGCCATTACCTCTGCAATGTTTGGTACGCACGTGTGTGGGACATTCAGACTGAGTGGATGGAGGTAATATGAAATTGCTAAAGTGAATATCCAAAAAGATATTTTCATACACAGATTTTGAGGCAGTCATGGTTTCCAGCAAGTTGTCGTAAAAACTGTCAGAAAAGGTCATTACCATACTCCCTGGCCTCCTCTGACATCACAGATTCCCCATAAAGCAAACAAAAAAACAGAAAAAAGCATAAAAATGGCCGATACGCCGTTTTTGGTCTTTTCATTTTCTACAAAAAAAATATAATTTTTATCAAAAAGTCAGAGACACCCCAGAGTGGTATCAATGAAAAGTTCAGATCACCCTGCAAAAAGTGAGCCCCCACACAGCTCCGTACATATAATTACAAAAAAGTTATAGGGGTCAAAATATGGCGACGAAGAAATAAAACTGAATTTTTTACCACTTTATTATTTTAATAAAACGCAAGAAAAGCTATACATATAAGGTATCGCTGGACTCGTACTGACTTGTAACTGGTCAGCTTTATTGCACATGGAACATCTCTAAACTGTGGTGGAATAGCTTTTTTTTTTTTTTTTTTTTGCAATTTCATCCCATTTTTTTCCCTGCTACATCATATGCAATATTAAATGGTGGCTTTGGAAAGTACAACTTGTCCTGAAAAAAAAAAAAAAAAAGCCCTTATACAGCTATGTGAACAGACAAATAAAAAAAAATTATGGCTCTTGGAAGTCAGGGAGCGCAAACCGAAAACGCAAAAAAAACAACTCAGAGGCAGCAAGGGTTAATAAGAGCCTTCTTGTATTCTAACGATCCCATGACCGTAGAAGAAGCATTACCTATATTGAGTTATTAACCCGGTGAATGCTAGCAGTTCTAGCATGTACTTAAGCGTGTCTCGTCAGCCTGATATGATGAGTGGTGGCAGCTAAGCCTACTTTCACACTAGCGGCAGCCTTCGCTGGTAGACTGTTCTGGTGGGTGAAGAGCCTGCCGGATCCGTGCTGCCGCTAGTGCACACGTACCGCTGGAGGTCCACTCCAGCGCAATTGACTAAATGGGAGCTGGCAGGAGTTCCGAGAGGCGGCCGGAATAAAACTATGACAGCCTCCGGAACAGTCTGCCGAAGAAGGCCACCGCTATTGTGAAAGTAGCCTAAGATTAGTTAGTTTCAGGAAGGGGTGCTGACAAAGGGAGGTCCAGTGTAACCCTGCATGCTCCCCTCCTGAATCTAAGTCTTCGAATCCTGAAACAACTTTTTCAAGGGCGAATTCAGTTTGTGGAGCTTACACAGCAGAAACCACACATAAATGACCCCAGAAACTATGACGCCGGTCTTAACTCATATGTGGTGGTGGATGCGCCGAAGTTATGAAGAGGTGCCGACCTCTACATAATGTTGGCGTATTCAGTGCCCGTTCTAAATGCAAGACAGTTTCCTAGTTGGCTTACATTTAGACCATTTTCTTTGCCTAAAATAGGAGTAAAAAAACTATGAATGAAATGGGGTTGCTGACCTGTCCTTCTCCGCCCACTTTTTTTTGGACCTGGAATGAGTAGAGAAAAGTCACAGATTGCGGGGCAACTAACAATCTGTGCCTGAAATTTGCCTAATATTGACGTATTTCAGGATGATACATGACCCCCTATAACTCTCAAATTAATCAAAACTGATTTTACAAACGTTTTTAACCCTTAACATGTTTCACATTTTAAAATGTCACTTTTTCTCTCTTATTATTATGCCGACTTCCTGGTATTAAAAACACCCTACATGTGTCCCTAATCTTTTGCCAGGAGATACTCTAGGGCTCTGGAGTGAATGAGCACCAAGCGCATTTGAAGCCCAATGTGGTGATTTACGCATCTTGTGCTGACAATTATAGAGGATCTGGGGTGAAATAATAAATGGAACAACTCCCAGAAGTGACCCAATTTTGGAAACTACACCCCTTAGGCCTCTTTCACACAAGCAAATTTTCCATACAGGTGCAATGCGTGACGTGAACGTAGCATGTTCTATATTCTGCGTTTTTTCACGCAGCCCTGGCCCCATAGAAGTGAAATGGGTTCAGTGAAAAACGCACTGCATCCGGAAGTCCAGATGTAATGCGTTTTTCACTGATGGTTGTTAGATGTTTGTAAACCTTCAGTTTTTTATCACGCCTGTGAAAAACACCATCAAAACGCAATGCACCCGCGTGGAAAAACTGAACAACTGAACGCAATTGCAGACAAAAGTGACTGAACTTGCTTGCAAAATGAACACATCCTGAGCCAATCCGCCACGCTCCTGTGAAAGGGGCCTAAAGGTATTTATTGAGAAATGGAATGAGCAAATTTGAACCCACAGATATTTTGCAGAAATGAATGCACCGTGGACCATGCAAAGTAAAAATGTCAAGATTTCCACAGATATGGCATTTCAGTGCCCAATATGCCGCCATCTGAGACACATTGTGCCCTTTAAAATGCTAGGCAGGGTCTACTGGGTACTGAAATGCCATAAATGTGCACATAAACTGCTGTTTGGATACACTGCAGGGTTCAGAAAGGAAAAGCAATCTTTTGGCTTTTTCAGCGCAGATTTTGATGGATTGAACAGCCTCTGGGAACCAGTGCAGCCATTCTCTGACAACCATAGGTTTATATTTCTCTGGATGCGAGGACTTTTTTTGGGGCAGGATGAGTTGCCATCATACTTGATTCTATTTTGGGGTACCTACAACTTTTTGATCACTTTTTTATTTAGCATTTTGGGAAGCAGGATAAAAAAAAAAGGGCAGAAATTCTTTCACTGCTTTTGGGGCTTTGGTATTGTGGTGTACACAATGCGGGAAAAATAACTAACTATCTGTATTCTGCTGGTCAACAAAATTACAGTGATACCAATTTTATATAGTTATTTTTAAATTTTTTCCTTTTTACACAAAGCATTTTTGAAAATTCTGTTTTGTGTCGTCATATTCTAAGACACAATTATTATTTATTTTTGTTCAATCGTCTTCTGTGGGGGCTTGTTTTTTGCCAGATGAGTTTATATTTTCATTGGTATTAATTTTGGGGTACATTGTACTTTCTGATCGTTTGCTATTACGCTTTTTGTGAGGCAAGGTGACAAATAAAACCTAAAAACTTTTGACACCATTTTTTTTTAACTTGTTACGGATGCAGCAATACCCAATATTACACAATAAAAGCATGTTTGAAAAATAAAATCCTGTTTTTGTCTCGGAAGAGAGACTTTTTTTTATTTAGTTTTATTGCCAATCTGCTTGTAGGGGCTCGATTTTTGCGGGATGAGTTGACGTTTTCATTGGGGTACATAATAGGTTTTGAAAGCCCACTATTACACTTTTTGTTAAGCAATGTAATGTAATTAATTTTTGATTGAACCTGGCTTGATTATGGATAAGGACGCTTATCTTCAAGTTAGAAGCTCAACTTTCAATTTGTTACAAAAAAAAAATTTAAAAATTAAAAATACTTTTTGGGCTGATTTTTTTTATTTTAAACTTTTTGATTTTTATTCCACTATAGGGCTTCAACATTTCAGGGTCTGATCCCTGTATTAATGCAGTACAATACATTCTGTATTATACTGCATTGTCAGTGTATTACACTGATAATTCAACTATGAGACCCAGTCTGGGAGCTGGGCCTCGTAGGCCTCCGGGCCCTAAGGCTTTGCTTGCAAAGGCCTTGGGGCTCGGCAGCTACAGAGACCTATAAGGCCCAGCTTCCAGACTTGGGGCTGCCATGACAATCACCAGGACCCCAACATCACAGCATTGGGACCCGAAGGGGTGAGAGAGGGAGCCCTCTCCCTCTGCTAATCTCCTATATGCCGCAGTCAGCATTGATCGTCGCATATAAGGGGTTTTCACAGATGCTGGCGGATACAGCAGGATACAGCGCAGGTCGGGAAGGGGTTAACTGCAGGAAGAGAATGCTCACCCAAAAGCTTAACTAATGTCAGTACATAAGGAATGTGTTATTGATAGCATTCTATCTTTGAATCCAGAGGGGAAACAAACCAGGCTGGTGTAGTGAGCTGCATCTATATTTATTTATATAAGGAGATATATAACGCGAGTTGACTGCGACGCGTGGTTGATTAAGTGTGGTTGCGTAAGTTTGTGACTTAAGATTAAGTGACTTCAGTGGGGGACTGTAATTAGCCAGTTTCTTAGTACTACATTATATTGTATTTTTTGCTTTGCTGGTGTAATCCCCATTTAGGGTCCATTCACACGTCCGTTTTTTCTTTCCTGATCTGTTCCGTTTTTTTCAGGAACAGATCAGGACCAGATCTGGACCCATTCATTTTCAATGGGTCCTGGAAAAAATCGGACAGCACAATGTGTGCTGTCCGTTTCCGTTGTTCCGTTCCGCATGTCCGTTTAAATATAAAACATGTCCTATTCTTGTCCTGAAAAATCGGATCCTGGTACAATACAAAGTCAATGGATCCGCAAAAAACGGATGACATTCGGATGTCATTCCGTATGTCATCCGTTTTTTGCGGATTCCGTTCCTGGAAACACATAACAATTTTTTTTTTTTTTTTTTTTTTCAATTTTTTTTCAAAGAAATCCAAACAACTTTATTTGATTATTGAAATGTATACATGTTTCCGTTTTTTGCGGATCCGCAAAAAACGGATGACATACGGAAACATTTTCAGGAACAACGGATCCGCAAAAAACGGACCGTTTTTCAGGATGAAAAAAAACAGGACGTGTGAATGGACCCTTAGTATGTGTTGCACAAGTGACAACGCAGTCCAGTACACATCTTGCATAATGTATGCAGTCCTGGAACAGGAGTTCAAGGGTGCATATCTTTGTTCAAGATGTGAGCAAATTACCCGTTTGGAATCGCAAATAGAGTCTCTAAGTGGGCAAGTTGCAACACTGAGAGGCATTGACAATTTGCAAAAGAGTTTGCTTCTCACCGAGCAAGCACTCTTTGGGGTAGATGAGGGGGAGGGTGACAGAGAGGAGGCTGAAGAAAGTGAGGTAGCTAGCTGGGTAACAGTTAGAAAGCGAGGTAGAGGGAAGAGTGCCAGGGAGGCTAGCCCTGATCTGACACACCCCAACAAGTTTGCACGTTTGGCAGATAAGGGGGATGTCAGTCCAGGGATGCCACTGCCTCAGCCAGACACTTCCTCTGCCAGTCAGGGGAATGCCAGCTCCGGTAAGCAGGGGACCAGGAAAGCAGGGCAGGCTAGACAGGTGCTGGTAGTGGGAGACTCTATTAGGGGAACAGATAGGGAAATCTGTCACAAAGACCGTGATCGCCGAGAGAACTGGGCCGACTTCTCTATCGGCTACAGGCTCTATCGTAGGGACGGGCTGCACCTCAATGGGGAAGCGGCAGCTGTGTTGGGGAAGAAGATGGCTAGAAGGTTGGAGGAGTGTTTAAACTAGGGACTGGGGGGGGAAGGGGTAATTATGTTATAGAATGGGAAGATAGTGCAGATAGAGACCGAGGGCAAGGTAGTGAGACTGGGGGAGGAATGGAAGGAGGGACTAGAATAGTTCAGAAGGAAAGGTGTAGAGTAAAAAATATACATAAACCTCTCAAATGTATGTATACTAATGCCAGAAGCCTGACTAATAAAGCTGGTGAACTGGAATTAGTGATGTGTGAGGAGGACTATGACATAGTGGGAATAACAGACATGGCTGGATGATAGCTATGACTGGGCAGTTAATGTACAGGGTTACAGTCTGTTTAGAAAGGGTCATCAAAACCGGAGAGGGGGAGGGGTCTGCCTTTATGTAAAGTCCTGTCTAAAGCCCACACTCCGTGAAGATATAAGTGAGGGACATGAACATGTGGACTCCCTGTGGGTAGAGATAAATGGTGCTAAAAACAATAATAAATTACTAATAGGAGTTTACTATAAACCACCTAATATACCAGAGTCCACAGAAAATCTACTACTAAACGAGATAGACGAGGCGGCAAATCATAATGAGGTGGTTATTATGGGGGACTTCAACTACCTAGATATAGACTGGGAAACTGAAACTTTTATATCTCATAAAGGAAACAGGTTCTTGGCAATAACCAAAGACAATTACCTCTCCCAACTGGTTCAGGACCAGACTAGAGGGATGGTCATACTGGACTTAGTATTAACCAATAGGCCTGACAGAACAACAGACGTGCAGGTTGGGGGACACCTGGGAAATAGTGACCACAAAGTAATAACCTTCCAATTATCATTCAAAAGAGCGTTTCTACAGGGAGGAACAAAAATATCAAACTTCAAAAAAAGCTAAATTTAGTCAACTAAGAGAGTCCATAGGCCTAACTAAATGGGATAAAGTCCTCACAAATAAAAATACAGCCACAAAATGGGATATCTTTAAAAGCATCCTAAAATCTCATTGTGAGAGGTACATACCGTATGGGAATAAAAGGTTAAGGAACAAAAAGAAACCAATGGGGATAAACAGAACTGTAAAGAAAGCAAAAAATGACAAAAAGAAAGCATATACAGGTCCTTCTAAAAAAATTAGCATAATGTGATAAAGTTCATTATTTTCTGTAATGTACTGATAAACATTAGACTTTCATATATTTTAGATTCATTACACACCAACTGAAGTAGTTCAAGCCTTTTATTGTTTTAATATTGATGATTTTGGCATATAGCTCATGAAAACCCAAATTTCCTATCTCAAAAAATTAGCATATTTCATCCGACCAATAAAAGAAAAGTGTTTTTAATACAAAAAAAGTCAACATTTAAATAATTATGTTCAGTTATGCACTCAATACTTGGTCGGGAATCCTTTTGCAGAAATGACTGCTTCAATGCGGCATGGCATTGAGGCAATCAGCCTGTGGCACTGCTGAGGTGTTATGGAGGCCCAGGATGCTTCGATAGCGGCCTTAAGCTCATCCAGAGTGTTGGGTCTTGCGTCTCTCAACTTTCTCTTCCCAATATCCCACAGATTCTCTATGGGGTTCAGGTCAGGAGAGTTGGCAGGCCAATTGAGCACAGTAATACCATGGTCAGTAAACCGTTTACCAGTGGTTTTGGCACTGTGAGCAGGTGCCAGGTCGTGCTGAAAAATGAAATCTTCATCTCCATAAAGCTTTTCAGCAGATGGAAGCATGAAGTGCTCCAAAATCTCCTGATAGCTAGCTGCATTGACCCTGCCCTTGATAAAACACAGTGGACCAACACCAGCAGCTGACATGGCACCCCAGACCATCACTGACTGTGGGTACTTGACACTGGACTTCAGGCATTTTGGCATTTCCCTCTCCCCAGTCTTCCTCCAGACTCTGGCACCTTGATTTCCCAATGACATGAAACAGTCCAGTGCTGCTTCTCTGTAGCCCAGGTCAGGCGCTTCTGCCGCTGTTTCTGGTTCAAAAGTGGCTTGACCTGGGGAATGCGGCACCTGTAGCCCATTTCCTGCACACGCCTGTACACGGTGGCTCTGGATGTTTCTACTCCAGACTCAGTCCACTGCTTCTGCAGGTCCCCCAAGGTCTGGAATCGGTCCTTTTCCACAATCTTCCTCAGGGTCTGGTCACCTCTTCTCGTTGTTCAGCGTTTTCTGCCACACTTTTTCCTTCCCACAGACTTCCCACTGAGGTGCCTTGATACAGCACTCTGGGAACAGCCTATTCGTTTAGAAATTTTTTTCTGTGTCTTACCCTCTTGCTTGAGGGTGTCAATGATGGCCTTCTGGACAGCAGTCAGGTCGGCAGTCTTACCCATGATTGCGGTTTTGAGTAATGAACCAGGCTGGGAGTTTTTAAAAGCCTCAGGAATCTTTTGCAGGTGTTTAGAGATAATTAGTTGATTCAGATGAATAGGTAAATAGTTTGTTTAGAGAACCTTTTCATGATATGCTAATTTTTTGAGATAGGAATTTTGGGTTTTCATGAGCTGTATGCCAAAATCATCAATATTAAAACAATAAAAGGCTTGAACTACTTCAGTTGGTGTGTAATGAATCTAAAATATATGAAAGTCTAATGTTTATCAGTACATTACAGAAAATAATGAACTTTATCACAATATGCTAATTTTTTGAATAGGACCTGTAAAACACTAAAACAGGAAGGTAGCACGGAAGCACTGAAAAACTATAAGGAAAAAAATAGAACATGTAAAAAACAAATAAAAGCGGCCAAACTAGAGACTGAAAGATTAATTGCCAAAGAGTAAAACTAAGGCTACTTTCACACTAGCGTTCGATCGGATTCGTTCTGAACGGATCCGCTCATATTAATGCAGACGGTGGCTCCGTTCAGAACGGATCCGTCTGCATTATATTGGCAAAAAATGGCTAAGTGTGAAATTAGCCTGAGCGAATCCGTCCAGACTTTTACATTGAAAGTCAATGGGGGACGGATCCGTTTGAAGATTGAGCCATATTGTGGCATCTTCAAACGGATCCGTCCCCATTGACTTACATTGTAAGTCTGGACGGATCCGCACGCCTCCGCACGGCCAGGCGGACACCCGAACGCTGCAAGCAGCGTTCAGGTGTCCTCCTGCTGAGCGGAGCGGAGGCTGAACGCCACCAGACTGATGCAGTCTGAGTGGATCCGCATCCATTCAGACTGCATCAGGGCTGGACGGAAGCGTTCGGGTCCGCTCGTGAGCCCCTGCAAACGGAGCTCATGAGCGGACAGCCGAACGCTAGTGTGAAACTAGCCTTACCCTAAAATGTTCTTCAATTATATAAATGTTAAAAAGTATAAAACTGAAGGTGTCGGCCCATTAAAGAGTAATGAGGGGGGACTCTCATTCGGCATGTCATCTGACAGTTTATTTTCCTCAGTGAATACATTGGAGAAAAAAATATTTAACAGCTTTGCTTTCTCCTCGCAGAGAGCGACGAGGAGAAAGCAAAGCTGTTAAATATTTTTTTCTCCAATGTATTCACTGAGGAAAATAAACTATCAGATGACATGCCGAATGTTGAAATAAATTCCCCATTAAAAGTGTCCTGTCTGACCCAGGAAGAAGTGCAACAGCGACTTAAAAAGATTCAAATAGACAAATCGCCAGGACCGGATGGCATACACCCCCGTATCCTAAGGGAATTAAGTAATGTCATAGCCAGACCCTTATTTCTGATATTTGCAGATTCTATATTGACCGGGAATGTCCCACAGGATTGGCGCATGGCAAATGTGGTGCCAATATTCAAAAAGGGTCCAAAAACAGAGCCTGGAAACTATAGGCCGGTAAGTTTAACATCTGTTGTGGGTAAGTTTGAAGGTTTTCTGAGAGATGCTATGTTAGAACATCTTAACGGAAATAAGCAAATAACACCATATCAGCATGGCTTCGTGAGGGATCGATCATGTCAAACAAATTTAATCAGTTTCTATGAGGAGGTAAGTTCTAGACTTGACAGCGGCGAATCAATGGATGCCGTGTATCTGGACTTCTCCAAAGCATTTGACACTGTACCACATAAAAGGTTAGTATATAAAATGAGAATGCTCGGACTGGGAGAAAACGTCTGTAAGTGGGTAAGTAACTGGCTCAATGATAGAAAAGAGAGGGTGGTTATCAATGGTAAATACTCAGATTGGGTCACTGTCACTAGTGGAGTACCTCAGGGGTCAGTATTGGGCCCTATTCTCTTCAATATATTTATTAATGATCTTGTAGAAGGCTTGCAAAGTAAAATATCAATTTTCGCAGATGACACTAAACTGTGTAAAGTAATTAACACTGAAAAGGACAGTATACTACTACAGAGGGATCTGGATAGATTGGAGGCTTGGGCAGATAAGTGGCAGATGAGGTTTAACACTGACAAATGTAAAGTTATGCACATGGGAAGGAATAATGCAAGTCACCCGTACTTATTAAATGGTAAAACACTCGGTAACACTGACATGGAAAAAGATCTAGGAATTTTAATAAACAGCAAACTAAGCTGCAAAAAACAGTGTCAGGCAGCTGCTGCCAAGGCCAATAAGATAATGGGTTGCATCAAAAAGGGGCATAGATGCCCGTGATGAGAACATAGTCCTACCACTTTACAAATCATTAGTCAGACCACACATGGAGTACTGTGTACAGTTCAGGGCTCCAGTGAACAAAGCAGACATAGCAGAGTTGGAGAGGGTCCAGAGGAGGGCAACTAAAGTAATAACTGGAATGGGGCAACTACAGTACCCTGAAAGATTATCAAAATTAGGGTTATTCACTTTAGAAAAAAAGACGACTGAGAGGAGATCTAATTAATATGTATAAATATATCAGGGGTCAGTACAGAGATCTATCCCATCATCTATTCATTCCCAGGACGGTGACTGTGACGAGGGGACATCCTCTGCGTCTGGAGGAAAGAAGGTTTGTACACAAACATAGAAGATGATTCTTTACGGTAAGAGCAGTGAGACTATGGAACTGGAGGTGGTGATGGTGAGTACAATAAAGGAATTCAAGAGGGGCCTGAATGTATTTCTGGAGCGTAATAATTAGGGCTGCAACGATTAATCGATGTAATCGATTATATTCGATAACTGGATTCGTTGTCGACGAATCCAGTTATCGAATAATCGCCGATTCGTTGCTATTCGGGCGGGCGGGCGGTCGCTGCATCTTTATTTTACCTTTTTACAATGACGCTCCCGCTCCTATAACAGCCAGGCAGAGCGGACGGCGGCGTAACGTCACTCACTCACGTGACACGCCTGCTCCGCCTCCTTCATTCATGAAGTGGGCGGAGCAGGCGCGTCACGTGATTGAGTGACGTTACGCCGCCGTCCGCTCTGCCTGGCTGTTACAGGAGCGGGAGCGTCATTGTAAAAAGGTAAAATAAAGATGCAAGCATCGGGGCCGGGGCTGTTAGGGGGAAGGGGAAGGGGAAGGGGGAGGGGGAGGGGGGATCTGTCTATGGCACTGCTATGGGAAGGGGGGGTCTGTGTATAGCACTGCTATGGGGAGGGGGGAGGATCTGTCTATGGCACTGCTATGGGGAGGGGGGTCTGTGCACTGTTATGAGGAAAGGGATCTGTGCACTGTTATGCACATAACAGTGCACATATCCCCCTCTCCATAACTACGCCGTCCACAGACCCCCTCTCCATAACTACGCCGTCCACAGACCCCCCTCTCCATAACTACGCCGTCCACAGATCCCCCATAATAGTGTCGTCCACAGATCCCCCATAAGTGTCGTCCACAGATCCCCCATAAGTGTCGTCCACAGATCCCCCATAATAGTGTCGTCCACAGATCCCCCATAATAGTGTCGTCCACAGATCCCCCATAATAGTGTCGTCCACAGATCCCCCATAATAGTGTCGTCCACAGATCCCCCATAATAGTGTCGTCCACAGATCCCCCATAATAGTGTCGTCCACAGATCCCCCATAATAGTGTCGTCCACAGATCCCCCATAATAGTGTCGTCCACAGATCCCCCATAATAGTGTCGTCCACAGATCCCCCATAATAGTGTCGTCCACAGATCCCCCATAATAGTGTCGTCCACAGATCCCCCATAATAGTGTCGTCCACAGATCCCCCATAATAGTGTCGTCCACAGATCCCCCATAATAGTGTCGTCCACAGATCCCCCATAATAGTGTCGTCCACAGATCCCCCATAATAGTGTCGTCCACAGATCCCCCATAATAGTGTCGTCCACAGATCCCCCATAATAGTGTCGTCCACAGATCCCCCATAATAGTGTCGTCCACAGATCCCCCATAATAGTGTCGTCCACAGATCCCCCATAATAGTGTCGTCCACAGATCCCCCATAATAGTGTCGTCCACAGATCCCCCATAATAGTGTCGTCCACAGATCCCCCATAATAGTGTCGTCCACAGATCCCCCATAAGTGTCGTCCACAGATCCCCCATAAATGTCGTCCACAGATCCCCCATAATAGTGTCGTCCACAGATCCCCCATAATAGTGTCGTCCACAGATCCCCCATAATAGTGTCGTCCACAGATCCCCCATAATAGTGTCGTCCACAGATCCCCCATAATAGTGTCGTCCACAATTTGTTTTAATATGGCCTTTGAACATAATTTTTCAAGTAAGATCATATAAACCTCTCTGTTTTGTAATTTTGTCGTTTTTTCCGATTAATCGTAGTAATTAATCGGCAACTAATCGATTATTCAAATAATCGTTAGCTGCAGCCCTAGTAATAATATTACAGGCTATAGCTACTAGAGAGAGATCGTTGATCCAGGGATTTATTCTGATTGCCTGATTGGAGTCGGGAAGGAATTTGTATTCCCCTAAAGTGAGGAAAATTGGCTTCTACCTCACAGGTTTTTTTTTGCCTTCCTCTGGATCAACTTGCAGGATGACAGGCCGAACTGAATGGACAGATGTCTTTTTTCGGCCTTATGTACTATGTTACTATGTATGAGTGTGTATACACATAACTGTCAGTGTACTTCTCCAGTATACTAAGAGATGTTCACAATCTTTTCACACCTAACCATATATGACTCTACTCTGCTCTTCCTGCTCTATAATCTGCTGCCTGCAGACTGCATTACATTTTGTGGTGACAAGTCCCCATTAAAGAGAACCAGTCTCTGTGAAATGCAGTGTAACCTGCAGGAAGCACGTTATAGAGCAGGAGAAGCTGAGCAGATAGATAAACAGTTTTGTAGCAAAAGATTCAGTAAAACTTGCAATTTATACAATTCCTTGGTCGTTCAGTTGTACACAGCGGCTGTCTTATCAGTGATTAATAGCATACGCAAGTGTTTATGCATAGATAGTTATGAGTCACTGACTTGATGGCCACTGTGTACAACTGGACTGATGGGCAGCAGAGATTTAAAAGTATAGATTACAAGTTTTGCTGAATCTTTTCTCATAAAATTATATATCAGTCTGCTCAGCGTCTCCTGCTCTATACCATGCTGCCTGCTGATTGCACTGCATTTCATGGTGACAGTTTCTCTTTAACAAACCTCATTAGCTCACAGAAAAAAAAATTAATTACAGAAACGGCTGAGTGGCTGGTGTTCTTGTATTTCTTTAACTTCCTGTATCGCACTGTTTGCGTAGTTCCCATTTACTGCTGGAGGGGTTACCGAAACAGCAGGGTGCCTGTCGCCTTTATGTTTCTGTAACTCCAGCTACCAGCCGGCACTTAACTTTTAACATACTTTTTGTAAAAATAAAAATAAAAATTGAAGCCAAAGTGACCAAAAGTCAGTCATTCATTGTGTGGGATAAACAATGTGGCTGAAGCTGCAATGCCCAAAAAATATATTTGTTGTCATATTGGACATTTCTTTCTCCTAATAGGTGTACCAGGATAACAGCCCTGGAAGTCACTGTTAACCAACTCAGCTCCCCTAGCTTAAACCCCCTTAATAACCAGACCACTTTTTACAATTCTGCACTACACTACTTTCACGGTTTATTGCTCGGTCATACAACTTACCACCCAAATGAATTTTACCACCTTTTCTTCTCACTAATAGAGCTTTCATTTGGTGGCATTTCATTGCTGCTGACATTTTTACTTTTTTTATATTAATCGAAATTGATCCTAATATTTGCAAAAAAATGACATTTTTCACTCTCTGTTGTAAAACTTTTAAAAAAAACCTACATTTCTATATAAATTTTTCTCTAAATTTATTGTTCTACATGTCTTTGATTTAAAAAAAAATTCAATAAGTGTATATTTATTGTTTTGGGTAAAAGTTACAGCGTTTACAAGCTATGGTACAAAAATGTGAATTTCCGCATTTTGAAGCAGCTATGACTTTCGTCATGTTTCCTGAGGTTCTACAATGCCCAGACAGTAGAAACACCCCACAAATGACCTCATTTCGGAAAGTAGACACCCTAAGGTATTCACTGATGGGCATAGTGAGTTCATGGAAGTTTTTATTTTTTGTCACAAGTTAGCGGAAAATTATTTTTTTCTTACAAATTCTCATATTCCACTAACTTGTGACAAAAAAATAAAATTTTACATGAACTCACCCTACCCCTTACGGAATACCTTGGGGTGTCTTCTTATCAAAATGGGGTCACATGTGGGGTATTTATACTGCCCTTGCATTTTAGGGGCCCTAAAGGGGAATCCAAATGCGTAAAAATGCCCTGTGAAATCCTGAAGGTACTCATTGGAATTTGGGCCCCTTTGCACATCTTGGCTGCAAAAAAGTGTCACACATGTGGTACCGCCGTAGTCAGGAGAAGTAGGGCAATGTGTTTTGGGGTGTCTTTTTACATATACCCATGCTGAATGAGAGAAATATCTCTAAAAGACAACTTTTCCCATTTTTGTTTATACAAAGTTGTCATTTGACAAAGATATTTATCTCACCCAGCATGGATAAATGTAAAAATACACCCCAAAACACATTGCCCTACTTCTCCTGAGTACGGCGATACCACATGTGTGACACTTTTTGCAGCCTAGGTGCACAAAGGGGCCCAAATTCCAATGAGTATCTTGAGGATTTCACTGGGCATTGTTTACGCATTTGGATTCCAAACTACTTCTCACGCTTAAGGGCCCCATTTTGGAAAGACACCCCAAGGTATTCTGTGAGAGGTATGGTGAGTTCATGTAAAATTTTATTTTTTGTCACAAGTTAGTGGAATATGAGACTTTGTAAGAAAAAAAATAAAAAAAAATCATTTTCCGCTAACTTGTGCCAAAAAAAAGAAATATTCTAGGAACTCGCCATGCCCCTCACGGAATACCTTGGGGTGTCTTCTTTCAAAAATGGGGTCACTTGTGTGTCACACATGTGGTATCGCCGTCCTCAGGAGAAGTAGGGCAATGTGTTTTTGGGTGTATTTTTACATATACCCATGCGGGGTGGGAGAAATATCTCTGTCAAATGACAACTTTGTATTAAAAAAATGGTAAAAGATGTCTTTTAGAGAGATATTTCTCTCACCCAGCATGGGTATATGTAAAAAGACACCCCAAAACACATTGCCCTACTTCTCCTGAGTACGGAGATACCACATGTGACACTTTTTTGCAGCCTAGGTGCGCAAAGGGGCCCAAATTCCAATGAGTACCTTTTAGGAGGGCATTTTTAGACATTTGGATTCCAGACGACTTTTCACGCTTTAGTGCCCCTAAAATGCCAGGGCAGTATAAATACCCCACATGTGACCCCATTTTGGAAAGAAGATACCCCAAGGTATTCAATCAGTGGCATGGCGAGTTCATAGAAGATTTTTTTTTTCTCTACGAGCGGAAATTGGTTTATTTTTTGTTTTTTCTCACAAAGTATCCCTTTCCACTAACTTGGGACAAAAAGTTCAATCTTTCATGGACTCAATATGCCCCTCAGCGAATACCTGAATACCTTGGGGTGTCTTCTTTCCAAAATTGGGTCATTTGTGGGGTGTTTGTACTGCCCTGGCATTTGAGGGTCACCACAATCATTACATGTATGGCCAGCATTAGGAGTTTCTGCTATTCTACTTATATTGAGCATACGGGTAATGAGATTTTTTTTTTTCGTTCGGCCTCTGGGCTGAAAGACAAAACGAACGGCACAGATTTCTTCATTTGCATCGATCAATGTGGATGAAAAAATCTGTGCCAAAAAAAAAAAAGGAATCTGCCAGGACATTGGAGCTCCGCCCAACATCCAAACCCACTCAGGCCGTATGCCCTGGCAAACTCGATTTCTCCATTCACATCAATCGATGTGGATGAATAAATCATTGCCGGAATTACAAAGTGTTTGCCAAAGCATATGAACACCACCCCTCAGCTCATAAGCCTCGGCAAACGTATCTTTTTTTACTGCAGAGGAGAAATCTCGTCTTGCAGCGCCGCATACAACCGACTTTTGTATAATCTGACAGCAGCGCAATGCTTCTGTCAGAATGCACATCAGTTCTGCAGCTGGTCGATCGGTTGGTCCACTTAGAAGGTGTAAAAAATAAAAAAAACAGGCCGCAACGCAATACATTTATTAACATTAACTTTTATAAACTTTATTGAGCTTTTGGAACATTAACTTTTTTGCTTACCTGTGATTTTTCTAGTTTTTTTTTCTACCTTTATAGGACAAACCTCTCCTTCCCCATGGGACAATGTGCAAAGCGCAAATCGCCCAGAGATGTGGCGAAGTACATTATGCACTTTGTCCCAGGTGAAAGGAGAGGTTTGCAGCAGCTCTGTGTGAAAGGGCTCTAAGAGCCCTGTGTGCCTGTCCTGTGTCACGCAATCCCTATACTAAGTGTACCTGTGTGTGGTACTCCCGGAAACACTCCCCTAAGCATAGGGCAGGGTGGTCAGGGCAGTCAGAACAGAAATAGCGGGTGTCACTCCTTATTCCACTCCTGCTAAAGACACAACATCTTTTTCGGGGTGACGCTTGGGTTGAGGTACCAGCAACGACATTGGGGAAATGTCGCTCGTGTAGACGGCTCACTACACTGGTGGTTGGGGGCACGGAACCTCCTGGATACAGGAGGTTCTCGATGATCTCTTCCTGAAATTTGAGGAAGGATCCTGTTCTCCCAGCCTTACTGTAGAGAACAAAACTATTGTACATCGCCAATTGAATTAGGTATACAAACACCTTCTTATACCAGTGTCTGGTCCTGCGGGAGAGTAAATAAGGAGCCAACATCTGGTCATTGAAGTCCACCCCTCCCATGAGCAAATTATAGTCGTGGACCAAGAGGGGCTTTTCAATGACTCCAGTTGCCCGTTCAATTTGTATTGTCGTGTCTGCGGAGAGCATGTAAACGTCACGCTTGTCTCTCCATTTCACCGAGAGCAGTTCTTCGTTACACAAGGCAGCCCTTTCCACCCTTGCAAAATGGGTGGTAACGAGCCGTTGGGGGAAGCCCCGGCGACTAGTTCGCACGGTGCCACAGCAGCCAATCTGTTCTAGGAACAAATGCCTGAAGAGGGGCACACTTGTGTAGAAATTGTCCACATAAAGATGGTACCTCTTGCCAAATAAGGGTGACACCAAGTCCCAGACTGTCTTCCCACTGCTACTGAAATTTGTGCGTATAGCCTGTGGCCCTTTCACAGAGCTTATACAATTTGACCCCATACCGGGCTCGCTTGCTTGGGATGTATTGTTTGAAGCCAAGGCGCCCGGTAAAATGTATAAGGGACTCGTCTATGCAGATGTTTTGCTCAGGGGTATACAAATCTGCAAATTTGTTGTTGAAATGGTCTATGAGGGGCCAAATTTTGTGGAGCCGGTCAAAAGCTGGGTGGCCTCTGGGACGGGAGGTGGTGTTGTCGCTAAAGTGCAGGAAACGCAGGATGGCCTCAAATCGTGCCCTGGACATGGCAGCAGAGAACATGGGCATGTGATGAATTGGGTTCGTGGACCAATATGACCGCAATTCATGCTTTTTGGTTAGACCCATGTTGAGGAGAAGGCCCAGAAAAAAAAATTATCCAGAAACTTGGACGGGTTTCCACCGGAAAGGCTGGGCATAATAGCTTCCCGGGTTGGCGGCTATAAATTGAGTGGCATACCGATTTGTTTCTGCCACGACTATGTCCAAGCGCTCTGCAGTCAAGAACAGCTCAAAAAATCCCAGGGCCGAACCAATCTGAGCAGTATCAACCCGAACTCCAGACTGGGCGGTGAAAGGGGGAACTAATGGTGCGGCTGAAGTTGGGGACTGCCAATCAGGGTTTGCCAGCACCTCAGGGACTCTAGGGGGTCTACGGGCCTGTCTGTGCGGTCTATTGCACGTGCCACCGTACCAGCTTCAACTGCCCTTCTGGTGCTCGCCACTTCACCATGTTGCACGGCAGTGCTGGTATTAGGTCCAGGGTGGGCTGCGCTGCTGGTGTATGCCTCACCACGTAATCCGACAGCGCCAGCCCCACTCTGCTGCCCTTGAAGCGGATCCTGCGCAACCTGTGGTGTAGCAACACGGGGCCTGGTACGCCTGTTGGTATCAGGGACCTCAACCTCCTCGTCCGAACTTTGGGTCAGACTGCGACTGCTTTCTACAGGTTCATATTTTGACCCGCTGGATTCGTCAGATGAGGGTTCCCATTCCTCATCCAACTTGGTCAGAATCCTGTAGGTCTCTTCAGAAGAATACCCCTTGTTTAGGGGGTATTCCCTGCGACTACCCAAGAAAAAAAGCAAGCCTGCCTTACAAATGAGAGGCTAGCGAAGTACCGGAGGCGTTGTGATTGATACAAAATATCAAACAGATTTTTTTTTTTATCGCCGCAGCGCTTGGAAAGTGATTGTGCAGTGATTAAAATTTTTTTACATTTTTTGTCACTGCGGCGGGGCGGGCGTGGGTGAACGCACGTGTGGGCGACCGATCAGGCCTGATCGGGCAAATACTGCGTTTTGGGTGGAGGGCGAGCTAAGGTGACACTAATACTATTATAGATCTGACTGTGATCAGTTATGATCACTTACAGATACTATAAAAGTACAAATGCTGATTAGCGATACGCTAATCAGCGACTGCGGTGCGGTGGCCTGGGCGCTAACCGATTGCTAACTACCTAACCAAGGGGCCTAAACTATCCTAAAACCTATCAGTCAATACCAGTGGAAAAAAAAGTGACAGTTTACACTGATCACTTTATTCCCTTTCACTAGGTGATTGACAGGGGCGATGGGGGGTGATCTGGGGGCTAAGTGTGGTGTTTGGTGTACTCACTGTGAACTGTGCTCCTCTGCTGAGACCAACTGACGAAAAGGACCAGCAGAGGAGCCCAGCAGCCATTTAAAACCTTATATTTATAAATATAAAGTGTTAACTGGCTTGTGATTTGTTTTTTTTTTTAAATCATCAGCCTGCCAGCGATAATCATTGGCTGGCAGGCTGATGATGTAACCCCCCGCGAGATGAAGTGTATATGCGCGACTCTGCCGCCTCCGGACCGCGATCCTGCGTTAGGCGGTCCGGAGGCTGTTAAGCTCGAGCAACCTGTAAACACGAGCGTAAGGAGAAGGAGTGCAATGAGATGACTACTTAGATGGTGCAGCATCTAAGGGGTTTACATCATAGATCAGAGTTCTCTGATCCCAGTCATTGCACCAGAAAGTCATGCACTGCGCTCTTGGGCCTCTGCCACCCCTGCGTTGTACATATAAGGCTACTTTCACACTCGCGTTTGGTGCGGATCCGTCATCGATCTGCACAGACGGGTCCGTTCATATAATACAACCGTCTGGATCCATTCAGAATGGATATGTTTGTATTATCTTAAACATAGCCAAGACGGATCCGTCTTGAACACCATTGAAAGTCAATGAAGGACTGATCCATTTTTTAGTGTGCCAGATTTGTGTAATTGAAAACGGATCCGTCCCCATTGACTTACATTTTGTGTCAAAACGGATCTGTTTCGCTCAGTTTCATCAGATGGACACCAAAACACTGCAAGCAGCGTTTTGGTGTCCTCCTCCAGAGCGGAATGGTGACTGAACGGAGGCAAACTGATGCATTCTGAGCGGATCCTTATCCATTCAGAATGCATTAGGGCATAACTGATCCGTTCTGGACCGCTTATGAGAGCCCTGAATGGATCTCACAAACGGAAAGCCAAAACGCCAGTGTAAAACTAGCCTAATAATTACCGGATGCCAGAAAGTACAGTCCAAAGGCACCCTATATGAACAGCTGATGTAGGGAGGGGGCTAATTACTAAAACTATATGGACAAAGTTACAACTGGCTGCCACACCCTTGGACTTATTTTTTAGCTATACAACTCCAGCATCTACAGGAATGGGACACTTCTGATACAGAGGATTCAAGGAGATTAATTATACAATCTCTCCTTCAGAATCATTTGGATAAAAGCCAGGGGGACCAGATATGTGGCCTCAAAGAGAAATAGGAGTTAGATGTGGACCCCTTGACTTTAGCACATTGGCAATCTATACTTGAAAGCACTCCTCACCTATCTCTCAGTGCTGCTCAGTGCCATTCACAATTGATTCTGCTGCACAGGGTATATCTAACCCCTCAGTTGCTTTTTAAGATGGGGATTAGCCCAGATGGCCAATGTCCTAGATGTACAGAATCTAAGGCAACTCTTAAGTATATGCTGTGGTCCTGCAGGGGGCTAAGCACATTTCGGAGCTCTGTGTTCGAACCTCTAGATAAATTGTATGGCATTATGATTCCCCGTACTTCTTTGGCTGGCCTACTTGGCTATGTACAAAACCTGCCCGTTACGGAGGGTGGAAAGCAGGTGATAGCTAAGGTTTTGCACTTAACTCACAAATTGATTGCAAAATACTGAATCCAATCTAATTCGCAGAGTATGCAGGAGTTGGTAGGTGTGATTAAATTACCTGTTGAAAAGGAAGGTGGGACGGGGGGGGGGGGGGTTACACCAAACGGGGGTACGCTCACTAAATGACTGGAGCAATGAGACTCATGGATAAAAAGCTCAGGATTGGCATCTCCAATGGTGATGAGGGTATGGATGATAGACACACAACTACAGTGTCTTTATCCAGAAGAGGGCATCCCTAGATAACATATGGGTGCAAAAATGCGAACTCTAGGAGTTAAGGTACTATGGATATGGCGGATATTGCTTACTAGTATGTTGTGTACTGTATACTTTATATGCTGTACTGTTAAACCTGAAAAACTCAAAAATGGTTTGAGTAATAAAACTATATGGACAGCCTTATTCACAAGCATGTTTAAGCCCAATATATTTTGTCATTTGTAAAGAGTAAGATAATATCAATATATGCATGTAAAAACTCACCGACTGACAGTCTACAAGGCGGAACTTCATAGAGGTCCAGATAATAAAAATGATTGATGCTACAAGAGAAATAATGTTATATTCCATGTGTACTCAAACATCACATACATATTATTAATTTTTGGATTATCATCACTTGATTAAATGGTGGGGCTCTGACTGCTGGAACCCACACAGGGCCACAGCACTACTCATTCTGTGCTTTGAAGTCAAGGAGGCAGTTCTATCAGTTACTGACAACGTGTGCATACAGAGATAGCAGTCAGTCCCTGAGAAGACAGCTTCCTTCACAAAGCCTAGAATGAGTAGGAATTAAAATGCATGATAAGATATACAGAATGTTTTCCCACAAAACTGTATATATCTATCTGCTCAGCTCATCCTTCTCTATAACAGCTGCTGGCAGATTACACCGGATTTTCCTAGCGACAGTTTCCCTTAAAACACCGTTCATTCTCAATAACCATCCATTTTGCAGGGAACTTCAACAAAGCCTTATTCATTTGAAAGGGAGCACTGCTGTTCGAAAGAACGATCTATTCCATTATATCCAAGCCACATGAAATAACATTAAATTATGACAATGCCCCTTAACATCTGATCAATGATCAGATAAAGCTCTGTTCACGCTATTTAGGGGGATATATAGGGCGGCTCTCCCTCTGGTTGGTGATGATAAGGTGCTCCAAACTGATGTCGCACTCTGTTCACTAAATAAAATAATTGAGGAAAAGTGAATGGGCACTCTTATAGATGGAATCACATAGACTAAATATGCAGTAGAGCAATAAAATGTATTATTAAATGGGTAGAGTATAGAGTATAAAAATAAATAAAAAATATATAAAGATTCAAAAGGATGAGGCAGCACTCCAGGCGTAAAGTGAAAAAATGCTGGATCTTTTTATTCCCCTCTGCAACGTTTCAAACGCTCACTGCAGTTTTTTATCAAGCATACAACATGGTGTCATACAAGGATATATATACCCAGAATACATAGCAACAAATCAAGTGATAATCGTTTAATTAGAGAAATATATAAATATAAAAAACTGTGTAGAAATACAAACAATATCTCCATAGTGTGAACAACATATCAATAGTGATTTACATAGTGTGTTCCATCGTGCAAATCACTAATATCCATAATCCTCACATAACTGTACCCTAAATTGTGTAAATAGGACTCATTATAGCAGTGTAACACCACGTCCGCGTCCTCAAAATCCGACTGTGTATGCCTGGAAACCTAGCAACATCGCCCAAACAGACGGAGCCAAGAAACGTCACAAGGGTCACGTGAACGGTCACCTGATCACCCACATGACCCATGCAACCATCACGAGACCAGTCCGAGGGCAGCACCGAACACAGTCAAGCCGGCGGGGAGGAGCAAGCCCTGGAGGTCCAACAGAGCCAGCAATACTGGCGTCGTTGCCCCAGCAACCACAAGCCACCCACCACAGGCAAAATGGGTCCAGGCCAGAAAAACAGAGCTGGCGCAGCCAGAATAGACAGGGAGGGGGAGAAACAGGGGGCACAACATTATAAATAAAAGGTCAGAGACCAGTAGAATGGATGTCAAAATTAAAGACAAACGCTGTATTCAGGTTAAGAACCAGAGTGATCGTGGTATAAGAAGTATATCGGCACCAAAATAAAAATTTTTCAAGATGTGTGCCATACGTATGCAGAGAAAAAGGGGAGGAAAAAAAGCCAATGGTTATGTCATTTCCATGATCATCACCATAGGCCCACAACAGGTCCGAGGTCAAGGACACGTCCATGCCCAAACACCCCAAAACCAAATATCTCCCCTAAACTCTAGAATTAAGCCCACTCTAAAATATATAAATGTTCAAAAAATATAGCCAAATGATAGCAGCACTGTGATTATTCAGTAAAATATTCCAGGGATAAAAACATATGGATGTCAGCTGGTAAACTGTAGAAAAAATACAAGTCCCAAGATCAAGGCAAAGTTCGTTCAAGTATTGTATATCATCTCAGATATTATGTAGAGAGATACGAATAGGTAATTGGTGTTGTGAACAGATTTCTTCTTATCAATATTGCGTGGCTAAATAGATACCCAGTTCAAATTGTGACCTATAACGGTGATAGGTACAATTGATATATTGGTGAAGTCAAGGAGGCAGTTCTATCAGTTACTGACAACGTGTGCATGTAACGTTTAATGTAATTCATGTTTCACACATAATTGATCATGTTATTGTTAATCACTTTGTCAATTGACTCTCATAGTATTGTGGGTATTAATGTAGATGCTGTGACACCAATTGCTATGCTTGAGAAAGACTGCAATGAGCAGTTGAAACGTTGCACAGGGGAAATAAAGTGGGTCGCTTTTCACTTTTATCCTGGAATGCTGCCTCTTCTTTGAAAAAAACGACAACTATTTTTGACCGAACAGCCTAAGGTCAGAGGATTTTGCACCTGACTTCACCAACAAGTGCTGCTGTCCTTTCTTTTATTATTTATTTATACTCTACCCTATTTAATAATACATTTTATTGATCTACTACATATTTCGTCTATGTGATTCCATCTATAAGTGCCCATTCACTTTTCCTCAACTGTTCAACCTATTGTCATGGCTTCATAGCTCACATTTTATAGCAACCATCTTAGGCTACTTTCACACTTACGTTCCGGGTTCCGCTTGTGAGTTCCGATGAAGGTTCTCACAAGCGGCCCCCGAACGGATCCGTACAGCCCTAATGCATTCTGAGTGGATGAGGATCCGCTCAGAATGCCTCAGTCTGGCTCCGCTTGGCCTCCGTTCCACTCAGCAGGCGGACACCCGAACGCAGCTTGCAGCGTTCGGGTGTCCGCCTGGCCGTGCGGAGCCAAACGGATCTGTCTAAACTTACAATGTAAGTCAATGGGGACAGATCCGTTTGAAGTTGACACAATATGGTGCAATTTCAAACGGATCCGTCCCCCATTGACTTTCAATGTAAAGTCTGGACTAACTTTCAGACTTAGAATTTTTTCTAAAATATAATGCAGACGCATCCGTTCTGAGCGGATCCTATCTTTTGCATTATAGGAGCGGATCCGTCTGTGCAGACACCAGACGGATCTGCTCTGAACGCAAGTGTGACAGTAGCTTTAGAATACATTTTGTAATAACATTATTGACTTATAAAAGGTCTGTCTGGTTCCTTACAGAACAGCCATGCATGTTACACTACTTCTGCCCATCAGAGAGCAACAGACAGACACTAAGAGGAAGGGAGACTCTTTGGCACTATGGATGAGAGCTTTGTTTTAACTGTGGTACTGAACAAGTTGATACTGTCAAACAATTTATGTTAGGGTACTTTCACACTTGTGTTGCTGGATTCCGGCAGGCAGTTGCATCGGCAGAACTGCCTGCCAGATCCAGCAATCTGTATGCAAACGGATACCATTTGTAGATGTCTCACAAATGCATTGCAATACCGGATCCGTTTCTCCGCTTGTCATCCAGGAAAAACAGATACGGTATTTATCTTTTTCACATTTTTTAAGGTCTGCGCATGTGCAGATGGCAAAACGATCAGTTTTTCCGGAACACTTTGGGCCGGATCCGCCATTAATGCAGTTCATTGTAAAATAATGCCGGATCCGGCAAGTGTTCCGGAATTTTGGACGGAGAAAATACTGCAGCATGCTGCGGTATTTTCTCCGTCCAAAAACCATACAGTGACTGAACTGAAGACGTCCTAATGCATCCATTCAGAATGCATTAGGATAAAACTGATCAGTTCTTTTCCGGTATTGAGCCCCTAGGATGGAACGCAATACAGGAAAAAAATACCCTTACATAAAATAAAAGTGCTATGAATAGGTGAACATACATACCTACTACTGCTAAGATAAGGGTATTTGTGAAGTGTCTGTACAAAGACAGCTTGACCACATTCCTTCGCAGCGTCAGTAGCTTCATTGTCTGAGTTAGGCTTATGAAGATGTGGCAATAGGTTAAGGAAATTCAGAAACATTCAAGCTAGTTAAAACATTTCTAAAGACTTGCTTGCTTAGACATAAAGGGGCCTTTACACTGCCCCAATATCTGGTAGGTTCATAGCAATCCTCATTAGCGAGAATCTGCTGGTGTAAAGGTGCCAATTGCCCAATGAACGAGCGAAACGCGGTCACCTAAATGATCGTTTGCTGGCAGCAGATTGTGCCATCTAAAAAGCCTCTGCTGCCGGCAAACAATGATTCTACACGGGGAAGAGCTATGGCGATAGCCATCAATCCTCTCCATACTGTGGATGTAAACGTAGCAGCCTCCTTCACTGACTAGCAGGCAAACGGCAGCAGAAAACCACACTGAGAAACATAATGAAACGCAGTTACCTCAATTATATATTAAAGAGGACCTTTCACCGATTATTACACTGTGAACTAAGTATACAGACATGTAGAGCGGCGCCCGGGGATCTCACTGCACTTACTATTATCCCTGGGCGCTGCTACGTTCTCCTGCTATGCCCTCCGGTATCTCCGGCCACTAAGTTATAGTAGGCAGAGTCTGCCCTTGTTCTTCTGTAGCGCTGGCCAATCACATTGCAGAGCTCACAGTCTGGGAGAAAATAACCTCCCAGGCTGTGAGCTCTGCGCTGCGATTGGCCAGCGCTAGAGCAGAACAAGGGCAGACTCCGCCTACCATAACTTAGTGACTGAAATCTCTGCCTACTATAACTTAGTGAGCAGAGATACTGGACGTCATAGCGGGAGAACGGAGCTGCGCCCAAGGATAAACGTAAGTGCAGTGAGATCCCCGGGCGCCACTCTACATGTCTGTATACTTAGTTCACATTGTAATAATCGGTGAAAGGTCCTCTTTAACCACTTCAACCCCGCTAGCTGAAACCCCCTTAATGACCAGGCCAATTTTTACACTTCTGCACTACACTACTTTCACAGTTTATTGCTCGGTCCATGCAACTTACCACCCAAATGAATTTTACCTCCTTTTCTTCTCACTAATATAGCTTTCATTTGGTGGTATTTCATTGCTGCTGATATTTTTACTTTTTTTGTTATTAATCAAAATGTAATGATTTTTTTGCAAAAAAAAAAAAGACATTTTTCACTTTCAGCTGTAAAATTTTGCAAACAAAACGACATCTTTATATTAATTTTTCGCTAAATTTATTGTTCTACATGTCTTTGATAAAAAAAGAATGTTTGGGCAAAAAAATGGTTTGGGTAAAAGTTATAGCATTTACAAACTATGGTACAAAAATGTGAATTTCCGCTTTTTGAAGCAGCTCTGACTTTCTGAGCACCTGTCATGTTTCCTTAGGTTCTACAATGCCCAGACAGTAGAAAACCCCCACAAATGACCCCATTTCGGAAAGTAGACACCCTAAGGTATTCGCTGATGGGCATAGTGAGTTCATAGAACTTTTTATTTTTTGTCACAAGTTAGCTACTAACTAACTTGTGACAAAAAATAAAAACTTCCATGAACTCACTTATGCCCATCACAAAATACCTTGGGGTGTCTTGGGTCACTTGTGGCGTAGTTATACTGCCCTGGCAATTTAGGGGCCCATATGTGTGAGAAGTAGTTTGCAATCAAAATCTGTAAAAAATGACCGGTGAAATCCGAAAGGTGCACTTTGGAATGTGGGTCCCTTTGCCCACCTAGGCTGCAAAAAAGTGTGACACATCTGGTATCGCCGTACTCAGGAGAAGTTGGGGAATGTGTTTTGGGGTGTCATTTTACATATACCCATGCTGGGTGAGAGAAATATCTTGGCAAAAGACAACTTTTCCAATTTTTTTATACAAAGTTGGCATTTGACCAAGATATTTATCTCACTCAGCATGGGTATATGTAAAATGACACCCCAAAACACATTCCCTAACCTCTCCTGAGTACGGCAATACCACATGTGTGACACTTTTTTGCACCCAAGGTGGGCAAAGGGGCACATTTTCCAAAGTGCACCTTTCGGATTTCGCAGGCCATTTTTTACACATTCTGATTGCAAACTACTTCTCACACATTAGGGCCCCTAGAATGCCAGGGCAGTATAACTACGCCACAAGTGACCCCATTTTGGAAAGAAGACACCCCAAGGTATTCCGTGAGGGGCATGGCGAGTTCCTAGAATTTTTTATTTTTTGTCACAAGTTAGTGGAATATGAGACTTTGTAAGAAAAAAAAAAAAAATAAATCATCATTTTCCGCTAACTTGTGACAGAAAAAAAATAATTCTAGGAACTCGCAAAAAAGTGTCACACATGTGGTATCGCCGTACTAAGGAGAAGTTGGGGAATGTGTTTTTGGGTGTCATTTTACATATACCCATGCTGGGTGAGAGAAATATCTTGGCAAAAGACAACTTTTCCCATTTTTTTTTATACAAAGTTGGCATTTGACCAAGATATTATCTCACCCAGCATGGGTATATGTAAAATGACACCCCAAAACACATTCCCCAACTTCTCCTGAGTACGGCGATACCAGATGTGTGACACTTTTTTGCAGCCTAGATGCGCAAAGCGGCCCAAATTCCTTTTAGGACATTTTTAGACATTTGGATCCCAGACTTCTTCTCACGCTTTCGGGCCCCTAAAAGGGAGTCTATATGGGGTGATCACCCCCCTGTCATTGATCACCCCCCTGTAAGGCTCCATTCAGACGTCTGTATGATTTTTACGGATCCACGGATACATGGATCGGATCCGCAAAACGCATACGGACTTCTGAATGGAGCCTTAGAGGGGGGTGATCAATGAGAGGGGGTGATCAGGGAGTGTATATGAGGTGATCACCACCCTGTAAGGCTCCATTCAGACGTCTGTATGATTTTTACGGATCCACGGATACATGGATAGGATCCGCAAAACGCATACGGACGTCTGAATGGAGCATGACAGGGGGGTGATCAATGACAGGGGGTGATCAGGGAGTGTATATGAGCTGATCACCCCCCTGTAAGGCTCCATTCTGACGTCTGTATGATTTTTACGGATCCACGGATACATGGATCGGATCAGCAAAACGCATATGGACGTCTGAATGGAGCATGACAGGGGGGTGATCAATGACAGGGGGGTGATCAAGGAATCTATATGGGTGATCACCCCCCTGTCATTGATCACCCCCCTGTAAGGCTCCATTCAGACGTCCGTATGTGTTTTGCGGATCCGATCTATGTATCCGTGGATCCGTAAAAATCATACGGACGTCTGAACGGAGCCTGACAGGGGGGTGATCAGAGAGTCTATATGGGGTGATCAGGGGTTCATAAGGGGTTAATAAGTGACAGGGGGGGTGTAGTGTAGTTTTTTGTGGTACTTTACACAGCTACCTGTGTCCTCTGGTGGTCGATCCAAACAAAAGGGACCACCAGAGGACCAGGTAGCAGGTATATTAGACGCTGTTATCAAAACAGCGTCTAATATACCTGTTAGGGGTTAAAAAAATCACATCTCCAGCCTGCCAGCGAGCGATCGCCGCTGGCAGGCTGGAGATCCACTCGCTTACCTTCAGTTCCTGTGAACGTGCGCGCCTGTGTGCGCGCGTTCACAGGAAGTCTCGGCTCTCGCGAGATGACGCGTATATGCGTCACTCTGCGCAGAGCTGCCGCCTCCGGACCGCAGATCTGCGTTAGGCGGTCCGGAGGCGGTTAAATAGACTTTTGTATTTTGAAGTTTCAAATGTGTTAGCCACATGTAAACATGGTCTCAACAACAGGCTGTTTGCTGTGCAACCTGTTCAGTAATAATTCAATAAACAAAAAATGTGTTCAGTTAGTGCAGTATCAGTCTGCACAGTATTTCACAGAGTACAGGTGAAAAAAGACACTTGTCCATCTAGTTCTCATTTACATATAAATATATATATAAAATCGTTTTTTTTTTTTTTACCAATAAAAGCACAGAGAGCTATAGGGACTGGATATTGCGGATGTGCTAGCAGCCATCTAGCAGCCCATGTCCTTAGCTCTATACCCAAAATCCAGGTGATAGGTTCTCTTTAAGGGAAGGTGAGTGGAAACTTCTAAGAATTTATCAGGGCCAGTTCACACTGAGTTTTTTGGTGCAGATTCTGGAGCGTTTCAGCCTCAAAACATACTCCTATTCATTTTAATGGAAAGCAGCACTTGCTTTTTAAAAAAAAAAAATTCTCTTTCTTTCTACAAGTGCAAAAAAAAGAAGCAGCATGCTCTATCTTGGGGCACTGAAATGAATAGGAGGCTGAAAAGTGAATTACAATCTGATTTTTTAAGCGCATTTTCCAAAATCAGTCGTGTGAACTGGCCCATAGTCTTTTTTAAAGCAATCAACTGTTCCTTCTGTGACCATCTCCTGACACCGACTATTCTACAGATTCACAGTTCTTAACCACCTCAGCTCCCCTAGCTTAATGACCAGACCACTTTTTACAATTCTGCACTACACTATTTTCACGGTTTATTGCTCGGTCATACAACTTGCCACCCAAATTAATTTTACCTCCTTTTCTTCTCACTAATAGAGCTTTCATTTGCTGGTATTTCATTGCTGCTGACATTTTTTATTTTTATTTTTTTAATATTAATCAAAATTTTTGCCAAAAAAAATGACATTTTTCACTTTCGGTTGTAAAATTTTTCAAATAAAGCTACATTTCTATATAAATTTTTCTCTAAATTTATTGTTCTACATGTCTTTGATAACAAAAATGCAATAAGTGTATATTTATTGGTTTGGGTAACAGTGATAGCGTTTACAAACTATGGTACAAAAATGTGAATTTCAACAATTTGAAGCAGCTCTGACTTTCTGAGCACCTGTCATGTTTCCTGAGGTTCTACAATGCCCAGACAAGTAGAAACACCCCACAAATGACCCCATTTCGGAAAGTAGACACCCTAAGGTATACGCTGATGGGCATAGTGAGTTCATGGAAGTTTTTATTTTTTGTCACAAGTTAGCAGAAAATGACATTTTTTTTTCTTACAAAGTCTCATATTCCACTAACTTGTGACAAAAAATTAAATTTTACATGAGCTCACCATACCAGTCACAGAATACCTTGGAGTGTCTTCTTTCCAAAATTGAGTCACTTGTGGGGTTGTTATACTGCCCTGGCATTTTAGGGGACCTAAAGCGTGAGAAGTAGTTTGGAATCCAAATGCTATCCAAAGATACTCTTTAGAATTTGGGCCCCTTTGTGCACATAGGCTGCAAAAAAGTGTCACACGTGGTATCACCGTACTCAGAAGAAGTAGGGCAATGTGTTTTGGGGTGTATTTTTACATATACCCATGCTGGGTGAGAGAAATATCTCTCTAAAAGACAAATTGTCCCATTTTTTTTATACAAAGTTGTCATTTGACAGAGATATTTCTCTCACCCAGCATGGGTATATGTAAAAATACACCGCAAAACACATTGCCCAACTTCTTCTGAGTATGGCGATACCACGTGTGACACTTTTTTTGCAGCCTAGGTGGGCAAAGGGGCCCAAATTCCAATGAGTACCTTTTAGGAGGGCATTTTTAGGCATTTGGATTCGAGACTTCTTCTCATGCTTTAGGGCCCCCTAAAATGCCAGGGTAATGCCGTGAAGGGTATGGTGAGTTCATGTGAGATTTTATTTTTTGTCACAAGTTAGTGGAATATGAGACTTTTTTTTTTGTCGTTTTGTTTTTTCTTACAATTTCCGCTAACTAAAAAAATCTTCTATGAACTCACCATGCCCCTCAAAAGTGATCTTTTTATAGCGCCGCAGCGATTTTACAGTGTTTTTGCAGTGATCAGAAAAAAAATAAAAATAAAAAATCATTTATTCATCCACATCGATTGATGTGAATGGAGAAATCGGGTTTGCCAGGGCATACGAGCTAAGTGGGTATGGATGTTGGGCGGAGCTCCTATGTCCTGGCAGACGCCTTTCCCCTCCTTTTTCTTTTTTTGGCAGAGATTTTTTCATCCACATTGATCGATGCGAATGAAGAAATCTGTGCCGTTCATTTTTTATGTCAGCCTAGAGGCTGAACGAAAAAAAATCTCATTACCTGTATGCTCAATATAAGGAGAATAGCAGAAACTCCTAATGCTGGCCATACATGTAATGATTGCGGAGACCCTCAAATGCCAGGGCAGTACAAACACCCCACAAAATACCCCAAGGTATTCGCTGAGGGGCATATTGAGTCCATGAAAGATTGAAATTTTTGTCCCAAGTTAGCGGAAAGGGAGACTTTGTGAGAAAAAACTAAATAAAAATCAATTTCCGCTAACTTGTGCCCAAAAAAAAAAAATTCTATGAACTCGCCATGCCCCTCATTGAATACCTTGGGGTGTCTTCTTTCCAAAACGGGGTCACATGTGGGGTATTTATATTGCCCTGGCTTTTTAGGGGCCCTAAAGCGTGAGAAGAAGTCTGGGATCCAAATGTCTAAAAATGCCCTCCTAAAAGGAATTTGGGCCCCTTTGCGCATCTAGGCTGCAAAAAAGTGTCACACATGTGGTATCTCCGTACTCGGGAGAAGTTGGGGAATGTGTTTTGGGTGTCATTTTACATATACCCATGCTGGGTGAGATAAATATCTTGGTCAAATGCCAACTTTGTATAAAAAAATGGGAAAAGTTGTCTTTTGCCGAGATATTTCTCTCACCCAGCATGGGTATATGTAAAAAGACACCCCAAAACACATTGCCCAACTTCTTCTGAGTACGGCGATTCCACGTGTGACACTTTTTTTGCAGCCTAGGTGGGCAAAGGGGCCCAAATTCCAATGAGTACCTTTTAGGAGGGCATTTTTAGGCATTTGGATTCCAGACTTCTTCTCATGCTTTAGGGCCCCTAAAATGGGCAGTATAAATACCCCACATGTGACCCCCATTTTGGAAAGAATACACCACAAGGTAGTCCGTGAGGGGCATAGCGAGTTCCTAGAAGTTTTTTTTGGCACAAGTTAGCGGAAAATGATTTTGTAAGAGAAAAAAAATAAAAATAATCATTTTCCGCTAACTTGTGCAAAAAATATAAAAATTCTAGGAACTCGCCATGCCCCTCACGGAATACCTTGGGGTGTCTTCTTTCCAAAAATGGGGTCAATTGTGGGTTATTTATACTGCCCTTGCATTTTAGGGGCCCTAAAGCATGAGAAGAAGTCTGGAATATAAATGTCTAAAAAAATTTACGCATTTGGATTCCGAGAAGGGTATGGTGAGTTCATGTGAGAGTGGAATATGAGACTTTTTTTTTTGTTGTTTTGTTTTTTCTTACAATTTCTGCTAACTAAAAAAATCTTCTATGAACTCACCATGCCCCTCAATTGCGGACAAGAAAAGGCATTTTATATATAGTACTGGCAATGTGCGGATCCGCAAAATGCGGAAAACACATTGCCGGTGACCGTGTTTTGCAGATCCGCGATGTCCGTGTTTTGCGGATCCGCAAAACACATACAGACGTCTGAATGGAGCCTTACAGGGGGGTGATCAATGACCGGGGGGTGATCAGGGGTTAATAAGTGATAGGGGGGTGTAGTGTAGTGAGGTTTGGTGCTACTTACAGAGCTACCTGTGTCCTCTGGTGGTAAAAAAATCGCATCTACAGCCTGCCAGCGAATGATCGCCGCTGGCAGGCTGTAGATGAACTAGTTTACCTCCCGCTCCTGTGTGCGCGCGTTCACAGGAAATCTCTCGTCTCGCGAGATGACGCGCCGGTGCATCAAGGAGGAATGAATCGACCGCCTCCGGGTCGCAATCCTGCGTTAGGCTGTCAGGAGGCGGTTAAGGTGAAAAAGCCACATCACTTCTTAAGCTTTTCTCTTCCCTAGACATGAAAAAGCTTTTCACCATAAGGGCTCATGCACACAAACATTTTTTTTGCGTTCCGAATACGGGCCGTATTTTAATTCAGTTTATGGAGACATTCATTTCAATGGGTCCACAAAAGACGCGGACAGCACTCTCCGTTCCGTGGCCCTGCAAAAATTATGAGGCATGTACTATTCTCGTCCATTTTGCTGACAAGAACAGGCATTTCTATAATGGGCCTCTTGTTCCTTTCCGCAAATTGCGGTAGGCACACGGGCGGCATCCGTTTCTTGCGGACCGCAAAAAAATTGCACGGTCGTGTGCATGAGCCCTAATTTTGTACAGGCCATTTATATGTTAATGATGTCCCCGCTTAGATGTCTCTTCTTAAGAATAAATACAGTAGGTTTAATTCTTTGAAACTTTAATATTAACTAGTGTGGTGTGAAGCAAGCTGGCTTAAATTTAAAACGGCGCTGGATACGCCAAAGTTATGTAGAGGTCTGGGCCTCTACATAATTTCGGTGGAATCACCGCCAGCGCAGGGACTTAAGCCAAACTTAATAAATGACTCTATATCCATAGCAGCCCCTGTTCAGGCTTCTACTCACCTCCTCATAAAAACTAATGAGGATGATAAGGGCAGACTAGATGGACCATGTGGTCTTTTTCCACTGTCAATCTGCTATGTTTCTATGTCAGCCTGACAAATTTTGTCCTCAATTGCTGTGGACTGAACATCAATTTTGGTATTTCCAGCGACATTATGGATATGAAGTGAGAATCATGTATATAAACAAATAATCAAATATATACTTGCACTATAAATCATGGGAGATTTAGATTAGTGATTGGATTGAGTACAACCTGTGGAGCTGTTTTTTCAGCTAACTACAGTATATATCTTTGCAAGATCTTTTTGATACTGAATTAGAGATTGATGAATTACTCATTTATCATCTTACTTTTAAGAAATATTAAGTAGTGTAATAAAAATTTGGGGACCCCAACATATTAAATATTTCTAATTATACCTAATCATGTATATACATTTTTGAACTAAATCATGCCATGTTTTATGTATATTTTTTTTTCTTTATGTGTGATTTTAATTTTTTATCATGTTTCTGTATCCATAAATTCTTTAGCACTACAAACCAAGAGTAGGAGTGCTTATCCTACTTTGTGCTAGTTCACAATCCTCTATGTACAGTCGTTGCCAAAAGTTTTGAGAATGACAGAAATATTGGTTTTCACAAAGTTTGCTGCTAAACTGCTTTTAGATCTTTGTTTCAGTTGTTTCTGTGATGTAGTGAAATGTAATTACATGCACTTCATACGTTTCAAAGGCTTTTATCGACAATTACATGACATTTATGCAAAGAGTCAGTATTTGCAGTGTTGGCTCTTCTTTTTCAGGACCTCTGCAATTCGACTGGGCATAGCAACCCATTCTTTCATAATCACTTCTTGGAGTTTGTCAGAATTAGTGGGTTTTTGTTTGTCCACCCGCCTCTTGAGGATTGACCACAAGTTCTCAATGGGATTAAGATCTGGGGAGTTTCCAGGCCATGGACCCAAAATGTCAACGTTTTGGTCCCCGAGCCACTTAGTTATCACTTTTGCCTTATGGCACGGTGCTCCATCGTGCTGGAAAATGCATTGTTCTTCACCAAACTGTTGTTGGATTGTTGGAAGAAGTTGCTGTTGGAGGGTGTTTTGGTACCATTCTTTATTCATGGCTGTATTTTGGGCAAAGCAACCACACACATGAATGGTCTCAGGATGCTTTACTGTTGGCATGACACACGACTGATGGTAGCGCTCACCTTTTCTTCTCTGGGCAAGCCTTTTTCCTGATGCCCCAAACAATCGGAAAGAGGCTTCATCGGAGAACATGACTTTGCCCCAGTCCTCAGCAGTCCATTCACCATATTTTCTGCAGAAGATCAATCTGTCCCTGATGTTTTTTTTGGAGAGAAGTGGCTTCTTCGCTGCCCTCTTGACGCCAGGCCATCTTCCAAAAGTCTTCGCCTCACTGTGCATGTAGATGCGCTCACACCTGCCTACTGCCATTCCTGAGCAAGCTCTGCACTGGTGGGACTCCGATCCCGCAGCGGAATCCTCTTTAGGAGACGATCCTGGCGCTTGCTGGACTTTCTTGGACACCCTGAAGCCTTCTTAACAAGAATTGAACATCTTTCCTTGAAGTTCTTGATGATCCTAAAAATTGTTGATTGAGGTGCAATCTTAGTAGCCACAATATCCTTGCCTGTGAAGCCATTTTTATGCAACGCAATGATGGCTGCACGCGTTTCTTTGTAGGTCACCATGGTTAAAAATGGAAGAACAATGATTTCAAGCATCACCCTCCTTTTAACAGGTCAAGTCTGCCATTTTAACCCAATCAGCCTGACATAATGATCTCCAGCCTTGTGCTCGTCAACATTCAGTTAACAAGACGATTACTGAAATGATCTCAGCAGGTCCTTTAATGACAGCAATGAAATGCAGTGGAAAGGTTTTTTGGGGATTAAATTAATTTTCATGGCAAAAAATGACTATGCAATTCATCTGATCACTCTTCATAACATTCTGGAGTATATGCAAATTGCTATTATAAAAACTTAAGCAGCAACTTTTCCCAATTTCTAATATTTATGCAATTCTCAAAACTTTTGGCCACAACTGTACTGTGACTGGGTGACCCAGTAGATGGCGAACCCCCATTATCCACTACGTCTCTGTGGGAGCCCCTAGGTATAACATACAACCGGTTTAAAAGTGGTATTTCCATCTAAGACAACCCTAGCGATATGCCCCGGTTGTCACACACACCTATCTTGTTAACGCAGCCGGAAAAGTGAAGTAGGGACAAGCGCGGTGGACTCCCATTCACTTCTATGGGGAGAGCGCTTGGAGGTGGCCGGACCCGAAGAAACCCAGGGTCCTCCAGCCACCACTTTTGTCGCTCTGTTCTCGATATAAGTGCGGGTCCCAGTGGTGAGACCCGCACCTATCAGACAATAGGGGCATATCCTACTGATATCCCTCTATTGTCCCAGATGGGAATATCTCTGTGACGAGACCAATCTCGCCACATTGCATTGGAGAAGCCTGGTTGCCCGCCTGCTTCCTTTAGACTATGCCCCCATGTTGAAATGCTTGATTTTCCCCTGCAAAGACATGAAAGCCAGGTCATTTGGTATGTGCCCTATTTGCACAGTGATACCCCAGATAGCTATGCCATGGAGCCCATTCGGATAACGAAAGACTATGTGAAAGACTTTGGCTCCATGGCGATTCTCCTGTACTGTATTCATTAGTGCCATTCACCTAATAATATGCGCTCAGACCTGAGCTATCTGGGGATATGTTAAATGTCTATGTTTTATGTAATAGCTGCACAGTTAGATATTCTTATGTCTTTTTCTACCATGTGGCTAATGGAGTTTTGCCTCTGCCCTTGGAGATAAATTGGATTACTTCCCAATTGTCTCCAGGACAGAAGACATTGTGTAAAACTGTATTTTCCTGCCTGTGATATTTACATTAACCTATTGTGTAAGGTAATTGCATCACAGGCAGAGGGGAGGATTTTGTGTGGGAGTGTCCGAGTGTATTGTAGGGGGTTAATTGTGGTTTTACAAAACCCTGTGGGTGGTACTAATGTGTGAGAATGTGTATATAACAACAAACACACAGCTCTGGCTGACCACTGCTTGACCCTCAACACGGCGCCTTGTCTTGCTCTTGGGGGGATTTATTGTATGCGGTTCCAATTCCACTGCTAGGAGTGTAAACCTTTCATATGGTTTCCAGTTCGGGAGATTGGTGTCTTTAGTAGCTGCCTTTGCATCTGGAAAGGGAATATCTCAAACGGCATTTACCCCCTTTTTTGCCCGGGGTGCCGTTACAATTGGTGGCAAGCGGCGCAATAGTTCCCACAGCCAGAGGGACAGCTCCAGGAGACACCATTTCATGGATTTACAAGTTGGGGGCAACGCATGTCCCAGTACAGCGACCCTAAGATCAACAGAATGGAAAAAGCAGTGGAGTACGATGCTGGTGTAATGAATGACCGAGATGCAGTCCGCAAAGGCATCTGGTACCAGGCACTGGGTATTGTGGAGTATCTGCGGGACGAGAGACTCCCCACGGAAGACCAGCGGTTGCAGAAGCGAGTAGCCCTGCGGATGCCCTTCATGGGGAGAGCAGCTCCGGGAGGAATGGGTAAAGAAATTGGAACACCTAGTATGGCAGGAGCTGTGGCTACAAGATGCCTACCAGGCACTCTGGTGGTATGGGGTACAGTACCTACCCAGGACAGCTGAGCATGACAAGCCAGAGGGAGAGGAGTTTGATGGTCCTGGCTTGTTAGGAGAGACTTTCAGAGCTGGAGATTGGGAGCCCTACACAAGCCTAGTTCTGTGATCTCTTTGAATGGAGGGAGAGCAGGTATGACTGGGACGACACTCATGAGATTGAGCAGGACCTGCTGCACCTGGTGACCTGGGAGATGGAGATTGAGCTGGAACAGGGCTACCAGCAGCTGTTCCACTCCAGTGAGAAGGCTCAGCAGGAGAGCGGAGTGACATACCCAGAGCCAGACCCCTTCAGCTGGGAAGATATTGTGGAGGTTTACTGGGAAAAACCCCAGGGGGCCGGTGGAGATGGGACCGAGGTCTCTCCACCGGTCCGGCAAGGAATTGGTAGCCCAGTCTCCATTCCCCAGCGGCAGGCTGAGTTACAGGGGGCAGACACAGTCGGTCCTGTCCCCCAGCAGCAGAGTGTCCTACAGGGAATAGAGAACCCAATCTCCTTTCCCCAGCAACAGGACACTGTATTGGGAGCGGAGACAGTCGGCGTCCCTCCCCAGAGGCTGGAAGTATGTATGGGAGAGGAGTTTGCTACCCCCTCTCCCGAGCGGCAATGTCATTTATTGGGAGCCCAGTCTCCATTCCCCAGTGGCAGGCTGAGTTACAGGGGGCAGAGACCGTCGGTCCTGTCCCCCAGCAGCAGAGTATTTTATTGGGAGAGGAGAGCTATGTCCTCCCACCCCAGCGGCAGAGTCTCCAGCAGGGAACAGAGAGCCCAGTCTCCTTTCCCCAGCAGCAGAACACTGCATTGGGAGCGGAGACAGTCGGTCGCCCTCCCCCCCCAGCGGCTGTAAGTATGTATGGGGGAGGAGCTTGTTACCCCTTCTCCCCAGCGGCAGCTTAATGTACCAGGGGGAGACAGTAAGCCCCACAACAGTGCAGATGGGACCGTGGTCTCTGCACTTACAGCACAGGGGGGTAGGGACAGTCGGTCCTGTCCTCCAGCAACAGGGCTGTTTAGCCAAAGGGGAGACAGTCTGTCTCCCCCTCCAACAACCAGGCTCCAACCAGGCTTCTTCCGTGGTAGCGCTGGCACCAGGGCAAAGTACCGCTGGCCTCTGCCCTTGGAGATAAATTGTATTGCTTCCCAATTATCTCCAGGACAGAAGACATTGTGTAAAACTGTAATTCTCCTGCCTGTGAAAATTACATTAACCCATTGTGTAAAGTAATTGCATCACAGGCAGAGGGGAGGATTTTGTGTGGGAGTGTCTGAGTGTATTGTACAGGGTTACTGGTGGTTTTACAAAACCCTGTGGGTGGTACTAATGTTTAAGAATGTGTATATAAGAACAATAAACACACAGCTCTGACTGACCACTGCTTGACTCTACACACAGCGCCTTGTCTCGTTCTTGGGGGGATTTATTGTATGCTGTTCCAATTCTACTGCTAGGAGTGTAAACCTTTCGTATGGTTTTTCCCATTCGGCTGTATGGAGCATTCATATGGTTTCCAGTTCGGGAGATGGTGTCTTTAGTAGCTGCCTTTGCATCTGGAAAAGGAATATCTCTTAAACAGCGGGGGTAACCCTTTTATGCCCGGGGTGCCGTTACAACCTCTTTAAGCTTACAGATTTGTAATTACCTGGGGAAGAGCTACAGACTGTTTTGAAAATGGCTACCAATATAAGGCAATAACTGAACTGCATTCTTTATGAACTCCCTAGTGTAATCCATCTGGACCTGAAGCTTTGTTGACAGTTACCTTGTTTAACTTCGCCTACATCTACCCATTTAATTATATTACTGGATGTACTTACAGCACCACCATGATCAGATGAATGGCAGCCAAGACCCGCTGCGGACAGCAGAAGCACAGAGCACTGACATGACTGATAACGCTCCGTGCCTCTCTGTGATCTCTTTACTACAAAATCACAGTGGCAACTTTATCTCACTGTGATTTTGTAGTAAAGAGATCATAGAGAGGCACGGAGCATTATCAGTCATGTTAATGCTCCGTGCTTCTGCTGTCCGCTTCGGGTCTTGGCTGTCATTCACGCAGCGGATGTCACGCACGGCATCCGCTCGTGTGAAACAGCCCTAAGGCTATTTTCACATTTGTGCTTTGTATTCTGGATTTGAGATCTGGGTGGGAGAGGATCTTAAAACCAGAGCAAAACGCTTCTGTCCAATTTAACATATCAGGATGCATCAGTGCGGTATTAAATCGAAACTGAACAAACCGGATCCGGTACTAAAAACAATGGAAGTCAATGTGTGACAGATTTTTTTTTTTTCGGATCTGGCACCATTGACTTACATTGTTCTTAGTGCCAGATCCGGTTTGTTCCGTTTCACAGAGCGGACACAAAATCGCAGCTTGCAGCAGTTTTGAGTCCGGTCACAAAGCGGAAAAGACCGGAACGGAATACATCCTGATCTGTTTTGTCCCCAATGACAATGATTGGGGACAAAACTGAGGCCTTTTGCTCTGGTTTTAAGATCCTCTGCAGATTTGAAAGTAGCCTAACCTGCAGCTCGTACTACTAATTAATTTACTGCTTATTTTAAAGGGGTTGTGTAGTGTCATGATACTGATGACCTATCCTCAGTATATCTGTGAAGGTTCTCATTTATCCAGGTCATGGTATATATCTGTAAAGAATAAATCAAGGCAACTGGACATACTGTAGATTTTCTTGAAAACGTTTCACTCGTTCTTCCAACGAGCTTTCTCAATTCTGAGTGATTGTACAAAAATTCTGGGAATAAATATGTAACTGAATCCACATCTGGTAATTATACCCAGCATTGGGTCAAAGGTGTTGATCCCATTATCCTAATTGGAGTCAGTAGGTGATAAAGACTTCCCAGAAAAAGGTGTCAAGACAGCATTATACGTGGCAGACAATAGATGTCTAACCCCCCCACCTCTATTCAAGCTTGGCTTCTCCACTTTTACGTAGATGGCCTCCTTCACACCTCGTTTGTACCAATCGGCCTCCTTATCCAAAACACGTACTTGACTGTCTTCAAAGGTGTGACCTGTTCCTTTTAGATGTAAGTACACGGCTGAATCTTGACCAGAGGTTTTGGCTCTTCTATGCTGAGCCATACGGTGATGTAGTTGTTGTTTTGTTTCGCCGATATACAGTTCTGAGCATTTCTCATTGCACTGGATTGCGTACACAATGTTGTCCATCTGGTGTTTAGGCGTTGGGTCTTTGGGGTGAACCAGTTGTTGCCTCAGTGTGTTGCTGGGTTTAAAGCAAACAGGAATGTGATGTTTATTAAAAATCCTTTTGAGTTTCTCAGACACCCCAGCTACATATGGGATAACCATATTCTTGCGTCTGTCATGCTTCTCGCCCTCACTGGTAGTATTGGTGCTCTTTCTTCTCCTTCCTTCTGTTTTGACAAAGGCCCAAACTGGATACCCACAAGTTTTAAGTGCCCCTCTGAGGTGTTTGCGTTCCTTCGCCTTGGCCTCTGTGCTGGTGATGCTCAGAACTGTATATAGGCGAAACAAAACAACATCTACATCAGCGTATGGCTCAGCATAGAAGAGCCAAAACCTCTGGTCAAGATTCAGCCGTGTACTTACATCTAAAAGGAACAGGTCACACCTTTGAAGACAGTCAAGTACGTGTTTTGGATAAGGAGGCCGATTGGTACAAACGAGGTGTGAAGGAGGCCATCTACGTAAAAGTGGAGAAGCCAAGCTTGAATAGAGGTGGGGGGGTTAGACATCTATTGTCTGCCACGTATAATGCTGTCTTGACACCTTTTTCTGGGAAGTCTTTATCACCTACTGACTCCAATTAGGATAATGGGATCAACACCTTTGACCCAATGCTGGGTATAATTACCAGATGTGGATTCAGTTACATATTTATTCCCAGAATTTTTGTACAATCACTCAGAATTGAGAAAGCTCGTTGGAAGAACGAGTGAAACGTTTTAAGAAAATCTACAGTACGTCCAGTTGCCTTGACTTATTCTTTACAGATATATCCTCAGTATAGGTTGCAGCTGTTCGTCTCATTCAATTCAGTTTTGTAGCCTATTTAAACTGTAGATTGGTGGTGGATCTGACCCCGCCAATATGAAATGATGACCTTTCCTGAGATAGGCATCATCTCTGAGCCCATTAAAACCACTATCTTTGTAAGAAAAAGAAACAAGTCCTCTCCTGCATAACGGAAATGGGACGGATCGGTTATGCAGGCCATAGACTTCTATTCTGACGGAATGAATAATGAAATGCCTCTAAAAGGCATTCCGTTATGTATTCCGTCATAGAATTGCGTTATGGTCCGTGGTAAAAGAATCCATAACGCAATTCTGCTTCAACCACCAAATGAAGCGTGAACGAATTTCATAACATGAAATTCGCTCATCTATACTATTGATGGTCAACTGTTTGTTTTCTAGGAGATGCTATCTTGGAGTATCTCAATGAAATAAGTCTATAATGCCATATCAGCACAGGTTTATGAGGAATAATCTATTCAGTTTCCACGAGTAGGGAAGTTCTAGACTGGATCGGGATAAGTTGTTGGATGTCATATCTTGACTTCTCCAAAGCATTTGATATTGTGACAGATGAAAGGTTAGTATATAAAACAAGAATGCATCGACTTGGCAAAATGTGTGTATGTGGGTAAGGCTAGTGTCACACTAGCGGCATCCTTCCCTGCCAGGCTGTTCTTGGCATGTTTGTCATGCTGCGGCCAGACTTCGGACGGCACGTTGCACTAGTGGCACAACGGAAGGCTGCCAGTAGTGTGAAAGTAACTGACTCAGCGAAAACAGAGTGTGGTTTTTAACATAACACACTCAGATTGGGTCACCGTCACTAATTGGGTACCACAGGGGTCAGTATTGGGCACTATTTACAATATCTTCACTAATGATCATGTAGAGTAGTTGCACGGTAAAATACAAATTTTTGCAGACGATACTAAACCGTGCAAAGTAATTAGAAAAAAAAAATAATGGACAGTATACTGCTGCTATGGAAATGGATAGATTGTAAGCGTAGACAAAATGGGCTAAAGAGGTTTAGGCTACTTTCACACTGGCGTTTCTGGGTCCATGTGTGAGATCCGTTTCAGGGCTCTCACAAGCTGCCCAAAACAGATCAGTTCGGCCCCAATGCATTCTGAATGGATAAGGATCTGTTCAGAATGCATCAATTTGGATGCGTTTGGTCTCCGTTGCGCTTTTAAGGCAGACACTAAAACGCAGCTTGCAGCATTTTGGTGTCCGTCTGATGATGTGGAGCCAAACGGATCCGTCCTGACTGACAATGTAAGTCAATGAGGACGGATCAGTTTTCACTGACAATATGGTGCAATTGAAAACTGATCCGTCCCCCATTCACTTTCAATGTAAGTCGAGACGGATCCGTTTTGACTTCGACTTTTTTTTTTTAAATGAATAATGCAAACTGATCCGTTATGAACGGATACAAGCGTTTGCATTATTGGTGCAGATACAAGACGGATACGCAACCGAACGCCAGTGTCAAAGTAGCCTTAAAAGGGGTTGTGCAGCCAGTACATCATCAACACCTGATTGATGGAGATCTGACTCCGCTGATTAGCTGTTTGAAGAGGAGGAAGCATTTGTACCAGCGTTTTAATTGCTCTTCAAGATTTGTGTTGTCTCTGAAGTCTCAGCGGCACTGTTTACTTGAATAGAACAAGCACCGCCACAAGTGAGACAACATGCAGTGTAATCTAGAAGAGAAAGTTGTGCTTGTACGAGCATCCCCTCCACTTTAAATAGCTGATAGGCAGGGGGTGCTGGGAGAGGACACCCACTGAGGTATTTATGACGTATCTTAAAAATAGGTCATCAATATTACTGGCTGCACAACGCCTTTAACACCGATAAATGTAAGGCTATGCACATGTGAAAGGAAATTGCATGTCACCAATACATACTAAATGGGAAAACACTGGGCAACACTGACATGGACTTAAGTTTAACCTCTTAAGGACACAGCCTTATTTCACCTTAGGACCAGGACATTTTTTGCAAATCTGACCAGTGTCACTTTAAGTGCTGATAACTTTAAAACGCTTTGACTTACCCAGGCCGTTCGGAGATTTTTTTTTGTCACATATTGTACTTCATGACACTGCTAAAATTGGGTCAAAAAAGTTTATTTTTTTTACATAGAAAAATACCTAATTTACCAAAAATTTGAAAAAATTAGCACATTTCAAAGTTTCAGTTTCTCTACTTCTGTAATACATAGTAATACCCCCAAAAATTGTGATGACTTTACATTCCCCATATGTCTACTTCATGTTTGAATTATTTTGGGAATGATATTTTATTTTTTAGGGATGTTACAAGGCTTAGAAGTTTAGAAGCAAATCTTGAAATTTTTCAGAAATTTACAAAAAACAAATTTTTAGGGACCACTCCAGGTTTGAAGTCACTTTGCAAGGCTTAAAGGCTTACATAATAGAAACCACCCAAAAATGACCCCATTCTATAAACTACACCCCTCAAGGTATTCAAAACTGATTTTATAAACTTTGTTAACCCTTTAGGTGTTGCACGAGAGTTATTGGCAAATGGGGATGAAATTTGAGAATTTCATTATTTTGCCTAATTTTCAATTTTAACCAATTTTTTCCACTAACAAAGCAAAGGTTAACAGCCAAACAAGACTGTATCTTTATTGCCCTGACTCTGCCATTTACAGAAACACCCCATATGAGGCCGTAAACTACCCAGTTACAAAGCAAGGGTTAACAGCCAAACAAAACTCAATATTTATGGCTCTGATTCTGTAGTTTACAGAAACACCCCATATGTGGTCGTAAACCGCTTTACGGGCACACAGCAGGGTGCAAAGGGAAAGGAATGCCATACGGTTTTGGAAAACAGATTTTGCTGGACCGTTTTTTTTTTACACAATGTACCATTTGAAGCCCCTCTGATGCACCCCTAGAGTAGAAACTCCCCAAAAATTGACCCCATTTTATAAACTACGGGATAGGGTGGCAGTATTGTTGGTACTAGTTTAGGGTACATATGATTTTTGGTTACTCTATATTACACTTTTTGTGAGGCAAGGTAACAAGAAATAGCTGTTTTGGCACAGTTTTTATTTTTTGTTATTTTCAACATTCATCTGACAGGTTAGATCATGTAATATTTTTATAGAGCAGGTTGTCACGGACACGGCGATACCTAATATGTATAAAAATTTTTTCTTTATGTAAGTTTTACACAATGATTTCATTTTTTAAAACAAAAAAAATATCACGTTTTAGTGTCTCCATATTCTGAGAGCCATAATTTTTTCAGTTTTTGGTCGATTATCTTGGGTAGGGTATGATTTTTGAGGGATGAGATTATGGTTTGATTGGCACTATTTTGGGGTGCGTCTGACTTTTTGATCGCTTGCTATTACACTTTTTGTAAAGTAAGGTGACAAAAAATTGCTTTTTTACACCGTTTATTATTATTATTTTTTTTACGGTATTCACCTGAGGGGTTAGGTCATTTGATATTTTTATACAGCAGGTTATTACGGACGCAACGATACCTAATAAGTATACATTTTTTTATTTACGTAAGTTTTACATAATTATATTATTTTTGAAACAAAACAAAAAAAAAAACTAGTTTTAATGTCTCCGTATTCTGAGAGCCATAGTTTTTTCAGTTTTTGGGCGATTATCTTAGGTAGGGTCTCATTTTTTGCGGGATGAGGTGACGTTTGATCCGTACGCACCGCGGTATGGAAAGGGTTAAAACAGCTGACATCGCATCACAGATATATATATTTTATATACATTTTATATACATTATTTTCAATATTGTGGTCATCCCTTGGCGCCTTTTTCATTTCCTTTACCCCACCCCCCTATTTTTGTACATTTCATGCAGAATACCCCGTCTTCAAAATCTTTTTTCTCTTTGCTCAGCTAGTGCTGTCAGCAATTTAGCATGGGCAAAACTGCTGACAATTTACATTTAATGTATATCTATTATATGGCTGTAAAGTTAAAAAATACATCTTTTACAGACTTACATCTAAATTTAACTAAAATTAAATAATTGTCCACATTCCACCTACTGCCTTTTTTAAATTCTGACCTCTTAGTGTAACAAAAATAAATACATAAAAGAAAGTTAGGGATACAAAACAAAAACCATCAAGGGAAGGATATCCACCAGCACAAGGCAGTATCAAGAAAAGCCAGAGGAATGAAAGCCAGGGAGGAAAGATCAGACTGCGCCTAAAGCGGGAATGGAGCAAAGAAGAAAAACAAGTGACATGTGGATGCTGTACACTCATCTAAGGTTGGAAATGGGAAAAATCTGCAAAACAGCAGCAATTCAGAAGAGTGTCACCCAATAGGCAAAGCTTTGCATACAATCATGTGAAATAAAGAGCAAATATTGTCATTTACTAGTAATAGGAAACTTAAATGTATACAAATATACATATAAACATATACATACATAACATACACAGATGTATTCAGCATGATCTATCTAACCTGCCTGCTCCTTGCATGCCTCACAATATACTTGAGCTACGCCAAGGTTTGTGAAAATTACTTTTTCTTCGATGTCTGCCACATGTTTAAGAAATGTAGCAGGTTTTCCACATTTTGTAAATATGCAAAAAGCATATCGTAATTTACTTGAGTTCCGACTACTTAAGGGGTGCCATGATGCATGCTTAAGGGTTTATTTCCTTTTTAGTGGACATTCCATATGTTGGTCAGGTGACTGTCTTCTCCCTAACTCTTCCCAATGTAAGGAATGTCATTGGTAACCTATCAGATTGTGGGCAGGAAAAACTACTGGGTGTTTTATGCTGCAATCCTATTACAGTGGGGAGACAGAAGGAAGTCTGGGGGTGAAGTGTGCTTTCCAAGGCAGCAATTGTAGTAGTTATTAGTTTCATGCTGAAACTACAGACATGCCCCACAAAAAAAAAAAAAAAAAAAAAAAAGATGCATGCTGGCAGGGAAGGGAGGTAAAAATGTCTTCAACATATATCAGGCATTTTGGAAGGTAGTGTTATGTTGACACCCAGAAAAACCCTCTGTCCACAGCTACCAGTTCCCATTGTTGTGATCAGTGGGTGTCCTAGTGGTAGGACCCCGGCCGATCTAATAGCTATCCCCTATTCTGTGGCTGGGGGATAGCTTTCCATAACCAGAATACCTCTTTAAGACCACCCCCATGAGCAGCTATCAGTGACTGACAACTCTCTATAGACACACTTACACAGGCAATTCTATCAGTCACAGAGTACACCTCCCCCGTGTACAAACGAACTTATGAAAAGTAGAGGTTTCAAAGTAAAAAATATACGTTTTACTAAATCTTTTGCCACAAAACCATATATCAATCTGCTCAGCACCTTTTTGCAGGACAGCTCCTCTTTAAAGTAATTGATTGAAATGGCCAGTTGTAACGTGGAATTTGTAGGTTCATTTTAAGGAGTTTTCTGGGAATAAAATTGTCCATCATGGTAAACTAAGTAAATGATTAATATTCTTACCTAATCTGATATGTCAGTACAAAAACATGCATACAGTTAATAAAAGGTAAACAGAATCAGTATTTACCTCCACTGATTCCCCAATGCTCTTCACTTGCTGACCCACGCTCAACACTGTGGAAATGCCAGTACAGGCTGGCTCAGCTAATCATTGACTGCATCGGTGACCCTCCTCAACCTGTGATGGTTCTGGTATTTCGAGCGGGGACCAGGAACTGAAGAGCAGTGGGAACAGGAACAGCATCTTAACACATCTTAAAAACTATTCTACCTGGAAAACCAGGACCTCAATTTAGCATCACATACTAAATAGCTGGATCTTGGGGCATTTATAATAAAGGACTGGGCAATTTTTCTAATTAAAAATATTTACCGGTACTTATATGCAATCTGAAACCTCTGCTAGCCCCTTCCTCTCCTTTTTGATTGAAAGGGCCAGGTTCCTGCACAGTCATCTCAGTCCGGGTGTCTATCTGTGTGGTTTTTATAAAAAAAAAAAATTTTGTTTGGATATTCATGGTACTAGGCAGGATAAGCCATCACGTTTTCCAAGTTTAAAACTGTTAGCAGGCAGTACACTAAGAACTTTTAAAACCTCCTGCCTAAAACAGTACTGTCTGTACAAAGGTGAATAAACCATTTTTTATTGGACTTTAGTGGACTGCTGCCATGTTTTCATATAAGTTTTTTTTATGTATTAGAGAATTATAACTGCTATTTACAATTGTTTGGAACTGTTAATCTAACAACATACGTGCAGTCTGATGAAATGGAAGAACAAGAAAACTTGTACACTGCATCTAAAAGGATATCCAAAAAAGAATACAGGCATCGATAAATGACAAGCTCAGATTTGCTATCAATGCCATGGTATAGAAGTAATGCTAGAGCAGAGAGAGGCAGATCACATTGTGTTAATGTTAATGGCTAGGCTACATGCAGATGGTAGTGATAAAACATAACACACAAAGTATTAGCAGCAGCAATCGAAAATGCAAAAACTGAATATTCAGTCCACAACATTCAATCACAAGAATCAAAACACAATTAAGATTTTAAAGGTTTTCTGAGAATGAATGTTTCTCAGGTGTATGTTCTGAAAACTACATATAGAACTTCAGCCACATATTTCTATATTTGTATGGCTGTGTAAATAAAAGATAGCAAGTGGTTATTCAGATACAGTATACTATACTTTAAAGGGGTTTTGTCACTTCAGCAAATCATGTAGAGAAAGTTAATTCCAGGCACGAATTTTCCGACGCTTTTTCCTATAGTTTTCAAGCACGACCACCACGGATGGATTGCAGGGTGGCCTTAACCCCTGGAAATGAACTGTATATACTGAGATTGAAAAATGTATCAAGCCAGCAAAGGAAGCACTATGGACTATCTCAAAACATTAGTAAGTGTCTTGTTTTAACTTAGTCTACATGATAAATGTAATTTGCTAAGGTGAGACAACCCCTCTTAGATCATTTCAGGACTAGTAAATCTGCCCAACTGTGTAGGATATGAGGTCCATTGAAGTATGCAGTGTGTATTGTGAAACTGCTGGGTCTGGTGGTACACTGCTCTATGAATTACAACACAATACCAAAAGAGCAAGGCCCATGCTGAAGATCTTACCACTATATTCATTCTCCATGTACTTACTCCTGTAACACGTAGAACACCTTCCATGCCGGAAAAAAGAAGATAGAGTGCTCCAGCCATGACCACCTTGTGCAATGTAGCTCCAAGTCGAGGTCTATAAGAAAGTGCAATGACTACATTTTAGGAATAACTAAATTATGCATTGAATCACTCATCAGGCACATGTATCACACATTTCCAGTTGTCATTCAGCTGAATTACTCTCATTTTCACAATCTGTTGTTGGTCAATGGGCAGAAAAAAAAAAGGAAGAACTGAAGAAAGTAATGCAAGACATCTATTTTATTATTATTATTTTGTTTTACTATACACACATTTGGTGATAGCATTGCAAATAACTTTTTCATCTTAGAGAGATTACTGGATTAACAGGAGACTGAACTCTTGCAATACCAAGTGAAATCTTACTAATCACAGCTGAAATCAAGTGTAGAAATGTGACGCCAGAAAAAAAAATTATACAGACAAATACAGCACTGTCTATACAATTCTTCCAGCTTTTTGCTTATTGAGGTCTCACATATAAATAGAACACTGTCGAATAAATAAAGTGCAAAATTTACAAATCCTCATAATTCCCTATTATGTAGGGTTGACCCTGCTGAGTAAAATGAGATCTCAATTATGCCAATCCATTTCGCTGCTACCAATTTCACTTTATATTAACCACTTCACATCTGGGCTATTTGCCCCCTTCCTGACCAGGCCTAATTTAGCAAATCTGACATATCTCACTTTATGCGGTAATTACTTTGGAACGCTTTTACTTATCCAAGTCATTCAGAGACTGTTTTCTCGTGACACATTGTACTTCATGCTAGTCATAAATTTGAGTCAATATATTTCACGTTTATTTATGAAAAAATCCCAAATTTACCCAAAATTTAGAAAAATTTGCAATGTTCTAAATTTCAATTTCTCTGCTTTTCAATTTAAAACAGAAAGTGATACCTCATAAAATATTTATTATTCAACATTCTCCATATGTCTACTTTATGTTGGTATCATTGCGGAAATGTAATTTTATTTTTTGGGGACATTAGAAGGCTTAGAAGTTTAGAAGCAATTCTTAAAATTTTTAAGAAAATTGCCAAAACCCACTTTTTAAGGACAAGTTCAGGTCTGAAGTCACTTTGTGGGGCCTACATAGTGGATGCACCCATAAATGACCCTATTGTAGAAACTACAACCCTTAGGCCCCTTGCAGACGAGCGTGTCCAGATGCGTTCCGGGTGCATTGCGGCAAACCCGCGAGAGTAAGTACGCAATTGCAGTCAAAACTGCGATTGCATTCCTTTGTTCAGTTTTTATTGCGCGGGTGAAATGCGTTTTGCACGCACGTGATAAAAAAACTGAATGTGGTACCCAGAAGTTCGGGTTTGGTATCGGTGTTGAGTAGATTGTATTATTTTCCCTTATAACATGGTTATAAGGGAAAATAATAGCATTGTTAACCAGCTCAGGACCACCGTACGCAGGATTGCGTCCTGCAGGCGGCCCTGCTCTTCTGGGTGGACGCATATACGCGTCCTCCCGCGAGACCCGAGATTTCCTGTGAACGCGCGCACACAGGCGCGCACGCTCACAGGAACGGAAGGTAAGCGAGTGGATCTCCAGCCTACCAGCAGCGATCACTCGCTGGCAGGCTGGAGATGTGATTTTTTTAACCCCTAACAGGTATATTAGACGCTGTTTTGATAACAGCGTCTAATATACCTGCTACCTGGTCCTCTGGTGGTCCCTTTTGCTTGGATCGACCACCAGAGGACTCAGGCAGCTCACTAAAGTAGCACCAAACACCACTACACTACACTGCACCCCATATAGACTCCCTGATCACCCCCCCCTGTCATTGATTACCCCCCTGTAAGGCTCCATTCAGACGTCCGTATGATTTTTACGGATCCACGGATACATGGATCGGATCCGCAAAACGCATACGGACGTCTGAATGGAGCCTTACAGGGGGGTGATCAATGACAAGGGCATGATCACCCATATAGACTTCCTGATCACTTCCCTGTCATTGATCACCCCCCCCTGTAAGGCTCCATTCAGACGCCTGCATGATTTTTACGGATCCATGGATACATTGATCGGATCCGCAAAACACATGCGGACGTCTGTATGGAGCCTTACAGGGGGGTGATCAATGACAGAGGGGTGATCACCCATATACACTCCCTGATCACCCCCTGTCATTGATCACCCCACTGTAAGGCTCCATTCAGACGTCCGTATGATTTTTACGGATCCATGGATCGGATCCGCAAAACACATGCGGACGTCTGAATGGAGCCTTACAGGGGGTGATCAATGACAGAGGGGTGATCACCCATATACACTCCCTGATCACCCCCTGTCATTGATCACCCCCCTGTAAGGCTCCATTCAGACGTCCGCATGTGTTTTGCGGATCCGATCCGTGGATCCGTAAAAATCATACGGACGTCTGAATGGAGCCTTACCATGTCATTGATCACCCCCCCCCCCCCCTGTAAGGCTCCATCCAGACATTTTTTTGGCCCAAGTTAGCGGAAATATATATATTTTTTTTGTTTGTTTTTTCTTACAAAGTCTCATATTCCACTAACTTGTGTCAAAAAATAAAATCTCACATGAACTCACCATACCCCTCACAGAATCCAAATGCGTAAACATTTTTAGACATTTATATTCCAGACTTCTTCTCACGCTTTAGGGCCCCTAAAAAGCCAGGGCAGTATAAATACCCCACATGTGACCCCATTTTGGAAAGAAGACACCCCAAGGTATTCGCTGAGGGGCATATTGAGTCCATGAAATATTGAAATTTTTGTCCTAAGTTAGCGGAAAATTAGACTTTGTGAGAAAAAAAAAAAAAAAAACAATTTCCGCTAACTTATGCAAAAAAAAAAAAATATTCTATGAACTCGCCAGGCCCCTCATTGAATACCTTGGGGTGTCTTCTTTCCAAAGTGGGGTCACATGTGGGGTATTTATACTGCCCTGGCTTTTTAGGGGCCCTAAAGCGTGAGAAGAAGTCTGGCATCCAAATGGCAAAAAATGCCCTACTAAAAGGAATTTGGGTTGCTTTGCGCATCTAGGCTGCAAAAAAGTGTCACACATGTGGTATCGCCGTACTCAGGAGAAGTTGGGGAATGTGTTTTGGGGTGTCATTTTACATATACCCATGCTGGGTGAGAGAAATATCTTGGTCAAATGCCAACTTTGTATAAAAAAAATGGGAAAAGTTGTCTTTTGCCAAGATATTTCTCTCACCCAGCATGTGTATATGTAAAATGACACCCCAAAACACATTCCCCAACTTCTCCTGAGTACGGCGATACCACATGTGTGACACTTTTTTGCAGCCAAGGTGGGCAAAGGGGCACATATTCCAAAGTGCACCTTTCGGATTTCGCAGGCCATTTTTTACACATTTTGATTGCAAAGTACTTCTCACACATATGGGCCCCTAGAATGCCAGGGCAGTATAACTACCCCACAAGTGACCCCATTTTGAAAAGAAGACACCCCAAGGTATTCCGTGAGGGGCATGGCGAGTTCCTAGAATTTTTTATTTTTTGTCGCAAGTTAGTGGAATATGAGACTTTGTAAGAAAAAAAAAAAAAAAAAATCATCATTTTCCGCTAACTTGTGACAAAAATAAAAAGTTCTATGAACTCACTATGCCCATCAGCGAATACCTTAGGGTGTCTACTTTCCGAAATGGGGTCATTTGTGGGGTTTTTCTACTGTTTGGGCATTGTAGAACCTCAGGAATCATGACAGGTGCTCAGAAAGTCAGAGCTGCTTCAAAAAGCGGAAATTCACATTTTTGTACCATAGTTTGTAAACAATTTTCCACAGTCCCTTTAGAGATCCTCGGGATATAAATTCAAAATACTTGCTTAGTCACTGAGACCAAGAAAAAAATCCCTTTAGGGGTCCCTATTAGCAGTTAAAATATAACTTTTATTGTCAATGGTAAAGACTCACAACATAAATTGAAAAAAGAACAAAGAAAATTTAAAACTCTCAGTTGTAAAGAGGTATAAGGTACAGTTGGATAGACTAGGTTGCCTACTTTTTTCAACCTTTTACTACTATGTCTATTTTATGTAGATAGATAGAATGATGTCTATTTAATCATAGCATAGAGGCTATTTATATACAGCAAACAGACCTTGAGATGCACTTGGAATTTATTTTAACACTTGTGCTGTGGGCTTGATTTTATTTATTGATTTTTTATTTATTTTTCGGATGCCCTGCAGAGAGCCTTTATTTCAGGCCTCCCTGACATAATAGTTGTTGAGCTATAAATGTTCCAGTGTATCCCCTGTTTGCCTAGTCGGTAACAATACTTCTACTGAACGGATAAGCTACAATGTTGCCCCTATTTTTGTCATAAGGGTCAATGTAGCCATATTCCTGCATTCATTCAGTTCTTTGGCGTTCCTCTCCCTGCTATGCAGGATGTCTGCCACTAGAGGTTGCTTATCACACGTGTCACTACCTAACTAGACCTCGCTATGTTTCCCTAACATCTCAATATCACTACACTAAATGTCCTCTCAATACAAACTGCCTAAAAACAGGATCGCATTCTCTACACCCCTCCCGACATGTTTCGCCGCTGTTGCGGCTTCGTCAGGGGATGCGGGGTATATGTGATACATATACCCCGCATCCCCTGACGAAGCCGCAACAGCGGCGAAACATGTCGGGAGGGGTGTAGAGAATGCGATCCTGTTTTTAGGCAGTTTGTATTGAGAGGACATTTAGTGTAGTGATATTGAGATGTTAGGGAAACATAGCGAGGTCTAGTTAGGTAGTGACACGTGTGATAAGCAACCTCTAGTGGCAGACATCCTGCATAGCAGGGAGAGGAACGCCAAAGAACTGAATGAATGCAGGAATATGGCTACATTGACCCTTATGACAAAAATAGGGGCAACATTGTAGCTTATCCGTTCAGTAGAAGTATTGTTACCGACTAGGCAAACAGGGGATACACTGGAACATTTATAGCTCAACAACTATTATGTCAGGGAGGCCTGAAATAAAGGCTCTCTGCAGGGCATCCGAAAAATAAATAAAAAATCAATAAATAAAATCAAGCCCACAGCACAAGTGTTAAAATAAATTCCAAGTGCATCTCAAGGTCTGTTTGCTGTATATAAATAGCCTCTATGCTATGATTAAATAGACATCATTCTATCTATCTACATAAAATAGACATAGTAGTAAAAGGTTGAAAAAAGTAGGCAACCTAGTCTATCCAACTGTACCTTATACCTCTTTACAACTGAGAGTTTTAAATTTTCTTTGTTCTTTTTTCAATTTATGTTGTGAGTCTTTACCATTGACAATAAAAGTTATATTTTAACTGCTAATAGGGACCCCTAAAGGGATTTTTTTCTTGGTCTCAGTGACTAAGCAAGTATTTTGATAGTTTGTAAACGCTATAACTTTTACCCAAACCATTTTTTTTTTGCCCAAACATTTTTTTTTTTTATCAAAGACATGTAGAACAATAAATTTAGCGAAAAATTTATATATGGATGTCGTGTTTCTTGCAAAATTTTACAGCTGAAAGTGAAAAATTTCATTTTGTTGCAAAAAAATCATTACATTTTGATTAATAACAAAAAAAGTAAAAATGTCAGCAGCAATGAAATACCACCAAATGAAAGCTCTATTAGTGAGAAGAAAAGGAGGTAAAATTCATTTGGGTTGTAAGTTGCATGACCGAGCGATAAACGGTGAAAGTAGTGTAGTGCAGAAGTGTAAAAAGTGGCCTGGTCATGAAGGGGGTTTCAGCTAGCGGGGTTGAAGTGGTTAATACAGAATGCATAGTACAATAGGGCTGGAGGGGTTAAAAAAAGAAAATAAATAATTTAACTCACCTTAATTCACTTGCTCGCACAGCCCGGCTTCTCTTCTATCTTCTTCTTTGAGGAATAGGACGTTTAATGACGTCACTGTGCTAATCACGTGGTCCATCATCATGGTGATGGATCATGTGAGGGACCATGTGATGAGCGCAGTGACGTCATCAAAGGTCCTTTTCCTGTGCACAGCAAAGACGAAGACAGAAGAGAAGCCGGGCTGCGTGAGCAAGTGGATTAAGGAGAGTTAAATTTTTTTTACCGCTCCAACCCTATTGTACTATGCATTCTGTATTAATATATAGATAATATGCATTCTGTATTAAGAATTATAAGGGAAAATAATGATTGGGTCCCCATCCCAATAGTCTCCTAGCAACCGTGTGTGAAAATCGCACCGCATCTGATTTTCACGCAGCCCCATTCACTTCTATAGGGCCTAACACACAATATAGAGTATGCTGCGATTTTAACGCAACGCACAAGTGATGCATGAAAATCACTGCTCATGTGCACAGCCCCATAGAAGTGAATGGGTCCAGATTCAGTGCGGGTGCAATGCGCGGAAATCTCGCCCGTGTGAAAGGGGCCTTAAGTTACTTACTTAAAACCGATTTTACAAACTTTGTTAACCCTTCAGGTGTTCCACAAGAATTAAAGGAAAATGGAGATCAAATTTTTTAATTTCACTTTTTTGGCAGATTTTCCATTTTTATCCATTTATTTCTTTAACACATCGATGGTTAACAGCCAAACAAAACTCAATATTTATTACCCAGATTCTGTGGTTTACAGAAACACCCCACATGTGGTCATAAACTGCTGTATGGGTACATGGCAGGGTGCAGAAGAAAAGGAGCGGGAAAACTAGGGGATAAGGTGCCAGTTTTATTGGTACCATTTTTGGGTACATATGATTTTTTGATCATTCGTTATAACACTTTATGGGGCAGGATGATCCAAAAAATCAGTTGTTTTAGCACAGTTTTTATTTTTTACAACATTCACCTGAGGGCATTGGTCAAGTAACATTTTTATTGAGCAGATCGTAACGGACATGGAGATAAATAAATAAGAAAAAGTATACATATTAGGTAAGTTTTACACAATAATAGCTTTTTGAAACAAAAAGATTATGTTTTAATGTGTCCATGTTCTGAGAGCTATAGTTATTTTTTATTTTTTGAGAGATTTTCTTATGTAGGGGCATTTTTTCCAGTATGAGGTGAAGGTTTTATTGGTACTATTTTGTGGGACATACGCCATTTTGATCACTTGGTGTTGCACTTTTTGTGATGTAAGGTGACAAAAATGGAATTTTTTTTTTTTTACACCGTTTAAAAAAAAAAAATTATGGTGTTTATCGGACTGGGTCGATCATGCGATATATCACGTGGCAATACCAAATATGTCTATTTTATTTTTTCTATTTTTCATTTTTTTTTTTTACATGTGAAACCTTTTTTTTTTTTTTTTTTAACACTTTCTTTTGTTATTTTACACTTTGCATCCCCCATAAGGTCATACAAGACCTCTGGGGGACATTTACTTCCCTTTTTTTTGTTGATTTCTCCTGTTACTGGTAGCCCCAGTTTCAGGAGAAATGCACCCCCAGAGAGGCTGTACAGCCTCAGTGCAGGGCTGATCGAGGTCTCTGTAAGACGTCACAGCTCCGGCGGTCAAGGGACCTTCGGGCCAGAACAGGAAGCGCATAGCGCTTCCTGCACTGTATACATCGATTTAGAAGGCAGGGACACCTGGGCACTGTCCCTGCCTTCTCTAAGGGTTGCCCTGCTGTCACTGACAGCAGGCAACCCGGTCAGCAGCTGCATGATTAGCGTGCAGCTACGATCTCTGAATAGACTTTTTAAAAACGTCCATTCAGAGATGGAGAACCACCTCCCGGATGTTTATAATCAATGGGCAGACGGGAGGTGGTTAATATGCAATTTCCCCATTCCCCCACCCTTAATTCACGGGGTCAAGCATCTCATCTGGACTCATATGGATCTCATCTGGACCTGGAATCTTGTGCCAGCACCATAGTTCACATAATTTGATGATTATGTCCTCCAACCAGATCTGATTCGTTCAGGTAGAAGATGATGCCATCAGCACATGTCCAGTAGTGATCTTCAAGACTTGGGAAGCAGAAGTACTTGCAGATCTACTGCACGTGTGCTAATAGTGTAACCCATGGAACAGGCTCAAGAATAAAAAAAAGTTAGACAACATGCCTGGCTTGATCATGCCTGGTGCTTCAAAAGAATGGTGCACACCTCTCTGTGTGCCAAAGACATAATTTACATATAAAATATTCAATCTCTAGCCAGCTCATGCCACATACACCTAAAAAAAAAATCTCCCTTTTGTTACTGTGGAAACAACAAAAACCCTCAATGTTCATTGACACCTTTGCCCTGATGCTACTGGGTTGTAAATTAAAAATTGATCGTCTGCAGGAGCCTGTAATAGGCTGAAAGTATTTCCAGATACTGTTCCCTTTGTGTATGTGTGTTCACTGCCAAACAGCACGAAAAAGAATGAGCACATACAGTATTAGCTTGTATTGTTTGCTAGTTCACAATGTAAAACAATCGATACGACCAGCCATATAAAAATATCATATGATCTACACAGTCAGATGAACGTCGTAAAAATAAATAAAAAAGTGCCAAAACCTTACCTTACCCCAAAATGGTACCAATCAAACAGTCATCTAATCCCGCCAAAAACTAGACCCTATATGAGATATAAGCTAAAAAAAAAAAGAAAAAAAAAAAAAGGCAAACACTAAAACAAGATCTTTTTCTTTTCAAAAAATGCTTTTACTGTGTACAACATAACAAAAATAAAAAAACAGACACATTGGGTATTTCCGCATCCGTAACAACCTGCTCTATAAAAATATCACATTATATACTCTAAAATAAATAAAAACTATGCCAGAAGTCATTTTTTTGTCAACTTGCCTTACAAAATGCATAATATCAAGTGATCACAAAGTCATAGATACCCCAAAATGGTACCAATGAAAACGTCACCTCATCCCACAAAAAATGAACCCCCCACATAAGACAATCACTCAAAAAATAAAAACCAATGGCACCTGTAAACTAATCCATCAAAATGTGTGCTGCAAAAGCCATATAGAGTTCCTTCCTTTCTCTCATGAGTCCTGTCATGTGCTCCCACAGCAGTTTACCCCCACATATGGGGTGTTGCCATAATCAGGAGTGGGGGGCTTTTTCTCCTGTTACCCCTTTTGAAAATGAAAAATTTGGGGCTAAAGCAACATTTTATTGGAAGAAATGAAACTTTTCATTTTCACAGCCAAGTGTTTCCAAATGCTGTATAACTGTGGTCGCGTGTGAGGGCCGGAAAAAATGCGGGTGTGTTGCAGGAAAATGCAAGATTTTTCCGCGTGAGTGCAAAGCGTTTTAATGCATTTTGCACGGGCGTGAGAAAAATCGGCATGTTTGGTACCCAAACCCGAACTTCTTCACAGAGTTCGGGTTTGGGTTAGGTGTTGTGTAGATTTTAACATGGTTATAAGGGAAAATAATAGCATTCTTAATACAGAATGCTAAGTAAATTAGGGATGGAGGGGTTCAAAAATAACAAAAAATAATGAAACTCACCTCATCCACTTGTTCGCGCAGCCCAGCTTGTCTTCTTTCTTCTTATTTGAGGACCTGGGAGGAAAATAACCTTTTTGTGACGTCACTGCGCTCATCACATGGTCTGTCACATGGTCAATCACCATGATGATGGACCACGTGATGAGCACAGTGACGTCACCAAAGGTCCTTTTCCTCCCAGGTCCTCAAATAAGAAGAAAGCAGACAAGCTGGGCTGTGCGAACAAGTGGATGAGGTGAGTTAAATTATTTTTTTATTCTTTTTTAACCCCTTCATCTCCAATTTACTTAACATTCTGTATTAAGAATGCTATTATTTTCTCTTATAACCGTGTTATAAGGGAAAATAATCAAGATTGGGTCCCCAACCCGATCGTCACCTAGCAACCATGATTTTCTGACTGTTTGATATGATTCTTCTTCTTCCTCTTATTTTATTTATTTTGGGGGGAGGGGGGATCAAGGTGACCATAAAATGTCATTTCTGATATAGTTTTTTTTTTTTTTTACAGAGGTCACCCGACAGGGTAGATAATTGACACAGGTATGTCTATTTTAAATTATTTTGTTAAGTTTTACACAATTTATGAGCTTTATATACGAATCAGAAAATGAAGACTTATGAGGTATAGCAAAAAGGCAAACAAAATTGTATACATCTGTTGATGCCCCAAATAAGAAAGAAACTTATTCTTTCTACATGACAAGAGTATAACCACTCACTTCACAATGCCATAGCCCAGGCTGACGATAATGACAAGTATCCGCGCCAAAGATCTCTTCACTGCTGAGAAAAGTTCTCCCAAGATTACTGCTCCTTGCACTATCAAATACAAGAAAAAAAAAAAAAGAAAAAAATACCTTAATGGTTAAAATGATTTACCTTAGCAGGGAAGATTCTACATTTGACTCATAAGTAAGATGCTGTAGCATGCAGCAGTTTTCTGTCCAGCAGAATGCCAGCACTCATTCTGAAAACCCAACAGACCCAGGCGGTGTCCCACTAAGCAAGATACAACAATTCCAGCATTTTTTTCCCCTCTACTGGAACTGAATACTGGAATGCCTACCGCATAAATTGATGTAGCCTAAGCAAAACTGAGGGGTTACAGTACCCCAGTAAGTGAGATAACCATACATGCAGCAGTGATGGGCTGCAAAAACAGACAGAGGAATGTACTCTGAGCTGCTGTGACTGGGGGCCAGGGAGCACAGCAGTTTTCCGTAGGGCAAAAAAAATATTAAAAAATCCAATCACAAACCCACTATTACTAATTACGTTACCTTCATAATAATATCGTATAAATCTAATTTACTTTCACTTCTAATTAAAAATACTCTGGCCAAATTCTATCAGTTACGACTTGTATCATTAATATCAATAACATTCCTAGATCCATTGTTCAACGTATTGTTTGTGTTTCACATCTACATCAGTATAAACACTTCTACAGTTCATGCACACAATTTCTGATACATTTTTTATTTATTAAATTTCAGTAAAGGCTCACTTTACACGGACCGATTCTCTGCTAGATAATTGCTAACGAGCGTTCATAGGAACTTTTGTTAGCGATTATCTGGCGATTACCCGATTAAGGCTACTTTCACACTTGCGTTTACATTTTCCAGCATTGAGATCAGTCTTATGATCTCAATACCTGAGAAAAACGCTTCAGTTTTTCCCCCATTCATTGTCAATAAGGACAAAACGTAACTGAACAGAACGCTCCAAAATGCATTCCGTTCCGTTTGGTTGCGTTCCCATACTGGAGAACAAACCGCAGCAACTGCGTTTTTCTTTCTGCCAGGGAATGCGGTGACACAATAGAAAACGGATCTGTCCCGCATTGACTTTCAATGGTGTTCATGACGGATCCATCATTGCTACAGTCAGGTCCATAAATATTGGGACATCGACACAATTCTAACATTTTTGGCTCTATACACCACCACAATGGATTTGATTGTCGGCTTTAATTTGAGGGTATTTACATCCAAATCAGGTGAACGGTGTAGGAATTACAGCAGTTTGCATATGTGCCTCCCACTTATTAAGGAACCAAAAGTAATGGGACAGAATAATAATCGTAAATCAAACTTTCACTTTTTAATACTTGGTTGCAAATCCTTTGCAGTCAATTACAGCCTTAAGTCTGCAATGCATAGACATCACCAGATGCTGGGTTTCATCCCTGGTGATGCTCTGCCAGGCCTCTACTGCAACTGTCTTCAGTTCCTGCTTGTTCTTGGGGCATTTTCCCTTCAGTTTTGTCTTCAGAAAGTGAAATGCATGCTCAATCGGATTCAGGTCAGGGGATTGACTTGGCCATTGCATAACATTCCACTTCTTTCCCTTAAAAAACTCTTTGATTGCTTTTGCAGTATGCTTTGGGTCATTGTCCATCTGCACTGTGAAGCGCCATCCAATGAATTCTGAAGCATTTGCCTGAATATGAGCAGATAATATTGCCGGAAACACTTCAGAATTCATCCTGGTGCTTTTGTCAGCAGTCACATCATCAATAAATACAAGAGAACCAGTTCCATTGGCAGCCATACATGGCCACACCATGACCATGCTTCACGGATGAGGTGGTATGCTTAGGATCATGAGCAGTTCCTTTCCTTCTCCATACTCTTCTCTTCCCATCACTCTGGTTCAAGTTGATCTTGGTCTCATCTGTTCATAGGATGTTGTTCCAGAACTGTGAAGGCTTTTTTAGATGTTGTTTGGCAAACTCTAATCTGGCCTTCCTGTTTTTGAGGCTCACCAATGGTTTACATCTTGTGGTGAACATCTGTATTCACTCTGGTGAAGTCTTCTCTTGATTGTTGACTTTGACACACATACACCTACCTCCGGGAGAGTGTTCCTGGTCTTTTTTTTCCGTGGTCTTCCGGGTCTTTTGGTGTTGCTGAGCTCACCGGTGCGTTCCTTCTTTTGAAGAATGTTCCAAACAGTTGTTTTGGCCACACCTAATGTTTTTGCTATCTCTCCGATGGGTTTGTTGTGTTTTTTCAGCCTAATGATGGCTTGCTTCCCAGATAGTGACAGCTCTTTGGATCTCATCTTGAGAGTTGACCGTAACAGATTCCAAATGCAAAAAGCAGACTTGAAATGAACTCTAGACCTTTTATCTGCTCATTGTAATTGGGATAATGAGGGAATAACACACACCTGGCCATGGAACAGCTGAGAAGTCAATTCTCCCATTACTTTTAGTCCCTTAACAAGTGGGAGGCACATATGTATACTGTTGCAATTCCTACACATTTCACCTGATTTGGATGTAAATACCCTCAAATTAAAGCTGACAGTCTGCAGGTAAAGAACGTCTTGTTAGTTTCATTTCAAATCCATTGTGGTGGTGTATAGAGCCAAAAATGTTAGAATTGTGTTGATGTCCCAATATTTATGGACCTGACTGTATGGTAAAGATAATACAACCGGATCCGTTCATAACTAATGCTGATGGTTGTATCATCAGTAATGGAAGTGGTTTTGCGGATCCCTGCTGGACCATGCAAAAACGCAAGTGTAAAAGTAGCCTAACAAGTGAAACGCTCGTTCATCAGGTAATATGCTTGTTTGTGCGGACACCTAAATTGTTGTTTGCCAGCAGCAGAGTGCTGTTTAGACCGCATGATCTGCTGCCGGCAAACAAGTCTATATGTGGATGAATGATGGAATTAGCGATCACGCCTCCCCATACTGTGGCGGAGAACGCTACATTTAAACGCAGAAGTCACCTCCACTGACAAATAAGCAACTGCAGGGAAGGAACATATAGGGGGAGATTTATCATCTCACTTGTGCCTGAAAAGTGCTGTTAAAAAGTCACAAACTATGTCTTTCCGACTTTTTAACTTCTACTTTTCAAAATCTGCCAAATCACTCACTTTTTATGCCGCCCTCACCGCTTTCCTTAAAGCGGCATGGCAAGGGTGGGAAGATGGTGTGGCCAGCTGCCCCGACTTAATTTCCACTGGTTTTCTAGAGCAAGTGAAGCCAGAAATGTATGGCAGCTCTAAGCTGTAATAGATTTCAGTTTAGGCGCACTGAATGTTGGAGGACGCACCTAATTTATGATGAGGTAAGCACCTCGTCATAAATTAGGCACACGAAAAGTGTGAAGATGGAGTGTCTGGTTATTTGGACTTCATTGTGCTGACAAAACTATCATGACCTGTGCTTGAACTGAAGACGTTTCTGAAATGTTTATGTAAGACCTTGTCCATGGTTATCTGATAGCCTGAACAAAGAGGCATGTCTGAAATATCTGTGCCAGGTATTGTCACACTTATTTGATCTGAAAATTAAATGCCTCTGGAAGAGAGTTGTCGGGAAGAAAGTGTTCCTTACCGACAGTCGGCTGCTTGCATTTATATGCAACGATCTCCTTCACAGTATTTGGACGAGAAATCACTATAGCTCTATAGCACTGCCTTCTCAAACAGCTGATCAGCAGTGGTCCCGGGTGTCGGACCCCACCGATCAGATACTAATGACCTACCCAGAGGATAGGGCATCAGTAAAAAAATAAATTAAAAAAATTATATATCTATATATCTGATTGTCAGGGTCCAATACTTTGCACTCCTCCCCCCCACCACTCTTTTGAAGAGGAGGTGGCGCTCCATGTGAGCACTGCTTCCATGTGACACTATGCATCATCCATGTCAGCACTGCTTCCATGTGACACTACGCATCATCTCAGAAGTGCAGTGCGGTATAGTTACAAGTACTTGCTACATTCACTTGATATTCACTACAGGGGAGATTATGCACAGTTTGACACATTCAGATCGAGAATTAATGCATCTCATGGACTTATGTTCTTCTACATCTCTTAAGAATGTGCCCCACAAACCTCTTGGGTTCATCGCATTCATAGACTGGCCAATAGAATGGTCCTTATGTATAAGTACTACAACAATTTACTGCTACAACAGTTTTTCACTTGTCTCATCTATCTTATTATTTCCATATATTTTGTTGTATAAATATGTGAATCATCAGATACGGTCTTAAAAAGACACCCGAAGAAGAGGCCCAAGTAGCCTTGAAAGCTTGCAATTGTGTCATTATATTTTCAGTTAGTCATTAAAAAGGTACTAACCGCTCCGAAATTGCTTTTTTTCCCCTTCTATTTACTGGCTTACATGGTACAAATATATTTTTTACTAAAGCGAACAGTAAATTCTTGCTTAATGTTCGCTACAGAGCATTCTTGTAAGTGTGTATAGATTCCTGCTCCTTCCTCTAAGCAAAGAAAATAGCATCTGAATTATTTATTTAGGGAGTTGGCAGGGATGCCTGGATCTCAAGGAGGAACTGCAGTATCCCCAGACAAGGAGTCAATGACTGCAAGGTCCGTGACAGCTACGCTGCCCCCACAGCTAGTAAGTCTGAGCAGTCAGACGTCCTCAGACTGGGAATACCCCCGACCACAATAAGCAATAGGAACTCCAGGATGCAACTTAGTTATTGTAGGTCTGACTGGGAGTCGCATGGTGTCCGATGCATCAATGGGATTTGCCTGTTGTCCGGTCCCAGTAGAAATATGTTCCCAACATATGTTTAGTTCCACATCTCGGTATTAATAAAAAATAAAAAAAACGAAGGGAAGATAATTTACTAATCCTTGGTGTAGGTTAAAGGGGTTCTCTGGGAACTATTGAAAATAGAACAGAGAAAAAAAGCGGAAGTTAATTCAGACCCATAGGGATCACGATGTATCCCAAAGGAATGAAAAAAATCTGGGCGCCGACAGAGGTGGTTAGGATAGTACAAAAAAGAAAGAAGAATGGAGGGGGAGGCAGCTCCACAAAGTTTTTGTGATTACAAACACTTAACAGAATGATATATAAGTGTCCAAGGTGATTTATCAACAGTGTTGAACAGGGTCAATCACTTGCAATATAGACCCCAAGGACAAAGTAAGGAATAAGAGCACCAAACCCTGTTTCAAAGTACCGTTGGAGATGAAATAGAAAACAGCACTCGCAGGGATGGCGACTATATGATACACAATGTATCTAAAAGCAGTAGCATGAAGTACAGATAGTAAGTACTCCGGATAGAATACCCTGAATACACACAGCTATAGAAAAAGGCCCGACTAAAACCATATAAAATAATAATAATAGTATAAATGGTGCAGTTTGCAATAAAAAAATGTGAAGAGCCCCTCAGGGCAATTTCACACAGGTAACACTCACTTCACTGGGGGGTAGTCATCAGGATAAGCATAAAACACCTGTGACTTGAACCCCCCCGGCCAGGATCGCATGTAGAGTTGCAGTGATGGAAGGCAGCAAGAATCCAGTGCTTCTGATCAATCACCTTTAATATACATATGAGGCTCGACGCATTTCGGGGACAACAATTCCCCTTCTTCAGGGGCATTACATAACCAAATGACAATGGAGTAAAAGAATTTATACCTTGATAACTCTGAAAAGGGCGCATTTTTCGAAAAGACCGGAAGTGGTGTGACCACATTTCCGGTATTTGGAACGCATATGCGTTCCACATCATAGTTACAGATAAAGGTAACATAACACCAATTTGTTAAATATATAGTGTATAGCATAGTAGAGTAAGCCTAACGAACTAGAAATATATATATTTTCAGGGTAGCCCTTTGTAGAAAAGAACTACGGTATATCTAACAACTTCAGAATATTGGACCGGAAATGCCCCTGACTTCCGCTCCGTGGAGCGCACCTGATGCGTTCCAAAAAAGACAGGAGCCAGGGTTTCCAGTCTGTGACGCACAGTGCGGGTCAGCAAGAACCCGTGGTAGTTTACTTTTAATGCCCTAAAGGAGCGAGGGGCATATTAAAATGTCAGTAGTATGCAGAACAAACAAAACTACAAAGAAATTATTAAAAGTATATATGTATACACATGTATATATAATGCATGGGGACATACATATAATATACATGTATACACAAAATAAGGGACAAGAATAGACTAAAAATTAAAATAATGATAAGATAAAAATAAGTATAAGTAGATGAATAAATAAACATAAAAATGATGATTACACTTACCGGTAATCGGATTTTCCAGACCCCACGACAGCACCATAGAGAGAGGGATCCACCCCCAGGGACAGGAAACCTACAGAAATAAAAGGGTGGAGCCTCTCCTCCTATTCAGTGGATTACAGAGCAAGAGAGGGACTCCTACACCATTAATTAGTCTGAGCTGAACAGCATATATTCACATAAACCATACAAATCTTGAAAATAATTTTTTTTTTTAAACCACCACCAAGGGAGGGAATTAGGAAGGGTGCTGTCGTGGGGTCTGGAAAATCCGATTACCGGTAAGTGTAATCATCATTTTTCCCCTCCCCCACAACAGCACCATAGAGAGAATTACAGAGAAAGAACCCTTCCTAGGGAGGGACCACCGCTTGCAAAACCTTTCTACCGAAAGAAAGATCAGAAGAAGAGTGCAGATCCAAATGGTAGTGATGGAAAAAAGTAGACGGGGAAGACCACGTGGCCGCCTTACAAATTTGCTCAATAGAGGCCCCAGACCTTTCTGCCCAAGAAGTGGAAACAGAGCGAGTAGAGTGAGCCTTCACCGAGACTGGAGGAGACAGGCCCTCCTCCAGGTAAGACTGTATAATGCCCAGTCTAAGCCACCTAGACAGGGTACTTTTGGTAGCCTTCTTCCCTTTATTCGGTCCTGAAAAGAGGATGAATAAAGCAGAAGACTTTCTCCATGACTTTGTAATTTTGAGATACTGAATTAGGCATCTCCGCACATCTAGAGTATGAAATGTCAATTGTCCCGAGTTTCTGGGATGGTCACAGAATGAGGGAAGAATAATCTCCTGAGACCTATGAAATTTAGACGACACCTTGGGTAAAAAGGCTGGATCAGGCAATATGATAACTCTATCCTCTAGAATTGTAGTGAAAGGGGGGTTAATGGAAATGGCTTGTAACTCGCTTATCCTTCTAGCCGTAGTGAGGGCCACTAGCAAAACAAGCTTGAAGGTAAGAAGCTTTACGCTTACAGAATCTATAGGCTCAAAGGGTACTTTAGTTAAGGAGTTAAGCACAACATTAAGATCCCACGGGGGAACTCTAGGGGATGAAACTGGCGTCATCCTATCCACTGCTTTGAAGAATCTAATGATCCATGGATTGGAGGCAAAGTTCTGCTCGAATAGAACCGACAGGGCAGAGACCTGTACCTTAAGGGTACTCTTAGCAAGACCTAGGGAAAGGCCTTTCTGTAAGAATTCAAGAACTTGAGAAACAGGGACAGACAAGGGTAAATGCCCTGGGCTCAGTTTACTAAATTCCATAAATTTCTTCCAAGTTCTGGCATAGATGGAAATGGTGACAGGTTTTCTACTTTTAAGCAGGGTCGTAATAAGCTCCTGTGAGAAACCTTTTTTAATTAATAGGCTCCGTTCAAATTCCATGCAGTCAGATGGAGACCATTGACTGCCTGATGAAAAACTGGACCCTGGGACAACAGATCTGGTAGGACCGGCAGAATCCATGGTTCTGAGACTGACATCATCCGGAGCCGGGTGAATCATGCCCTCTTGGGCCAAAAGGGGGCAATAAGGATGACCCTTGCTTTGTCTTCTTTGATCTTTTTCAGGACTGCTGGAATCAACTGGAAGGGGGGAAAAGCATATGCCAGGGGAAAATCCCACTTCAGTAGAAAAGCATCCACCCCATATGGGGATTCTGTTGGATTTAAGGAACAAAAGACCTCCACCTTCTTGTTCTGGCTTGTACTGAAGAGATCTATGACTGGCATGCCCCATGACGCACTGATCCTGGAAAATACTGAGGAGTTCAGGGACCATTCCCCTTGTTTTAATGGATGCCTGCTGAGAAAATCTGCTTGAATATTCTCCTTCCCTTTTATGTGGAGGGCCGATACGTGTTTGACTTGTTTCTCTAGTAGTGTCAATAATTTTTCTGCTTCCCATCGTAGGGACGCTGACCTTGTCCCCCCTTGATGGTTCACGTATGCCACAGTTGTCTGATTGTCCGAAAGAATTCTCACATGGCCTGTGCCTAGTAAGGGCAGGGCTGCTTTCACGGCTAGTCTTACAGCTACCAACTCTTTCCGGTTGGAAGAGTATGATTTTTGGACTGGGGACCAAAGACCCTGAAAATTGTATTGTCGAATGTGGGCACCCCACCCCCAAGGGCTCGCATCCGTGGTCAAGACCACGGGATCTGGGTAGGACCATGGAACCCCCTGAACTAAATTGTCCTTGTCCAGCCACCAAGATAGACTTCTTCTGGTTGTGCCTGAAATCTTTATCCTGACATTCAACATCCCCTTGTGTTTTTTGAAAGCTGCCAGAATCTCCGACTGTAGCTGACGTGAATGAAGTTGTGCCCACTCTACCGCCGGAATGCAGGAGGTAAGGGATCCTAGGACTGACATGGCCTTTCGGGGAGTCAGGGATGTGGAAGAGAGGGATTTTACTTGATTCCAGATTTTTAGAATTTTTTCTTCTGGGAGATACACTTTCAGAGTCTCTGAGTTTAAAATCAGGCCAAGGAACCGCTAATCCTGACTGGTTCTAATTTGGACTTCTTGTAATTCACTATCCAACCCAGTTCTTGAAAGGTATGAATGACAGTCTGGACATTCCTTTGGCAATCCAGCCTGGAACCCGCTATAATCAGAAAATCGTCCAGATATGGAACTATCAAGATGTCTTTGATTCTTATGAACGACATCATTTCCGCTACTACTTTTGTAAATGTTCTTGGGGCCATAGTCAGTCCAAAGGGCAGAGCCTGGAACTGAAATTGCCGGATCTGACCATCCATCTGAATCGCCACTCTCAGGAATTTTTTAAATCGCTGGTGCATTGGTATGTGGAAGTAGGCGTCTTTTAAATCCAACACCGCCATGAAACAATGAGGAAAAAGAAGCTGTATCGTATTCCTCATTGTTTCCATCTTGAATTTTTTGAACACCAGAAATTTGTTCAAATCCCTGAGATTGATGATCGTCCTGTGGGTACCGTCTGGTTTTGGAACCAGAAACAGGTGGGAGAAGAACCCTTTGAATTGTTCTTCTGGAGGAACGGGAATCAAAACATTTTTCTTGATAAGGTCTGAAACTTCTTTTATTATGGGAAAACGACCTTTGAAGTATCCCTGTCGTCTAGGGAGAAGTCCCGAGGCAGGCCAGATCTTGTATTCTTATCCTTAACTGCTTTTTCCTTCTTGTCTGACTTAAGGGTATTTTTAACCTCCGTCTTAATGAGTGATCTAATATCTTCCAAGAAGGATGGGGACTCGTCCGAAATGGTCTTGTCTATGCATTTTTGGCATAATTTCTTCTCATAAGAGGAGGATAGAGAGGTTCTGCACAGCACACATTCCTTGTTTTTTCTCTTTGCCAGCTTTTTCTTTGGGGGCTGGAAAGGAGAGAGCACAAGGCATAACTTTAACAAAAACAACCATAGACTGAGCCACTTACCCCCTGAAGATCAAAGAACTACCGAGACGGGTTTCACTTCAGCCTCAGCAATCTCCTGTCTTCCTTCTCCCTCCATGAAAAAACCGAATGGTAGAAGGTATGGAGTCTATACACTTAGTGAGTGAGAAAAAAAGAAGAGGGGGTATAAGTACCCATTTGGCCCATAGTACCTGTTACCCTGTAACCATCGCCAGGAGGCTCCTACATGCAATATCGACAGGCGCAGACCACTGTATAGCTCACAGTTGGTCTGGCCTGCCTCCCTTAAATACCAAAGGTTCGCATCTCCTGACGCCTTAGAAGCGCGTCACATCCGGTCTAAACCGGAAGTTGTGCATGCGTTCCACATGCGTTCCATTGCGCTGGAGGGCAGACCGGAAGTGCGTCATACCCTTTGCGCGAACCGGAAGTGACCCCACGTGTCCGGAGGCGCTCCTACTCCGAGTCCGGGTGGCAGAACCTCGCTTGTCCAGGACCACCTGACCGCTTGCTGGCGTACCTCATGGGGCAGAGCTCTCCCTGAGAGTTACCCACCTGGCTGCCGCAAGATACGGAGGGCCCCGGAGCACCTCCATACCCTAGGGTCCCGTCAGCCCGCCCAGCGGCGCGATGGACCCCGGCAGCAACCAACGGCCCTCTAGGAAACTCCTAGGACAAAACAAAGGCCGCTGGTGAGACCTGAAAGAAAAAACTGTAGGTCTCCCACTCCAGGGACAGGAAACCACTGAATAGGAGGAGAGGCTCCACCCTTTTATTTCTGTAGGTTTCCTGCTCCCTGGGGGTGGATCCCTCTCTCTATGGTGCTGTCGTGGGGGAGGGGAAAATATATATATATAAGCATCAAAAGGATAAGGCAGCACTCCAGGTAAAGTGAAAAAAGGTGGATCTTTATTCCCTCTGCAACGTTTCAACCGTCTCGATGCAGTCTTTCTCAAGCATATCACACAGTGTCATACAAGGGTATATATACCCACAATCCATAGCAGGAAATTTAGAGTGGCAATTAATCAATATAAAGCATGATTAATTCATAAAAAGTATACAAAACATAATAAAGTGCTTCGTGCATAATAAAGTGAATCTGACTAATACAATTACATGCTGATTCATATATCATAATACATTCACAGTGTATACAGCTTTGTTATCAATCTTTACTGTGATTAAATTGTTGGTTCACAACTCATCCATGTATTTGAAATCACCTGTGTATCAGATAAAGTGCAATCATAACAATAAAAGTTAAAAACAACTCACACCGAAGCACCTGTGCAGCGGCGCCAAGATCCGCGTCCTCACTGTCAAACCGCGCATGCCCAAGAGGTCAACCGCGTCACGGTAAGCGACTCCATTAGGACCGAAGCCAGCAGCCGTCACCAAGGAAACGTGACGTCAGAGACACGCGACCCGGGAGGCGGCTCCATGACCAGACCAGAGGCGTCGCCGGGAAACACCCATGATGCAGGGGCCGCGTCACCAGGTCAGACACGCCTAAACTAGTGGCGTCGCTGCCATAGCAACAACCGGCCCTGCAACATGCTCAGTGTCTCCACAGGATCCAGCGGAAGGCATAGGGCAGGCGCGGGTCCACAAAGGAACGGCGTAGGGAGAGCAAAAGGCCAAATAAGGATCCATAAGAGCATATATAACTGAGGTTTAATAAATACCTCACTAGGTCAACCTGCATTAAAGTATTAACAGAACGGAGTGAACGTGGTCCGAGTATATCGGCAACAGGGATTGCCCCTAAATTATATCTGCCATACTCATATTATTTCACACTGGGACGGGGACCAAAAGAGGCCACGTCGTTCTCACGACCATCGCCCCTGGTCCATATCGGACAAGGGTCCATAGCACATCAATGCCACGGTGCCCAGTTCCAGAAACCGACCCTCATGTTTTAGACCATAAAGAAGACCACCACTCCACAGTAGTATAATTACGGTAGACCCATTAAGTATCTTGTATTTCATATGGCCCAAACGATCTCCCCCAACGCCATAAATCAACAAGGAGACACAGAAATAGACGCCCACTGTCCACGAACCAAAACGGTGGAGTCCCAATAACTGGAGAAAGAAAAGAGAAAGAAGAAAATTAGAAAAAGATAAAACGATCATATGAAGTACATGATCAATTTTCATAATAGATGACAAATGACACTAATAAATATTCACATACACCAGGGCGCAGCAAGTCGAGGACCAAAAGGGACTAGCACAGAAACCCCCTTACACCACACTCCACTTAAAATCGACATTAAGACCATGCGGTCTCAGGGTGTTGAGGCGATGGATCCACCTCAATTCCCTCTGTTTAAGGGCCAGCGTCCTATCACCTCCCCTTCTGGACAAGGTGATATGGTCCACCAACATAAACCTCAAATCTTTTTCTTTGTGTTTGGCCTCCACAAAATGTTTGGGAACCGGCAGATCTTTTCTTTTTTGTCTGATGGAAAACCGGTGATTGTTGAGACGTGCCTTCATGTCACAAGTGGTCTCCCCAACATAGAGGAGACCACAAGGACAGGAAAGCACGTAGATCACAAACGAACTGTTACATGTTAAAAAGTGGCTAATCCCATACTGGGTCCCGGTGACTGGGTGCGTGAACTTCTCACCCTTGATCATATAGGGGCAGTTAACACAACCCAAACAAGTTTGAAATTACTAGATGCATCAAGAATGCCCTGGATCTAGCTTTGGCTCAGGACATTATTGATGGTGAACTCTATACATTTTTGTCTGTAACTCAACCACGTACACCGGTCATATATGTACTCCCCAAGATACATAAATCATTGATTGACCCACCTGGCCGTCCCATTGTTGCCGGCACTGACTCCATTTTTTCCAATATTTCCATTTTTTTGGATAAATTGCTTCGCCAGTATGCGGTTACGGCCAGGTCGTACATTAGGGACACTGGGGATTTTTTGGACAAAATTTCTGATTTGGTGCTGCCGGACAACTGCCTCCTGGCATCCTTTGATGTAACCAGTTTGTATACCTCCATTGACCATGATAGGGGGTTGTCTGCTGTTCGGAGGCAGTTGTCCGGCAGTAGCCATTCTTCACATTGTCAGGATTTTATTGTTCGTTTACTTGATCTGGTGCTGAGAAACAATTATTTTTTATTCATGGAGAGTTTTTATCTCCAATTACGAGGGACCGCCATGGGGTCAAATGTGGCACCCACCTATGCCAATGTCTTCATGGCGGCCCTCGAGGAGGACCTTGTCTATGTATCCCACCACTTCAGGAATGTCCTGGGGTGGTGGCGATACATAGATGACGTCTTCCTCATTTGGCATGGTGATTCCCTTTCGCTAGGGTTATTCCATGACTTTTTGAATAACATGGACCCTGACATTAGTTTCACCGTGGTCCACTCTGCGACCCATGTCCAGTTTCTCGACACCACGGTCACCTTATTGAACAATGGACTTTCCACTGATATTTATACCAAGCCGACTGACTGTAACACACTGTTACATTTTAACAGCTGTCACCCGAGGTCAATTATTAATTCTGTACCCTATGGCCAATTGCTTAGGGTCAAGAGGGTGGTACAGGACCCTGATTTGCTGCCAACCCGGTTTTCACAGATGGTAGATAGGTTTAGGAAAAGGGGTTATCCCGCTCAGGTGATTGATAAACATCTTAGCCGAGTGATAGATTCACAACCGAAACCATCTGCTAACACATGTAGTAAGATTGAGAGGATACCGTTTATATCAACGTATTCGGAGCAGAGTGTTCCCATTGCCCAGATTGTTCGCAAATATTGGCCGATATTGAGGAGTAACTTCCCTGACATTCCAGCTTTGACTTTGCCGCCTCTGCTTTCCTATAGGCGCGCTGCCAACTTCCGTGATAAGTTGGTACGGGCGGACATTCCGACTAAGACCTTGGTACAGTCCCATATTGGCTCCCGAAGAAGGGGTTCCTACCCTTGATTGGGTTGTGTTAACTGCCCCTATATGATCAAGGGTGAGAAGTTCACGCACCCAGTCACCGGGACCCAGTATGGGATTAGCCACTTTTTAACATGTAACAGTTCGTTTGTGATCTACGTGCTTTCCTGTCCTTGTGGTCTCCTCTATGTTGGGGAGACCACTTGTGACATGAAGGCACGTCTCAACAATCACCGGTTTTCCATCAGACAAAAAAGAAAAGATCTGCCGGTTCCCAAACATTTTGTGGAGGCCAAACACAAAGAAAAAGATTTGAGGTTTATGTTGGTGGACCATATCACCTTGTCCAGAAGGGGAGGTGATAGGACGCTGGCCCTTAAACAGAGGGAATTGAGGTGGATCCATCGCCTCAACACCCTGAGACCGCATGGTCTTAATGTCGATTTTAAGTGGAGTGTGGTGTAAGGGGGTTTCTGTGCTAGTCCCTTTTGGTCCTTGACTTGCTGCGCCCTGGTGTATGTGAATATGTATTAGTGTCATTTGTCATCTATTATGAAAATTGATCATGTACTTCATATGATCGTTTTATCTTTTTCTAATTTTCTTCTTTTCTTTCTCCAGTTATTGGGACTCCACCGTTTTGGTTCGTGGACAGTGGGCGTCTATTTCTGTGTCTCCTTGTTGATTTATGGCGTTGGGGGAGATCGTTTGGGCCATATGAAATACAAGATACTTAATGGATCTACCGTAATTATACTACTGTGGAGTGGTGGTCTTCTTTATGGTCTAAAACATGAGGGTCGGTTTCTGGAACTGGGCACCGAGGCATTGATGTGCTATGGACCCTTGTCCGATATGGACCAGGGGCGATGGTCGCGAGAACGACGTGGCCTCTTTTGGTCCCCGTCCCAGTGTGAAATAATATGAGTATGGCAGATATAATTTAGGGGCAATCCCTGTTGCCGATATACTCGGACCACGTTCACTCCGTTCTGTTAATACTTTAATACTTTAATGCAGGTTGACCTAGTGAGGTATTTATTAAGCCTCAGTTATATATGCTCTTATGGATCCTTATTTGGCCTTTTGCTCTCCCTACGCCGTTCCTTTGTGGACCCGCGCCTGCCCTATGCCTTCCGCTGGATCCTGTGGAGACACTGAGCATGTTGCTGGGCCGGTTGTTGCTATGGCAGCGACGCCACTAGTGTAGGCGTGTCTGAACTGGTGACGCGGCCCCTGCATCATGGGTGTTTCCCGGCGACGCCTCTGGTCTGGTCATGGAGCCGCCTCCCGGGTCGCGTGTCTCTGACGTCACGTTTCCTTGGTGACGGCTGCTGGCTTCGGTCCTAATGGAGTCGCTTACCGTGACGCGGTTGACCTCTTGGGCATGCGCGGTTTGACAGTGAGGACGCGGATCTTGGCGCCCCTGCACAGGTGCTTCAGTGTGAGTTGTTTTTAACTTTTATTGTTATGATTGCACTTTATATGATACACAGGTGATTTCAAATACATGGATGAGTTGTGAACCAACAATTTAATCACAGTAAAGATTGATAACAAAGCTGTATACACTGTGAATGTATTATGATATATGAATCAGCATGTAATTGTATTAGTCAGATTCACTTTATTATGCACGAAGCACTTTATTATGTTTTGTATACTTCTTATGAATTACTCATGCTTTATATTGATTAATTGCCACTCTAAATTTCCTGCTATGGATTGTGGGTATATATACCCTTGTATGACACTGTGTGATATGCTTGAGAAAGACTGCATCGAGTGCTGCCTTATCCTTTTGATGCTTATATATAGCCGCCTGAGCCCACGGCTGCGAGGACGTGCACCGGTTTTTTGTCTTGTGCTGCTGAGACCCGCATTTTGTTTCTATATATATATATATATATATATATATATATATATATATATATAATCTGTATATATAAATACAATATAGTTCGTCCATTCATATTATGTAGTTCATGATTAAATACAATATAATTTGTGTTTACATAAAAAATGAATAAATGATAAATGGAGATGGGTGATCAAATCGGTTAGGTAATAAGAATCAAATACCAGTGAATAAAACTACATATAAAAGAATAAACTTGAGTCACGTGATCATTTCCTTACAACAGGAAGACACTCCGCCTTGGGTATTTGCACCTACTGTAGGTGATAGGTCCAGATCATGGGCACAGTGTGTTGGTGCACAAAATGCGAAAGTATTCTGAATACTTAACTCAGAGGAATTGTATTCTTGGTTTCTGGTAGTTTTGAGATATTGGTTATCTGAGTAGCACACACACAATTTTAATGGTTAAGCTTTAGCAATTGGAGATTCATTCAGCCCGAACGGGGTCAGGGTATTTAATTTGAAAATCCAAAACATCTCCCTGCGGCAGAGGGTTTGGTAGGAGTTAGGGACCCATTCTAAAGGTGTGACACGGAGTGAACTAGAGTCCCCATCGTGATGGATAGAAAAATGTCGGGAGACACTATGGGTGACCACTTTGCGATGGATATTCGAACGGTGTTCGTTCATCCGTTCACGTAAAGATTGTGTCGTGCGACCTGTGCGAACTATTGAAAATGGCTGCCAGCAACCTGTGAGAACGACTAGCTGCCAACACTTTCAAAGCTGCATAGGGTGATGAGGAGGTGGGTCCTCACTACACATTACACTGCTTTATAAAAGAACGCAATGATGTGATCCTGCCTACGAAATGCAGCCAACAGGAAAACTTACGGTACCTAAAAAAGTTTATGCAAGTGGCAGAATGAAGTGACGCCATGTCCCCCCCACCTCCCTAGGCAGCACTGTAAGTGGAAGCAAACAATACTGCTCTCATTCTAGGACAGGTTGAGACAGCCATTTTAAATCATTCCTGGAGAACATCTTTAACCCCTTAGGGACACAGCCTTATTTCACCTTAAGGACCAGGCCATTTTTTGAAAATCTGACCAGTGTCACTTTAAGTGCTGATAACTTTAAAACGCTTTGAATTATCCAGGCCATTCTGAGATTGTTTTTTCGTCACATATTGTACTTCATAATACTGGTAAAATGAAGTCAAAAAAATATATTTTTTTTCATTAAAAAATACCTAATTTACCAAACATTTTAAAAAATTAGCAAATTTCAAAGTTTCAGTTTCTCTACTTCTGTAATACATAGTAATACCCCCAAAAATTGTGATGACTTTACATTCCCCATATGTCTACTTCATGTTGGAATCATTTTGGGAATGATATTTTATTTTTTGGGGATGTTACAAGGCTTAGAAGCAAATCTTGAAATTTTTTCAGAAATTTACAAAAACCCAATTTTTAGGGACCACTACAGGTCTGAAGTCACTTTGCGAGGCTTACATAATAGAAACCACCCAAAAATGACCCCATTCTATAAACTATACCCCTCAAGGTATTCAAAACTGATTTTACAAACTTCGTTAACCCTTTAGGTGTTGCACAAGAGTTATTGGCAACTGGGGATGAAATTTGAGAATTTAATTTTTTTGCCTAATTCTCCATTTTAACCCATTTTTTCAACTAACAAAGCAAGGGTTAACAGCCAAACAAGACTGTATCTTTATTGCCCTGACTCTGCCGTTTACAGAAACACTCCATATGTGGCCATAAACGTAGAGTGAAGGGTGCGCTGTTTGGTTTTTGGAAGGCAGATTTTGCTCGACTGTTTTTTTTTTTTTTACACCATGTCCCATTTGAAGCACCCCTAGAGTAGAAACTCCCAAAAAGTGACCCCATTTTAGAAACTACGGGATAGGGTGGCAGTTTTGCTGGTACTAGTTTAGGGTACATATGATTTTTGGTTTCTCTATATTACACTTTTTGTGTGGCAAGGTAACAAGAAATAGCAAGTTTTTTTTGTTATTTATAACATTCATCTGACATGTTTTTTCAGTTTTTGGGCGATTATCTTAACCACTTAAGGACCACAGGTTTATACCCCCCTAGTGACCAGGCCCTTTTTTACAAATCGGCACTCCACAACTTTAGCAGTTTATTGCTCAGTCATGCAACTTACCACCCAAATGAATTTTACCTCCATTTCTTCTCACTAATAGAGCTTTCATTTGGTGGTATTTCATTGCTGCTGACATTTTTACTTTTTTTGTTATTAATTGAAATTTAACGATTTTTTTGCAAAAAAATGACATTTTTCACTTTCAGTTGTAAAATTTTGCAAAAAAAACGACATCCATATATAAATTTTTCGCAAAATTTATTGTTCTACATGTCTTTGATAAAAAAAAAATGTTTAGGTAAAAAAAAAATGGTTTGGGTAAAAGTTATAGCGTTTACAAACTATGGTACAAAAATGTGAATTTCCGCTTTTTGAAACAGCTCTGACTTTCTGAGCACCTGTCATGTTTCCTGAGGTTCTACAATGCCCAGACAATAGAAAAACCCCACAAATGACCCCATTTTGGAAAGTAGACACCCTAAGGTGCCTGATGGGCATAGTGAGCTCATAGAAGTTTTTATTTTTTGCCACAAGTTAGCGGAAAATGATGATTTATTTTTTATTTAATTTTTTTCTTACAAAGTCTCATATTACACTAACTTGTGACAAAAAATAAAAAATTCTAGGAACTCGCCATGCCCCTCACGAAATACCTTGGGGTGTCTTCTTTCCAAAATGGGGTCACTAGTGGCGTAGTTATACTGCCCTGGCAATTTAGGGGACCATATGCATGAGAAGTAGTGTGAAATCAAAATCTGTAAAAAATGGCCTGCGAAATCCGAAAGGTGCTCTTTGGAATGTGTGCCCCTTTGCCCACCTAGGCTGCAAAAAAGTGTCACACATCTGGTATCGCTGTACTCGGGAGAAGTTGGGGAATGTGTTTTGGTGTGTCATTTTACATATACCCATGCTGGGTGAGATAAATATCTTGGTCAAATGCCAACTTTGTATAAAAAAATGGGAAATGTTGTCTTTTGCCAAGATATTTCTCTCACCCAGCATGGGTATATGTAAAATGACACCCCAAAACACATTCCCCAACTTCTCCTGAGTACGGCGATACCAGATGTGTGACACTTTTTGGCAGCCTAGGTGGGCAAAGGGGCACACATTCCAAAGAGCACCTTTAGGATTTCACCAGCCATTTTTTACAGATTTTGATTTCAAACTACTTCTCACGCATATGGGCCCCTAAATTGCCAGGGCAGTATAACTACGCCACAAGTGACCCCATTTTGGAAAGAAGACACCCCAAGGTATTCCATGAGGGGCATGGCAAGTTCCTAGAATTTTTTATTTTTTGTCGCAAGTTAGTGGAATATGAGACTTTGTAAGGAAAAAAATAAAAATAAAAAAATCATCATTTTCCGCTAACTTGTGACAAAAAATAAAAAAATTCTAGGAACTCGCCATGCCCCTCACGGAATACCTTGGGGTGTCTTCTTTCCAAAATGGGGTCACTTGTGGGATAGTTATACTGCCCTGGCAATTTAGGGGACCATATGCGTGAGAAGTAGTTTGAAATCAAAATCTGTAAAAAATGGCTGGTGAAATCCTAAAGGTGCTCTTTGGAATGTTTAAAATGACACCCCAAAACACATTCCCCAACTTCTCCTGAGTACGGCGATACCACATGTGTGACACTTTTCTGCAGCCTAGATGCGCAAAGGTGCCCAAATTCCTTTTAGGAGGGCATTTTTAGACATTTGGATCCCAGACTTCTTCTTACGCTTTAGGGCCCCTAAAAAGCCAGGGCAGTATAAATACCCCACATGTGACCCCATTTTGGAAAGAAGACACCCCAAGGTATTCAATGAGGGGCATGGCAAGTTCATAGAAAAAACATTTTTGGCATAAGTTAGCGGAAATTGATTTTTTTTTAGTTTTTTCTCACAAAGTCTCAATTTCTGCTAACTTGGGTCAAAAATTTAAAACTTTCATGGACTCAATATGCCCCTCAGCGAATACCTTGGGGTGTCTTCTTTCCAAAATGGGGTCAGTTGTGGGGTGTTTGTACTGCCCTGGCATTTGAGGGTCTCCGCAATCATTACATGTATAGCCAGCATTAGGAGTTTCTGCTATTCTCCTTATTTGAGCATACAGGTAATGAGATTTTTTTTCCCGTTCAGCCTCTGGGCTGAAAGAAAAAAATGAACGGCACAGATTTCTTCATTCGCATCGATCAATGTGGATAAAAAATTGGCCGCAGCGCAATAAATTTATTAACTTTAACTTTTATAAACTTTTGAAACAGAACAATAACTTTTTTGCTTACCGGTGATTTATTTATTTTTTTTTTTAACCTTTATTGAACAAACCTCTCCTTCCCCATGGGACAATGTGCAAAGCGCAAATTGCCCAGAGATGCGGCGAAGTACATTATGCACTTTGTCCCAGGTGAAAGGAGAGGTTTGTGGCAGCTCTGTGTGAAAGGGCCCTAAGACCCCTGTGTGCCTGTCCTGTGTACGCAATTCCTATGCTAATAGTGTACTTGAGTGTGGAACTTGCGGAAACACTCCCCTATGCATAGGGCAGGCTGGTCAGGACAGTCAGGACAAAAAAAGGTGGTGTCACGCCTTATTCCACCCCTGCTACAGACACGACATCTTTTTCTTGTGGAACGTTGAGTTGGGGTACCAGGATAGACAGACGGGAAGTGTCTGCCATGTAGCCGGCTCACTACATCAGGGCCTTGGGGCACGGACCCTCCTGGATACAGGATTTCCGAAATGATCTCTTCCTGGAATTTTAGGAAGGATCCTGTTCTCCCAGCCTTACTGTAGAGAACAAAACTATTGTACATCGCCAATTGGATCAAATAAACAGACACCTTCTTATACCAGCGTCTGGTTCTGCGGGAAACTAAATAGGGAGCCAACATCTGGTCATTGAAGTCCACCCCTCCCATGTGAAGGTTATAGTCGTGGACAGAGAGGGGTTTCACAATGACTCCAGTTGCCCGTTCAATTTGGACAGTCGTGTCTGCGTGAATGGTCGACAGAAGGTAAACGTCCCTCTTGTCCCTCCACTTCACCGCGAGCAGTTCTTGGTCACACAAGGCAGCCCTCTCCCCCCGTGCAAGTCGGCTACTAACGAGCCGTTGGGGGAAGCCCCGGCGACTAGGTCGCGCGGTGCCACAGCATTGAATTCCGACTAGATGTAAGTGCCGAAAGAGGGCCACGCTTGAGTAAAAATTGTCCACGTATAAGTGGTACCCCTTGTGGAGTAAGGGTGACACCAAGACCCAGACAATCTTGCCACTGCTCCCCAGGTAGTCAGGACATCCGACCGGCTCCAGTTTTGAGTCTTTTCCCTCATAGACCCTAAAACGATATGTATAGCCTGTGGCCCTTTCACAGAGCTTATACAGTTTGACCCCATACCGGGCGCGCTTGCTGGGGATGTACTGTTTTATGCCAAGGCGCCCGGTAAAATGTACTAGGGACTCTTCTATGCAGATGTTTTGATTAGGGGTATACGCATCTGCAAATCTGGATGACAAATGGTCTATGAGGGGCCGAATTTTATGGAGCCGGTCATAAGCAGGGTGGCCTCTTGGATGACAGGTTTGTCATCTTGGATTGTCCGTAAAATGCATAAAGCACATGATGGCCTCAAAACGTGCCCTAGACATTGCAGCAGAGAACATGGGCATGAAATGTATTGGGTCTTTAGACAAATATGACCGCAATACATTTTTTTTAGTTAGACCCATGCTGAGGAGAAGGCCCAAAAAAAATTTAGACTCTGAAACGGTGACTGGTTTCCACCGGAAAGGCTGGGCATAGAAGCTTTCCGGATTGGCGGTAATAAACTGTGTGGCGTAGCGGTTGGTTTCTGCCACAACTAGGTCATAGAGATCCGCGGTGAAGAACAGCTCAAAAAACTGAAGGGCCGATCCTAAATGAGCCGTCTCCACGCGAACTCCAGACTGGGCGGTGAAAGGGGGCAATACGGGTGCGGCGGAATCAGGGGATTGCCAATTAGGATTTACCAGCACCTCTGGGAGACTAAGGGTTCTACGGGCCTGTGAACGCGGTGGCTGCGACAGGGGAGTTATTGCACGTGCCACCGTACCAGCTGGAACTGCCCTTCTGGTGCTCGCCACTTCACCAGGGAATACGGCAGTGCTGGTAGAAGGTCCAGGCTGTGCTGCGCTGCTGGTGTATGCCGCACCATAAACAAGATCAGCGCTAGCACCACTCTGCTGCAAATGAGGATCATCATGCAGGGTATGCAGAACCCGGACATGGGATTGGGTACGTCTGGCCGTAGCAGGGACCTCTACCTCGTCATCCTCACTAGCCGTTAGAGTGCCACTGCTGTCTACAGGTTCATATTCTGAACCACTGGATTCAGCGGATGAGGCGTCCCCATCGCTTTCATCCATCACGGCCAGAATCCTGTAGGCCTCTTCAGCGGAATACCCCTTGTTCGACATTTTGGGTTCACTAAATTTAGGGGGTATTCCTCTGAGACTACCCGGGAAAAAGAGCAAACCTGCCTAGTAAAAGGGAGTGCTTGCGAAGTAAAGCTGCGATCGCTAATAAAGATCCAAAAAGCTCAAAAGTGATCTTTATAGCGGCGCAGCGATTTTACAGTGTTTTTGCAGTGATCAGAAAAAAAAATTCTGTCACTGCGGCGGGGCGGACTGAACGCAAGTGTGCGCACAAGATCAGGCCTGATCGGGCGAACACTGCGTTTTTTGTAGAACCTAAGGTGACCCTAATGTACTTATATAGATCTGATTGCGATCAGTATTGATCACTTACAGATACTATATAGTACTAGTGCTGATTAGCGACAGCGATGACGCTAATCAGCGACTAATCTGTGACTGCGGTGCGGTGGGCGCTAAACTACCTAGCAAGTAGCTAACTACCTGGCAGGGATGAGGGACCCTTACAGGGGGGGTGATCAATGACAGGGGGGTGGACAAGGGGGTGATCAGGGAGTCTAATATGGGTGATCAGGTGCTAAATAAGGGGTTAATAAATGACAGGGTAATATCTAATGTGTAGTGTGGTGTTTGGTGCTACTTACTGAGCTGCCTGTGTCCTCTGGTGGTCGATCCAAGCGAAAGGGACCACCAGAGGACCAGGCAGCAGTTATATCAGACGCTATTTTCAAAATAGCGTCTGACATAACCATTTCATTGGACGATTCAAAAATCTACAGCCTGCCAGCCAATGATCGCGGCCGGCAGGCTGCAGATGAACTTGTGCACTATGCGTTCCTGTGAACGCGCGCGTTCACAGGAAATCTCGGCTCACGCGAGATGACGCCAATCGGCGTTAGCGTAGCCTGGGAGCGCCGCGGAGATGACGCCTTTCGGCGTTAGCTTAGCGGTAAGTGGTTAAGTAGGGTCTCATTTTTTTGAGGGATGAGATGATGGTTTGATTGGCACTATTTTGGGGTGCATATGACTTTGCTTGCTATTACACTTTTTGTGACGTAAGATGACAAAAAATGGCTTTTTTTTACACCGTTTTTATTTTTTTACGGTGGTCATCTGAGGGGTTAGGTCATGTGATATTTTTATAGAGCCGGTTGATACAGACGCGGTGATACCTAATATGTATACTTTTTTATTTATGTAAGTTTTACACAATGATTTCATTTTTGAAACAAAAAAAAAATCATGTTTTAGTGTTTCCATAGTCTAAGAGCCATCGTTTTTTCAGTTTTTGGGCGATTATCTTGGGTAGGGTATGATTTCTGCGGGATGAGATGATGGTTTGATTGTTCCAATTTTGGCGTACATGCTACTTTTTTTAATCATTTTTATTACCTTTTTTGGGAAGTAAGGTGGGCAGAATTTAAATTTCATCATAGTTTTTTATTTTTTATTTTTATGGCGTTAACAGTTAGGGTAAAGTAACATGACCGTTTTATAGATAAGGTCGTTACGGACGCGGCGATACCAAACATGTGTAGGGAATTTTATTTTTTTCATTTTTAATCAGTGATAAATGTGTTTTTAGATTTTTACTTTTTTTTCACTAGTTTTTTTACCCAGACCCACTTGGTTCTTGAAGATCCAGTGGGTCTGATGTCTGTATAATACAGGACGGTACACTATAAAGTGTTTTGTACTGTATTTTACTTACACTTTGTCTGAACAGATCTCTGCCTTCAGCACAGATCTGTTCAGCACCATGGACAGCAGGATGAGACTGCATCCTGTTGCCATGGGAACCTTCCCCGTCTGCTCAGTTGTGGCCACAACTGCACAGACGGGGAAGGGTAAGGAGGGGGGCTCCCTCCCTCTGTCACTCCTCCTGTCCGGGGGCTGCAAAGGCACAGCAGCCCCCCGATGGGAGAGGGAGCTCCCTCACTGTTATTAACCTTTTACATACAGCGGTCCGTACGGACCGCGGTATGGAAAGGGTTAAACGGCTGACATCGCATCACAGATGTCAGCCGTTTATACCAGAGTGTCAGCAATGTGCTGATACCCTGGTATACCCTCTGGCCACCAACAATTATTCAAGGGGAGGCGGGCGGGGGAACGCGATCCCGTCTGCCGCACCGCCCGCCTCCCGCCCCCCCCCCCCTGCACCTCGCCGACATAAAATCATTCAGGGGTGCGGGGGGTGAAACATATGTATTTCAGGCATATTAAAGTTTCTGATCCCCGCGGTCAGGAACTGCAGGGATCAGAAACTGCAGAAAGCGCATCAAACCGCAGGTCTGAATTGACCTGCGGTTTGTTGCGATCGCCGACATGGGGGGGTCACGGGACCCCCCTGCGCATTTAGCCGAGGTGCCTGCTCAATGATTTGAGCAGACACCTTGTTCCGATCACCGCCGGCCGGGCGGCAGTGATCGGAACAACACATGATGTACCAAACAGATCAGTTTTGCCCTAATACATCAAGAATGGAAAAGGATCTGCTCAGAATGCATCGGTGTGCCTCTGTTCAGTCACCATTCTGCTCTGGAGGCAATTCCGCCTGACAAAGTAGTGCCAAACTGATCCGTCCCGGAATACAATGTAAGTCAGAGGGAACAGATCCGTTTTCTCTGACACAATCGAAAACTGATCCGTCCCCCATTGACTTTCAATGGTATTCAAGACAGATCAATCATGGCTATAGAAGATATAATACAACCTGATCCGTTCATGACGGATGCATGCGGTTGTATTATTGTAACGGAAGCGTTTTAGCAGATCCATGACGGATCCGCAAAAAAACGCTGGTGTGAAAAGTAGCCTTAGTGCTGCTGCGGAGACCAGGCACTGCCCTCATATGTGCACACTATTGGTTTGATCAAGCAACAATGGCTCCAGAGCAGGGTGGATACAAATCAATGATTTAAAAAATATATATAAATAATAATCAGATTTTTTTTTTTATATAAAATGCTTTGAGGAAAATATATTACCATCCAAAGGTTATTCCATCATGAAATAAAGATTTGTTTTTTAATTACGTAGAATAAGGCTGTAGGTGGACTTCCATATTGTTGAATGGATTAGGCAGTGGCTGAGGGACAGACAACATAGGGTTGTAGTCAATGGAGTATATTCAGACCATAGTTTTGTTACCAGTGGGGTACCTCAGGGATCTGTTCTGGGACCCATATTGTTTAATATCTTTTTGAGCGAAATTGCAGAAGGCCTCGTTGGTAAGGTGTGCCTTTTTGCTGATGACACAGAATTGTAACAGGGTTGATGTTACTGGAGGGATACACCAAATGGAAAAGGATTTAGGAAAACTAGAGTAATGGTCCAAAATCTGGCAACTAAAATTTCATGTTGATAAGTGCAAGATAATGCACCGGGGGCATAAAACCCCAAGAGAAGAATATTAAATCAGTGATACAGTCCTAACCTCAGTATCTGAGGAAAAGGATCTAGGGGTCATTATTTCAGAAGACTTAAAAGGTAGGCAGACAATGTCATAGAGCAGCAGGAAATGCTAGCAGAATGCTTGGGTGTATAGGGAGAGGCAATACCAGTAGAAAGAGGGAGGTGCTCATGCCGCTCTACAGAGCACTAGTGAGACCTCATTTGGAGTATTGTGCGCAGTACTGGAGACCATATCTCCAGAAGGATATTGATACTTTGGAGAGAGTTCAGAGAAGAGCTACTAAACTAGTACATGGATTGCAGAATAAAACTTACCAGGAAAGATTAAAGGACCTTAACATGTATAGCTTGGAAGAAAGACGAGACAGAGTGGCTATGATAGAAACTTTTAAATACATAAAGGGAATCAACAAGGTAAAAGAGGAGAGAATATTTAACCACCTGAGCCCCCCTAGCTGAAACACCCTTAATGACCAGACCACTTTTTACACTTCTGCACTACACTACTTTCACTGTTTATTTACTTTTTATGTTATTAATTGAAATTTAACTAATTTTTTTGCCAAAAAATGACATTTTTCACTTTCAGTTGTAAAATTCTTAAAAAAAAAAAAATGGTTTGGGTAAAAACTATAGCGTTTACAAACTATGGTACAAAAATGTGAATTTCCGCTTTTTGAAACAGCTCTGACTTTCTGAGCACCTGTCATGTTTCCTGAGGTTCTACAATGCCCAGACAGTAGAAAAACCCCACAAATGACCCCATTTCGGAAAGTAGACACCCTAAGGTATCGCTGATGGGCATAGTGAGTTCATAGAACTTTTATTTTTTGTCAAAAGTTAGCGGAAAATTATGATTTTAATTTTTTTTTTCCATACAAGTCTCATATTCCACTAACTTGTGACAAAAAATAAAAACTTCCATGAACTCACTATGCCCATCATGAAATACCTTGGGGTGTCTTCTTTCCAAAATGGGGTCACTGCATTTGGGCCCCTAAAATGCCAGGGCAGTATAACTACCCCACAAGTGACCCCATTTTGGAAAGAAGACACCCCAAGGTATTTCGTGATGGGCATAGTGAGTTCGTGGAAGTTTTTATTTTTTGTCACAAGTTAGTGGAATATGAGACTTTGTAAGGAAAAAAATCAAAACAAAAAAATCATCATTTTCCGCTAAGGCTACTTTCACACTAGCGTTCGATCGGATCCGTTCTGAACGGATCCGATCGTAATAATGCAGACGGGGGCTCCGTTCAGAACGGATCCGTCTGCATTATATTAGCTAAAAAAAGCTAAGTGTGAAAATAGCCTCGGACGGATCCGTCCAGACTTTCAATGTAAAGTCAATGGGGGACGGATCCGCTTGAAGATTGAGCCATATTGTGGCATCTTCAAACAGATCCGTCCCCATTGACTTACATTGCAAGTCTGGACGGATCCGCACGCCTCCGCACGGCCAGGCGGACACCCGAACGCTGCAAGCAGCGTTCAGCTGTCCGCCTGTCCGTGCGGAGGCGAGCGGAGCGGAGGCTGAACACCGCCAGACTGATGCAGTCTGAGCGGATCCGCTCCATTCAGACTGCATCAGGGCTGGACGGCTGCGTTCGGGTCCGCTCGTGAGCTCCTTCAAACGGAGCTCACGAGCGGACCAGCGAACGCTAGTGTGAAAGGAGCCTAACTTGTGACAAAAAATTAAAAATTCTAGGAACTTGCCATGCCCCTCACGGAATACCTTGTGGGGTAGATATACTGCCTTGTGAAATCTTCTGGGCTGAAAGAAAAAATGAATGCCACAGATTTCTTCATTCGCATCGATCAATGTGGATGAAAAAATCTCTGCCCAAAAAAAAAAAAAAAAGGAGGGGAAAGGAGTCTGTCGGGACATAGGAGCTCCGCCCAACATCCATACCCACTTAGCTCGTATGCCCTGGCAAACCCGATTTCTCCATGACCACCGCCGCCTCCTCAGCTCATATGCCTCGGCAAACGTATCTTTTACTGCAGAGGAGACATCTCGTCTTGCAGCGCCGCATACACAGACTTGTGTGTAATCTGACTGCAGCGCAATGCTTCTGTCAGAATGCACATCAGTGCTGCAGCTAGTCGATCGGTTGGTCCACCCGGAAGGTAAAAAAAAAAAAAACTGCCCACAACGCAATAAATTTTATTAACTTTATAATAACTTTAGAACAGAACATATAAAACTTTATTTAACTTTTGAAACTGAACGTTAACTTTTTTGCTTACTGGTGTATTTTATTAATTTTTTACCTTTATAGGACAAACCTCTCCTTCCCCATGGGACAATGTGCAAAGTGCAAATCGCCCAAAGATGTGGCGAAGTGCGTTATGCACTTTGTCCCAGGTGAAAGGAGAGGTTTGCAGCAGCTGTGTGCGAATGGGCCCTAACAGCCCGGTGTGCCTGTCCTGTGAGATGTGATCCCTATGCTAAGTGTACCTGTGTGTGGTACTTCCGGAAACACTCTTCAAAGCATAGGGCAGGGTGGTCAGGGCAGTCAGGACAGAAATAGCGGGTGTCACGCCTTATTCCACTCCTGCTACAGGCACAACATCTTTTTCGGGGTGACTGTTGGGTTGAGGTACCGGCAACGACACTGGGGAAATGTCGCTCGTGTAGACGGCTAACTACACTAGTGGCTGGGGCCACAGAACCTCCTGGATACAGGAGGTTCTCGATGATCTCTTCCTGAAATTTGAGGAAGGATCCTGTTCTCCCAGCCTTACCATAGAGAACAAAACCATTATATGCAGCCAATTGAATTAAATATACAGACACCATCTTATACCAGCGTCTGCGTCGGGAAACTAAATACGGAGACAACATCTGGTCATTGAAGTCCACCCCTCCCATGAGCAAATTATAGTAGTGGACACAGAGGGGCTTTTCAATGACTCTGGTTGCTCGCTTAATTTGGATGGTCATGTCTGCGTGAATGGAGGAGAGCATGTAAACGTCACGCTTGTCTCTCCATTTCACGGCGAGCAGTTCTTCGTTACACAAGGCAGTCCTCTCCCCCCCTTGCAAGACGGGTGGTAACGAGCCATTGAGGGAAGCCCGCGCGACTAGTTAGCGCGGTTCCACAACCGCCAATCTGTTCTAGGAACAAATGCCTGAAGAGGGCCACATTTGTGTAGAAATTGTCCACATAAAGATGGTACCCCTTGCCAAATAAGGGTGACACCAAGTCCCAGACTGTCTTCCCACTGCTCCCCAGGTAGTCAGGGCAACCGACTGGCTCCAGGGTCTGATCTTTACCCTCATAGATCCGAAATTTGTGGGTATAGCCTGTGGCCCTTTCACAGAGCTTATACAATTTGACCCCATACCGGGCGTGCTTGCTTGGGATGTATTGTTTGAAGCCAAGGCACCCAGTAAAATGTATTAGGGACTCGTCTACGCAGATGTTTTGCTCAGGGGTATACAAATCTGCAATCTTCTGGTTGAAGTGGTCTATGAGGGGCCGAATTTTGTGGAGCTGGTCAAAAGCTGGGTGGCCTCTGGGACAGGAGGTGGTGTTGTCGCTAAAGTGCAGGAAACGCAGGATGGCCTCAAATCGTGCCCTGGACATGGCAGCAGAGAACATGGGCATGTGATGAATTGGGTTTGTGGCCCAATATGACCGCAATTCATGCTTTTTGGTTAGACCCATGTTGAGAAGGCCCAGAAAATTTTTTTAATTCGGAAACTTGGACTGGTTTCCACCGGAAAGGCTGGGCATAAAAGCTTCCCGGGTTGGCGGATATAAATTGAGTGGCATACCGGTTTGTTTCTGCCACAACTAAGTACAAGAGCTCCGCAGTCAAGAACAGCTCAGAAAATCCCAGGGCCGAACCAATCTGAGCTGTCTCAACCCGAACTCCAGACTGGGCGGTGAAAGGGGGAACTAATGGTGCGGCTGAAGTTGGGGACTGCCAATCTTCACTTCCTGCCGCACTGCATTGTGGGTCTCAGTGCAGGGCAGCATCTGCTGATTTCTCCTGTCTAACATCGTGTCCCTGCACCCGCCCCCCTCATAGCATATTCATGCACCCTGCACAGCATCTACTCCTCCTTCGATCCGCCCCCCTCATACAGATTCATCCTCTTGCCTCATATTCCTTCCCCATATGTACGCCCATAAACTTCTCCTTACTCTATCTCTGGCATCTGTCATGTGCTCAGTGTTTGCAGCGCTTAGAGACAATCGGACACCGTCACACTTCCACATGTATCCATAAACATACCGAACACTGTCACACTAAGGGGCACGCTCCCACATGCATCCATAAACATACCGGACACGTTCACACTGTAAGGGGCACGCTCCCATCTCTCTATATATATATATATATATAGATATAGATATACACACACACACACACACATATACACACACACACATACACATATTTCAAGGTAAACCTTATCTACTGAACAGTTGAAACCGATGTATAACCACAGGAAAGGGAAAAAAAGATTCATTCCAAAACACAAGTACGGGGTAAAAAAATTATTTTAAACTAGACAAGCAGCCTCATTACATAAATAGGATTATCCGTTTATTTCAAATCAACCAAAAAAAAAAAAAAAAAAAAAAAAAAGCAGACTGATTACACTAATATTACCTTTTCTTTCAACTGAGCCATTGTTTTATTTTTATTATTATTATTATTTTTTACGCAATCAACATGCCATTGTCTAAATGCAATTAACATGTCCATGTCATCCTGTGGTGCTGTGGTGAAAGGAATTCCTCCTTTCTAAAGCCTTCTGCCCCATTAGCTAGTAATGCTGATGGGAGGAGTTTTCTATGCTAACAAGCATAGTAATCCTCCTCCATTCATTGTAATGCTGAAGGACCGGTGTTATGTTATTAGATTACTAATAGACAAATGTCCCCAATCCCGGACAACCCCTTTAATCCTAACTTCTACAAACCTATGAATGCATTATAAACCTAATCAAACTAATATGAAAAGTTGTTATTCTAAAAATCTTCATCTACTTGCATATTATAAGTTATACCAGCAAGTTCCGTCGTCGGAACTGCCTGCCGGATCCGCCGATCTGGATGTAACAAAGCAATTGTGAGACGCATCCGGATCCATCTCACAAATGCATTGCAAGAACGAATCAGTCTCTCCGCTTGTCATCTTTGCATCTATTTTGAATGACGGGTCCGGCACTAATACATTACTATGGGGAAAAATGCCGTATACGGCATTCTGGCAAGTCTTCCGTTTTTTTCCGCTGGAGATAAAACCGTAGCATGCTGCGGTTTTCTCCGTTCAGAATGCATGGGGACAGTGGCGTAGGGATCGCCATAGCAACCATAGCAGTGGGGGCCCATCCAGACCGCATTCATTTTATTATTATTATTATATATTTTTTTTTGTAACACAGACAGGCAGCCAGGCCCAAACGCCCGCCCAGTGGGGCTTGGGCGGTCCGCTGCTCAGGCCTTGCTGGGGGGAAGGCAAGGAAGGAGTAGTCACCGTCAGGTCAGGACTGGAGCAGGCGGGGGCCGGGGGCGCACTGCCGCACAAGCAGAAGATGAGGTAGGCGGTTGAGAGGGGGCCGGAACGGGGGAGTACCTGTGGGTTGGCCACTCTGTGAGACTAGTGTGAAAGACCTGCGAGGATGTCACAGTCATGTGATCAATTACAAGAGGGGTGGAGTTTAGTGTGGAGGCGGAGCCCGACTGAGTGGAGGACCTGTGGTGATGTCACCCGGAGTGCGGAGCCAGGCACCAGCGCCGCAGGGCAGGAAAGATTATTTCCTCCTACGCCTCCTCACACAGCCACGGAAAAGAGCTCGGGAGCCTCAGCCTTGAGTGAGACTTGCAGAAGGAGGGGCCGGGTCCCAGTAAAAAAGCCAGATCATTGCCTCCTCCTTCTGCAGTCCTCCGTGCTCCTGACATGCCCCACGTTCTTCTGTAATCACCAGAGGGTGACCACTCAATGTGGCTACTCGTGCCTTTTTACCATCACTGCAGAGTTGCTTCCTGTCCTGCTTGCTGCTGGCCTGTCTTCAAACTTTTTTTTTCCCCTTCTTTTGTCCAGTTGTTTAATTTTAACCCCCTTGAGGCTCATCCATGTCACAGTGACTGAGCTTTTTCCATTAGCCAAATAGTGAGTCTCAGCCAGCACCACTCCCCTCCCATGATGTCCCATTTACTTGTAATTAGGACACGCTGTAAGATTTAGCATGGAGAAGTAGTACTTGTCCATGCTAAATCTTTAGAGCGTGTCCTTAGAAGGTGTTGTCAGTAGTTACTGTCACTCAGCGCTGCTGTCACCACCAAGTATCGCTGATGACCCACCTTTAGGGTCCAGTCACACGACTGTAATTCTGGGTCTGCCTCCGTGCCACAATTTTGCGCAATGTGTGCGGACCCATTCATTTCAATCGGGCTGCAAAAGATGCAGACCGCAACAGTTGTCAGTGTACAGAGAGAGAAGGGGGCCCGTATAGAAAGGATCAATATGAGGCTTCTTTCACATCACCGTTCAGCCATTCCGTTCTCCTGCTCAGTTTAGGAGCAGGATAATGGAAAGGACAGATTTGGAACATAACAGAGCCAAACGGAGCCTACGGACCCCATAGACTATAATAAAGTATATTAGGTTTCTGCTCAGAAGATGATTTTGGAGCAGAAACAAAAGTAGTGCCGCTTCAAAAATCTTCTTCTGAGCGAACACCTAACAGACCCCATTATAGTCTATGGCAGGCATGTCCAAACTGCAGCCCCCCAGCTGTTCCAAAACTACAACTCCCAGCATGCCTGGATAGCTTACAGCTATTAGAGCATGCTGGGAGTTGTAGTTTTGCAACAGCTGGAGGGCCGCAGTTTGGACATGCCTGGTCTATGGGGTCCTTAGGATCGGTTAGGCTCAGTTATGTGCCGAATCTGTCCTTTCCATTCTCCTGCTCCTAAATGGAGCAGGAGAACGAAAAGGCTGAACGGTGATGTGAAAGAAGCCTGAGCTGTCACTGGGTTTTCACCGCGGTCTCAGGCGGCTGCCTGCATGGCCCAGCTTATGATAAGCCGGGCCATGCAGGCAGTGTTGTGCTCCACTCACTATGCGGTGCTGAGACAATGTATGGAGCGGACTGCGGTGGTGAGCCTGCCCCATACACAGCAGGTGCTGTGACGATCTCACCATTGTATAAGTGTCTGTCCCTGTGCGTGTCCCTGTGTGTGTGTCTGTCACGTGTGTGTGTGTGTGTGTGTGTGTGTCTGTGTGTCTCTCCCTGTGTGTGTCACCATCACCATGCCCACAGTGTTCCTATGTCTTGACGCAGCTGCATCAGACGTTCTGTGCGGGGCAAGAAGATGGAAGAGGAGGCAGCGCCGCCGGCATGAAGTCCCATGGGAGAAGCACAGGGAGGCACATTAAGGACGTAGGTAACACTAGCATACGATCTACACTAGTGTTATCTGTGGTTTTACATAGGACTGCAGGTAACACTATCACATTATCAGCTCTAGTGTTATCTGTAGTTTTACCTAGGACTGCAGGTAACACTACTAAAATTGGATTTTTTGTACTCACCGTAAAATCCTTTTCTCGTAGTAGGCATTGGGGGACACAGCACCATGCGTATATGTCCAACTACCACTAGGAGGCGACACTAGACATAAAAAGTGTTGGCTCCTCCCCGTTGGACTATACCCTCTCCACAGGCACTAGGCTAATCAGTTTGTACCAAAAGCAGTAGGAGAGAGAAGAAAGGCAAGGAACCAATAACTCCCGTACCGGGAAAGATCAAGAGACCAGCCCGGAGAAGCGGAAGTAAAAAACATAGGGTGGGATCTGTGTCCCCCAATGCCTACTACGAGAAAATGATTTTACGGTGAGTACAAAAAAATCCAATTTTCTCGTGCATGGCATTGGGGGACACAGCACCGTGGGACATCCCAAAGCAGTCCCCGAGGGTGGGAAATGAACAGCCATGCCACCGGTTGGGCACACAGGTGTAAGAGAACCATGTGACCCAACAGGAGAAATGCACGGAATAGAAAAGAAGCCTCATAACCAGGGAGAAACCCCAAGGGAGCAAAAGTGAAGACTGCCAGCACCCCAGGACAAATGCCTGGGAGTAGGTCCCAATTGCAAGAAGAAGACAAAAGGGAACACCCAGCTCATCCAAAAGGTGAAGAGAGGATAGGACAGCACCGCGTATCGGAGCTACCTAACAGTCTAATTGTCTCAGGCTAAAGCACAAACATCCTGTGGCCAGCCCTTGACAGGTCAGGGGAGCAGGAAACATGGAATCACAGAAGGCCAAACGAGGGATGAAAGCCATAGCAAGGCTCACATGTGAAGGGAGCAGGACTCCCCTCACCGCAAAGCAGGTGATAAAGTAAAGCGCACTATTGAAAAGAGAAAAAAACTCCAAAGACGCTAAGGGAAACCACCAATCCAGGAAAAGAGAAAAAAACAAGACCGGCATCCCAAAATCAGGAGACGAGGAACGAACCTCTGAAAATAAAATATCGCTTAGAAGCGCAAGACCGGAGAAACTCTGGCCAAACTAAGTAACAGGCAAGAAGGGAACCAGATGCAGGCCCAGGAAACCTCAGCAGGGACACACTGGAGTAAGGGAAGCCATAACAAGGCTCACATATGAAGGGAGCAGGTCTCGCCCCACCGCAAAGCAGGAGATGAAGGTAAGCGCCCAATTGAAAGGTGAAAACCCCAAGGACGCTAAGAGAAACCGCCAACCCTTGGAAGGGAGGGGGTAGAAGTAAAGGCCAGGAAAAAAGATAAGACCCGCATCCCAAAACTAGGAGACGAGGAACGAGTCTCTGAAAACAAAACAACGCTGAAATCTCAGCAGGGACACACTGGACTGAGAGACATGGGAGGAGAAGGAGAGTACTCCCAACCGTCCAAGGAGGAAGTCCCTCCTGAAGGAGACCATAAGGTGGAAATGCAAACCGCAGAACTAAACCACTCAATACCAGATACTTGACGTGGGAGGACGGGAAGATAGACACGAATCCCAAAAGGTCCACAAGGCTAATGGAACCTACAAGGGGAACAATCAACCCAGCCCCCCCAAACAACGATCATCCTACAGAATCGGTGTGGTCAAATGAACGGGGACAGGGACTCCAGAAAGGAGTGCCCGGTATGGGCTCACTAAGCACCAGGAACCAAACCACCAGAGGACAACAAAAGCCAGAATAGCCAAGAAAAAAAATGAAACGAACCACCATAGGGGGAGGAACTGGCCACGGACAACTAGCCAATCTAAGAATAGTGGCTAGCAACCTGCATACATTGTCCCGGGGAGGGCAAGTACAGCGGCTTGGGTTGTACCACTAAATCGAAAGACACCCCTATGCATAAGGAATGGCGAAATCGATATGAAAGAAACTGGGTGTGACTACACAAAATGCAGAAACCAGCTGCAACCGACACACAGAAGGCTCCCCGGGGGAGAAAGTACCTGACAGGCACAGACAACAGCAAGGTCCAAGGGAACTGCCCTCTATCATAAAGTACAACCAAGCAGAAAATATAAGAGAACACACGGACCCAGAGGGAACTACGGAACCCCGTCCGATGCCAGAGCAATCAGCAGAAAATTCACCTACCAGGCAGGAGTGTGGTGCTCAGTGGTTCTGTCCCCGACTCATCAGGAAGGACGTCCAGCGAGGAAAATGCCGCTGACCCCAGAAGGATTTCGTGTGGCGGAGGACATCCAGAGATGGCCTAAAACTGCTGCAGCGGCCGGTGCTCACCAAGCTACGTACCCCAAGAAGGAGAAAATCCAGTGTAGATCACTGTACCCCACCAGGAACGGTCCGCTCTGTAATAGAAAACAACAGGGTACTCCTTTATAACATGGGGTAACGCAGAGTGCAGCAGACAGCAGTATTTTATTAGGATGGCAATAGCCACCATAGCACAAAAGCCAACAACCACCTGGCCATGGTGTAGGGAGCGTGGTTGTATGTGGACCACCCACCAGATCAGATCAGTCATATACCACTAGACCGACAAGGTGGAGGTGGGTGTTGGGCTTGCCCACCCCTGCCAGATATGGTTACTGTGTATATGCTGAACCAGGAGGCCTGAGGACAGAGCCCTGAGAAAGTACAAGGAGACCATAGAGCATGACAGCAACGGAGTGGCAGAGGTATGGAAGAACCAAAAAGGGTAGTAACCAACATCCGCAGCACAGATCAGAGCTCGGGGAGGAAAACAGCCAGCAATACAGAAACCGTATAGGGTCCAACACGTGGGATGCTAAAAATCCTGGCCAAAAACCGAGGTAAAGGGACTGCATGTTGCACTCTAAAGAGAGTGGAAACAAAGCCACAGCATCCAGGAATGCAACCACATTTGGAGGGTACAGGTCCTCAACCTGTAAGGTAGAAATACGGCTGTTGTAGTGCAATACGACCAGACAGGTGCCGTGGGTACAGAATCTGGAAATGATTTAAGATCAGAGCGATGTGGACGCATGGTGCACCCTAGGACCGGAAAAGAACAACAGCTACCGCGTTAGCAATGATACCAATATTCCACTCGGGAAGGGGAAAATAGGGCCGCACGGTACCACCAAAGAACGACAGGCGCACACCACAATTAGGTAGGTGCAATGGCAACTGACGGAGGCCCCTATTTCCCAGAGGGAAACAGGGCCGCATCAACAGATCTGGAGATGGTGCAGGAACTTCAGCTATGAAGGAAAAGGATGGCTGTTTGGTGCACACTATGGTGAGGTAGGTGCAGTGGCCACGGCAATACAAGGTGGCCTCATCATCTCATCCGGTAAGGGAGAAATAGTGCAGCAAGGCACACCATAAGTCCAGAGAGGAGCAACGGCTACAGCCTCTGGAGATAGTGTAGGTACTCTACCTATGAAGGGAGCAAGGTGGCAGCTTGGTGCACAGTAGAACCAAACAGAGGCAATTGCTACAGCAATTGAGTGACCTCTATAGCTCGCCAGGAAGGGAGAAATAGCACCGCACGGAACACAATAGAGCCCGCCAGGGATACTGGAAACGGCATCAGGAGATGGTGTAGGAACTCTACCTATGAAGGGAGCAAGGTGGCTGGAAACAGACAGGTGCAATTGCTGCGGCAATTAAAGACGGCCTGTATATCTCGCCCGGCAGGGGGAAATAGCGCCGCATGGAACACCATAGAGTCAGTCAGGAGTAATGGCTACAGAATCTGGAGTAGGTGTAGGAACTCTACCCAAGAAAGTGAAAGGCGGCTGGAAACAGAAGTAATCGCCACGGCAATAAAAGTCAGCCTGTACATCTCTGGTACAGCCACTACAAAAAAAACTTTAGGGGCTGAGAAGGGTTACCAACCCTAGAAAAGGCGTTTGCCTGTATCAGCTTGCTTAGAACATAGCCCCTGGTATAGGGGAACCAAGAAGGTCCGACGTGTACCGCCTACGAGGGCGTACGTATCAGAGACACCAAGTAGGTTTCCCAGTTACTAAGCACGGTGACGGCTGCATTACCTGTGCGCTAATTACCTGTACAGGCAGGAAAACTCCACCTGAAAGTCCACTAGAGGGGCACCAAACCTGGGTAGGGTAGGTTCCTCCGTGCACGTTTGTCTTGACCACACAGAGGGATACTGCATGGTGGAAGAGCCTGCATAAGCAAATCAGCCAGAGGCTGCCTACCGGACCCCAGGAGCTGTACAGCGCGCCCCATGCAGGAGAGCAGTAAGATGGTGACCCAGTGAGAGAAGCAGCCGGAGAAGGAACCGCCCCTCTGAGCCAGAGCAGGGAACACACACTGGATTCGACAGGCAGGAGAGGCCCCTCCCAGGCTTCCCCCACGGAGGGGAGGAGACAGAGCAAGCCCGGGAAGCTCAGGAGAGGGCGGGGAGTTGCGGCCTAGTAGGCCCGAAAAGCCGGGGCCTCAATTAGTGGAGTGCGGCCGGGGACGGACGGCCGCGATCGCGGAAGTGCACCGGAGAAGCTGCGATGAACGGGGGCCAGGTGGGGGGAGAGAACTGGAGAAGCGACCCCGATACAGAAGAAACAGAAGGCCAGGGGGCTACTGGGGCCAAGATACAGCAAGAGATGCAGGTATTCGAGAAGAGAAGGGGGGGAAACGTGCCCAGGCCCGGGGAGGAGGGACACCCTAATCTAATCTAACATACTCACCCTCAGACGTCGGACCCCCTCGGCGGACTCAACACGGGAACCGTGGGACTGCCAGAATTCCACTGCAGAAGCAGAGCTGGGGACTGGGTGGCTGCCAGGTACCTGAGTACGCGCCCGCAGGGGGGCAACTAAGGTGGAACACGATGGAGCCACCCCTGCCGCAGGCCGGAACCTACATAGAAGAAAAAATGATTGAAGAAAAAAGAAAATAAAGTAGCAGGATGACCTGCACAAAAAGCAGGTCAGGTCTGCCTCCTATGGACACTAGAACAAGACTGATTAGCCTAGTGCCTGTGGAGAGGGTATAGTCCAACGGGGAGGAGCCAACACTTTTTATGTCTAGTGTCGCCTCCTAGTGGTAGTTTGACATATATCCATGGTGCCGTGTCCCCCAAATGCCATGCACGAGAAATTTTCTGTACTCAGATAGCCAGTACTGTGTTATCTGTGTTGTTACATAGGGCTGCAGGTGATATCTACTACATTATCTATACTCAGAGAGTTATCACTATGTAAGGGGGCCCATTGAGACTTTATCGCCCAAGGGCCCACAAGGACGGATCCAGCATTTTTCCCCATAGGAATGTTAATACATTCCTATTGGGAAAAATGCCGGGATCTGTCCTAATGTGTGGGATCTGTTCCTCCGGCCTGCGCATGCGCAGACCGGAAAAAATTTGAAAATAAATACAAGACTGATCCATTCTTGCAATGCATTTGTGAGACAGATCCGCATCTGGATCAGTCTCACAAATGCTTTCAGTCACATAAAAATCAGCGGATCAGGTGGGGAGTTCAGATGATGGAACTGCCTGCCGGATCACACTGCCGCAAGTGTGAAAGTAGCCTAGGTGGCTGTTTCTTTGCCAAAATGCCATTAACCACTTCAGCCCCGCTAGCTGAAACCCCCTTCATGACCAGAGCACTTTTTACACTTCAGCACTACACTCCTTTCACCGTTTATCGCTCGGTCATGCAACTTACCACCCAAATGAATTTTACCTCCTTTTCTTCTCACTAATAGAGCTTTCATTTGGTGGTATTTTATTGCTGCTGACATTTTTACTTTTTTTGTTATTAATCAAAATGTAACGATTTTTTTGCAAAAAAAATGACATTTTTCACTTTCAGCTGTAAAATTTTGCAACAAAAACGACATCCATATATAAATTTTTTCGCCAAATTAATTGTTCTACGTGTCTTTGATGAAAAAAAAATGTTTCGGCAAAAAAAAAAAATGGTTTGGGTAAAAGTTATAGCGTTTACAAACTATGGTACAAAAATGTGAATTTCCGCTTTTTGAAACAGCTCTGACTTTCTGAGCACCTGTCATGATTCCTGAGGTTCTACAATGCCCAGACAGTAGAAAAACCCCACAAATGACCCCATTTCGGAAAGTAGACACCCTAAGGTATTCGCTGATGGGCATAGTGAGTTCATAGAACTTTTTATTTTTTGTCACAAGTTAGCGGAAAATGATGATGATTTTTTATTTTATTTTTTTTTCTTACAAAGTCTCATATTCCACTAACTTGCGACAAAAAATAAAAAATTCTAGGAACTCGCCATGCCCCTCACAGAATACCTTGGGGTGTCTTCTTTCCAAAATGGGGTCACTTGTGGGGTAGTTATACTGCCCTGGCAATTTAGGGGCCCATATGTGTGAGAAGTACTTTGCAATCAAAATCTGTAAAAAATGACTGGTGAAATCCGAAAGGTGCACTTTGGAATATGTGCCCCTTTGCCCACCTTGGCATCAAAAAAGTGTCACACATCTGGTATCGCCGTACTCAGGAGAAGTTGGGGAATGTGTTTTGGGGTGTCATTTTACATATACCCATGCTGGGTGAGAGAAATATCTTGGCAAAAGACAACTTTTCACATTTCTTTTATACAAAGTTGGCATTTGACCAAGATATTTCTCTCACCCAGTATGGGTATATGTAAAATGACACCCCAAAACACATTCCCCAACTTCTCCTGAGTACGGCGATACCACATGTGTCACACTTTTTTGCAGCCTAGATGCGCAAAGGTGCCCAAATTCCTTTTAGGAGGGCATTTTTAGACATTTGGATCCCAGACTTCTTCTCACGCTTTAGGGCCCCTAAAAAGCCAGGGCAGTATAAATACCCCACTTTGGAAAGAAGACACCCCAAGGTATTCAATGAGGGGCCTGGCGAGTTCCTAGATTTTTCATTTTTTTTGCATAAGTTAGCGGATATTGATTTTTTTTTGTTTTTTTCTCACAAAGTCTCACTTTCCGCTAACTTAGGACAAAAATTTCAATCTTTCATGGACTCAATATGCCCCTCAGCGAATACCTTGGGGTGTCTTCTTTCCGAAATGGGGTCACATGTGGGGTATTTATACTGCCCTGGCTTTTTAGGGGCCCTAAAGCGTGAGAAGAAGTCTGGAATATAAATGTCTAAAAATGTTTACGCATTTGGATTCCGTGAGGGGTATGGCGAGTTCATGTGAGATTTTATTTTTTGACACAAGTTAGTGGAATATGAGACTTTGTAAGAAAAAACAAAAAAAATATATATATATTTCCGCTAACTTGAGCCAAAAAAATGTCTGAATGGAGCCTTACAGGGGGGGTGATCAATGACAGGGGGGTGATCAATGACAGGGGGGTGATCACCCATATAGACTCCCTGATCACCCCCCTGTCATTGATCACCCCCCTGGTAAGGCTCCATTCAGACGTCTGTATGATTTTTACGGATCCATGGATACATGGATCGGATCCGCAAAACACATGCGGACGTCTGAATGGAGCCTTACAGGGGGGTGATCAATGACCGGGGGTGATCAGGGAGTGTATATGGGTGATCACCCCCTGTCATTGATCACCCCCCTGGTAAGGCTCCATTCAGACGTCCGCATGATTTTTACGGATCCATGGATACATGGATCGGATCCGCAAAACACATGCGGACGTCTGAATGGAGCCTTACAGGGGGGTGATCAATGACAGGGGGTGATCAGGGAGTGTATATGGGATGATCACTCCCCTGTAAGGCTCCATTCAGATGTCCGCATGTGTTTTGCGGATCCGATCCATGGATCCGTAAAAATCATGCGGACGTCTGAATGGAGCCTTACAGGGGGGTGATCAATGACAGGGGGTGATCAGGGAATCTATATGGGTGATCACCCGCCTGTCATTGATCACCCCCCTGTAAGGCTCCATTCAGACGTCCGCATGTGTTTTGCGGATCCGTTCCATGTATCCATGGATCCGTAAAAATCATACGGATGTCTGAATGGAGCCTTGCAGGGGGGTGATCAATGACAGGGGGGGGTGATCAATGACAGGGGGTGATCAGAGAATCTATATGGGTGATCACCCCCCTGTCATTGATCACCCCCCTGTAAGGCTCCATTCAGACGTCCGTATGTGTTTTGCGGATCCGATCCATGTATCTGTGGATCCGTAAAAATCATACGGACGTCTGAACGGAGCCTGACAGGGGGGTGATCAATGACGGGGGGGGGGGGGGTGATCAGGGAGTTTATATGGGGTGATCAGGGGTTTATAAGGGGTTAATAAGTGACGGGGGGGGGGGGGTGTAGTGTAGTGTTTGGTGCGACTTCACTGACCTACCTGTGTCCTCTGGTGGTCGATCCTAGCAAAAGGGATCACCAGAGGACCAGGTAGTAGGTATATTAGACGCTGTTATCAAAACAGCGTCTAATATACCTTTAGGGGTTAAAAAAAATCACATCTCCAGCCTGCCAGCGAGCGATCGCCGCTGGCAGGCTGGAGATCCACTCGCTTACCTTCTGTTCCTGTGAGCGCGCGTTCACAGGAAATCTCGGGTATCGCGAGATGACGCGCCGATGCGTCCAGGAGGAACAAATCAACCACCTCCCGGACGCATCGGCGCGTTAGGCGGTCGGGAGGTGGTTAACCATTACCACACAACACTATTAAATAATGCAGCTGCGCCTGCCAGGCTTGAGCAGGTATATGTGTGAATAGGGAAGATGCTGAGATCCGGAGGTACTATCTCAGTATCTTCCCTAATCCATATTCACACATATACCTGCTCAAGCCTGGCAGGCGCAGCTGCATTATTTAAAGGGGGGGGGGGGGGGGCATAAAATGTTTTTGCTATGGGGCCCAGTCATTTCTAGCTACGCCCCTGCATGGGGATATGCCTGATCAGTTCTTTTCCAGTATAGAGCCCCTGTGACGGAACTCTATGCCGGAAAAGAAAAATGCTAGTGTGAAAGTACCCTAAAATATTAAGTTTAAATCCCCCCTTTCCCAATTTTACATAGAAAATACATAAACAATAAATAAACCTATTACTTAGCACTGCGTCCGAAAATTCCAAACTATTACATTTTAAAAAAATCTCTCTTATGCGGTGAGCGCCGTAACAGAAATAAATAAAAAACATGCGATTCACCATTTTTTAGTCACCTTGTCACCCCAAAAAATAGGATAGGACTGTTCTATTATGGGCCGAACGTTTCATAAAATGGAAAATGCACGCGGCTTTTATTTTTTATTTTTGTGTGTGGTATTTGAGTATCGCAATACTTTTTTATGGTGATGAAAGCGAATCAAAATTTTGGTATCGAAACAACCCTACGCCGATCTGATCGTACATACTGAATATGTGTTATACTGATGAAGAAAATTGTAAAACACTTCAAACAATACACTGAAAAATGGATGCAGGTTATTGATACTACTGATATAGGTAGCAGCTGACAGGATTGGACAGGAGTATTTTTAATTTAAAAAAGGGGTGGAAAAGAAATTATGTTTATAATATATTATAATAAAGGTCATCTTTCAATTAATAGTGAGAGTTTGAAAAAAGGACAAATGTGAATTGACTTCTGCAATAATTTATCCCATCACTCTCTAGGGATCATATAATATTGTGTGTCAAACATACTAATGGCCTATCCCCAAGACAGACTCATAAGTGGTCATTTATTATACTGAAAAACACCTACATTAGGCATATTTCAGGCACAGATGCCTATCAGAGACTTCTCCCCTCTGACGCCAGGTCTAAAACTGTGGGCGCGGAAGGGGACGGAATGGCAGGCCCATCTCATTCGTAATTTTCTACGCCTGTTTGAGGGCTCTTTCACACTTGCGCTTTTCTTTTCCGGGCATAGAGTTCCGTCGTTGGGGCTCTATGCCGGAAAAATCCCTGATCAGGATTATCCCTATGCATTCTGAATGGAGAGAAATCCGTTCAGGATGCATCAGGATGTCTTCAGTTCAGGACCGGAACGTTTTTTGGCCGGAGAAAATACCGCAGCATGCTGCACTTTTTGCTCCGGTCAAAAATCATGAACACTTGACGCATCGACGGATCCGGAATAATAGCCCATTGAAATGTATTATTCCGTTCTCACATCTTCAGTTGCTACGACGCAACGACGGATCCGGAAGTTGCGTCTGCGCCAGGAAGTAGGAAGGGCTTGGCTGGCGCGAAAAGAGACTGATCCGGAAATCCTGAAGCCAACATCAACGTTTTTTTTCCGGATCCGTCGTACGGATCCGGCCCCATACCGGATCCGGAAAAAAAACATGTTGATGTTGGCTTTAGGATTTCCGGATCAGTATCTTACCAAAAAAGCTGGAAAGACACATCCGGAAAGAAAAAAGTATGCGTTCTTACACGTTTTTCCGGATCCGGCGTGTAATTCCGGCAAATGGAGTACACGACGGATCCGGACAACGCAAGTGTGAAAGAGCCCTAAGACAGTCCAAATGTAAGACAGCTAGGATGCTGGCTCACATTTAGAATTGGCGCTGGATGTGCTGAAGTTATGGAGAGGCCTGCACCTCTTTGTAACTTTGGCGGATCTTCCGCCAGCTATGGGGCTTTATTAAGAATGTGCCCCATAATGTATAAGTTCTGAAAAACCTCCAGGAGTATGGGCTACCAATGTGTTGCCATGGCAGTTGGAGACTTAAATGGGCAAAGATAATGATAACTTACCCTCAAAATTGATCATCATCACATCATCGGGGGTCCAAGTTCCAACACCCCCGCCAATCAGCTGTTTCAGTTAGCCACAGCGCTCACTGGAGCTCTAGTGAGAGATGCAGGCTCCCGGCAGCTATCCCACAACAGCACCTTACATAATATAGTGGCAGTGCTTGATATTGCAGCTCAGCCCCATTGACTTGAATGGGGCTGGGCTGCAACTAGGCCATGTGATCCATGTACAGTTATGTCACTGGCCTAAGAAGAGGCTGCGGCGTTCACTGGGCTCCAGCCTCTTCAAACAGCTGATTGGCAGGGTCCTGGGTGTCGTACCCTGCAGATCTGATACTGAAGACCTATCCTTAGGATAAGTCATAAATATTTTCACAGAAAACGGTTTGCGGACCCATTCAAATCAACGGGACCGCTAAAAAACACGGAGGCACACAAGATTGTCGCCCGCGTCCGTTTTTTTCCTATCATTTGCATGGCAAACCTGTCTTAGATTTTTTTTTTACTTTCCTTTATGTCCTCCATGCTGGCCATGGCTGTGTGCCTATGAGGCCATGACAAATCTTGAAAAATACTCTATGAGCTGAAACACTGTTCATATAAAGGTGAATAAAGAATTACATTTGCTTCACTAAAACCACATTTAGAGTGTTGCCATACAAAGTTAAATATAATATCCACCATGTGTACCATACCAGACTGTCCATAGTAGCGGATGTTCTGGAACTCTGCGTAGAATACAGCTTTTTCCAGCATGCCGAGCAATATCACAGCACCAACCCAGAACTGGATTCTCAACAAGTCCCTCCAATAACATGCAGACCAGGCCAGCCACAAGACGCCAAAAAGGACGTACACAATGCACATCACCATGAAGAACTGAAAGATATTTAAAATAGTGTAAAGTTTAATGGACACCATTGAATAACGTTGTGCTTTTTCACATAAACAGTTCCAAAATTCTCTGATGATTCATTTCTTAATACATCTTTGAGGGAGCCAGTGCTTCCATTTTATTATAGCAGAGCTCCAACTAGAGTGTTCTGCTTCACTCAATAAGACTTACGCTAGTTTTTTTCCACGTTTAGCCATGGTGATTTTTTTTTTTTTTAGTATATACATCCAAAAACTAACTATACTGTACTGTGTGCATCTGTATTTATAGGCTTTTGGGAAAGATGAATTCTAAGGTGTGCTTTTGGCAGTTTTATTTCGCCTTACTTTTAACAATTAAAAGTATAGCCTTCTACACTATTCATAAAAATAAATAAAAAGTCTTGTATGTGTGCATACATACATTTTTTTTTTATTAAAATGGAAGTCAACAGCAAAATTATGCATATATATATATATATATATATATATATATATATATATTTGAACAGTACATGTTTCATGGACCTCCAGGATGTGTGGCAGTCATATTCTTAAGGACGGTGATCAGTAGCCAAACGCAATCTGCAACAGATGGGATACCAGGAATGTCATGCTAGGGGAGGTAAACTGTCAGAACAGCATGCACAACGGCACCCATTTATGTGGGCGTCATGGTAGAATGTCTTGGATGTGTAACTGTTGTCATTTTGGGGAACACTGGTATAGTATAATTTTAGCAATTATCAAAAGGTCACAAGTTTCTCTCCATATTTATGCAAAATTCTTAACCAGATAAGTATGGATAGAGACTTGTCACATTTGATGACTAGAATAACAAAAATTGCCCTGTATGTCGGCATATATTAAAATGAGAAAATAAATATGTTCTTTTTAAGTATATGCTCAGATGATCTAGCAAATTCAGTTCCAATAAACCAACATAAGTACTAACATACTTTAAACTATACTCACAATCATGCGTGGATAGTCAGCAGGCGATAAGTATTCATAAGGTCCTTTCACTTCAATTCTCACTGCAAGAAACAAAGCACATAGCATCAGTACAAGTGTGTAAAAGCTATCGTATTTTTAGTGCTTTCAGAAGCACTTTTTCCCCCAAAAGTGTGTGTGTGTGTGGGGGGGGGAGACGGACGGACGTTACTGCTGGTTATAGGGCAAATACTAATGAGCGCTTCCATTATGGTATTTGTACAGTAGGACAAGGGAGTGTTGAATACAACGCTTTCTGTGCTGGCTTCGCACTGGCTCCCCAGTCTTCGGCCTCATGCACACGACCGTTGTTTTATTCCGTGTCCATTGTTCAGTTTTTCGCGATCTTCTGCGGACCCATTGACCGTTGAAAACTCGGCTAATGCACCGTTTGTCATCCTCGTCCGTGATCCGTGGTTCTAGTCCGTCAAAAAAATATAACCTGTCCTATTATTTTCACAGAAAACGGTTCGCGGACCCATTCAAATCAATGGGACCGCTAAAAAACACGGAGGCACACAAGATTGTCGCCCGCGTCCGTTTTTTTTCCTATCATTTGCATGGCAAACCTGTCTTAGATTTTTTTTTTACTTTCCTTTATGTCTGGTGATCCTCCAAAAATAAAGGAAGACACACAAACAAAAACTGAAACGGATCACTGGACAACGGAACCCCATTTTGTGGAACGGAACACAACAACGGTGTGACAAACTCCCCTCTTTTGAGGTTGCCACGAGTGCTTGGTGAGGACTACTTGCCAGCCTCTTACCATGTGATTACGGTCCCATGTTGTATGCACCGGTTTTATGCAATAGCGGCATAGTTATATCAGTTCATGTATTTTGCTGTCTTTTGCTACCATGTGGCTAATGGAGTCTGGCCTCTGTCCTTGGGAGATAAGTGGATCACTTCGCAATTGTCTCCAGGACAGAACCGGTTTTGGACAGAAAAGCCACGAGTACAGCCAGGCCAAAGAGACTTGTACTAACTTTTGAATTCCTGGTCTAATTTGTGCGATTTTGGGATGTGTTAAATGTCTATGTGCATTGTAAAGGGTGGGACATTGTATATTTGAGTAAGTGATGTCTGTCACTTACTCAAATATACAATATTAGCGATTTCCCTTTGTCCTGAGAGATAATTGAATTACACCTCGGTTGTCTCCAGATCAGAGGACATTGTGTATTGTCCTGCCTGGGATAATGATGTTAACCATTGTACCATAATTATATCACAGGCAGACGGGAGGATGTTATGTGTTATTGGTTAATGTATGTTTGTTGTGGGTGTCTCCCTTGCATGGGAGAAGGGGATAAAAGAAATTGTATTTTTGAATGTGGTGCCTTCCAGTAAAGTATTTCTAGCATTCAGCTTGGGCTCATGTATAGACTTATTTGGAGATACCAGCGATAGTGATTTATTGCTCTGTGGATTACTTGGCGGTGCTATTTCAAGGGAAGAAGGGAATACTAGACTGTGACACGGATGGTACCGTCACAAGCAGTCGTGTGCATGAGGCCTTCATCTGCAGGCGCCACACGCTGTGCTGTGTTCTAACGTAGGTGCATTTTGTGACTTCAATGTGCATGACGTTGGATCACAGAACAGCATGAAGAGCAATGGATCTCAGGAGTGGCAGCAGTGTCCAGAACAGGAGAGGTGAGTTCATAATTATTATTTTTTTTGTCTGATCGGAGGTCTGATTGGGGGTCTGAGCTAGGGTCTCATTAACATTGGGGGTCTGATGTGCGGTCTGATTGGGAGTCTTATTATTGGAGGACTGATCTGAGGTCTTACTAGGGTCTAATTAACATTGGAGGTCCCAACAAAGGTTCATGGGACTGTTGCAGCCAATTATGGTCACTGCTACAGCCAGTAATTATCTGCAAGTATTAAATGCCCCTGTGCCAACACCTGTGAGATTTTTTTGCTTTGAAAACCCTACAGTGCATGTGCAGTGAAGCATTGAAGCCGGGGGCTATAGAGCACTATACAGTGGGCATGCTCCAAAAGTCAACTGAGCCTGAGGGGGATATTGTGAGAAAAGTAGATGAGGTTCCCTGGCTTAGAGAAAGTCAATCAAGGAGGGGGAGGGGGCAGTGGGGAAATCTTGACTCCCAGGAGGTTTGCACCAACCTCCTTGTTATCAACAAGCTAAAATCAGCAAAACACAAAAAAAGGCATTTTCTGCAGAAATATACAAGTTAGGCCTGTATTACACTGGCAGAGGGTCAGCCAAATCATTGCTAACAAGCGTTCGAAAAATCTGTGTTCGAAGATCTAAGTGTAAAAAAGAGCAAACGCTCGTTTAGCAGACAATCTCATCTTTTATGCAGGCACAAAAATCATTGTTTTCTTGCAGCAGATTGTGCTGTCTAATCATTATACTGTATGGAGATAAGCGATGACATACTGTGGAGATCACTGCAATTGCATGCAGCAGTCTCCTTCACTGACGAACTATATGATTAATTTGCCAGTTTTGAATCTGGTGATGTTAATTTTTTACTGATATCGCCATATCGATTTTTTCAAAATAGTGCCCGCAAATGCACTGATTGTTTTTTCCTTCTCCTCTAGCTTCGCTTGGAGTGGCGGTTTTCAGGAGAAATTAATCTTCACAGGAGGACAACGTTTCAGCTTGCTGTGCTGCTGCTCACATCCATTCTGCGGGATAAGGGGCTGCTGCAGGACAGTGATCATCCGTATTTTCTGCAGTTCATGGACTGCAAAATTCAAACAGGTTGTGTGAATGCACCCTAATAGTGCGCTTCCACTTTCTTGGTACCTAAAGGACTTTGCAAATGTGAAGTAGTGGATGAAAACATTTCCAGCAAAATCTGTGCTCCACAACAGCTTACATGCACATTTATGACATTTCTGTACCCAGTAGTATGCATCTATCAATTCAAGAAGTGTTGCAAAAGTCTTAAATGGCACTGTAACATCATATCTGTGGAAAATTAACAATTTTCACTATGCACGGCCTACTGCACATTGATTATTTATTATACGGAAAGGGATTTAAACTTTTACATTTTTTATATATTTAACCGTTTTACTTTTTTTTGTAATGATTTTGAAGCTCATATGTGAGCCTATACATTTTTTTAATTTTTTTTTTATTTTATACAATTAGGGATTTTTAAAATGAGTTTGTGACTGTCAGTTGCTAATTTTTTATGTTGGTCTGCCATCTGGTGGTCAAAATAAGAAATTTAGCATGAATATTATAAGCCTCGTCAGCGAGGCTTATAGTATTCAGAGCAACTACTGACAGCCCCATTGGCCACAGGGGGTCGCGCTTCCGGGTTATTGTGCATTTAGATGCCGTGATCTCACTTGCTCACGGCATCTAAAACTTTTAATTACTGCGATTGGCATTATTGTCGGTCACGGTAATTAGCCGCAGGTCACAGAGACCTGCCAGCCATGACGCCTGCTTCACGTGCGAGCGGGCGCCATGTTTACACATCGTGAAAGGCTATGTACACCTTTGGGAGCATTTTTTATGATTGCATTTTAAATTTTTGCCGAAAAATAATTTTTTTAATTACTTTATTAAAAATATTGAGCCATTGTGTCAGAGGGTTAAATGTTTCTTTCACTTTGTGCCAGTCATCTAAGAAACCTTACCTCTAAATTACTAAGAGGTCATAAACACTTTTTTAAGCCACTTTCTTATCAGTAAGATAAGAACTGAGCTATAATGAGTGTTTATAGTGTCAGAAAGCAGCGATAAGGAGCCTCAGTTTAGCTGCCTGACAGAAGAGAGAGAAAGTTCAGAAACTATTAGGCTACTTTCACACTAGCGTTCGATCGGATCCGTTCTGAACGGATCCGCTCATATTAATGCAGACGGTGGCTCCGTTCAGAACGGATCCGTCTGCATTATAACTTAGAAAAATTTTCTAAGTGTGAAAGTAGCCTGAGCGGATCCTTTCAGACTTTACATTGAAAGTCAATGGGGGACGGATCCGCTTGAAGATTGAGCCATATGGTGTCATCTTCAAGCGGATCCGTCCCCATTGACTTACATTGTAAGTCGGAACGGATCCGCTCGCCTCCAGGCTGAGCACTGGCAGGCGGATGCATTCTCAGTGGATCCGCCTCCACTGAGAATGCATTAGGGCCAGACGGCTGCGTTCAGGGCCGCTTGTGAGCGGACACCTGAACGCAGGTGTGAAAGTAGCCTTAGAGAGCAGCACTGTACAGAGAAAAGGGTTCAGGATTTTTAATAAAAGATCAATTAAAAAAAAAATATTTTAGCTCAAAATGAGTACAATACAATATTTTAAAAAATGCCCCAAAAGGTGTACATAGCCTTTAACTCAACACATTTGAATTCAGACAAGCTGCTGAGCTCTATGGTATGCCCAGGCAAAAGATTAGGGTCATAGGTAGAGTGTTAATAAAACAAGGATGCAAAGCAGAATAATAAGAGTGCTTGCTTTCACACTGGGACACGTTAGGCACTGAAATGGCATATCTATGTAAAAATAGCAATTTCCACTTTGCACCAAATGCTGTGAATGAATTTTTGCAAAATACTTGGTGTGTTAAAATGCTCACTATACCCCTTGGTAAATTCTGTGAGGTGTGGTTTCTAAAATGGGGTCCCTTTTTGCGATTTTCTTTTTTTTAATTCTACTTCAGTGCCTCTGCAGTTGTCGTCCAATGCTGCATAAATCACCAAACTAGGATTAAAATGCAAATGGAGCTCTTTCGACCTCTACGGTGTGCCCAAACAGCAGTTTACAGCCACATCCTGCATTCAGGAGAAAATGTTTAACAAATTGTGGGGTCTTTTTAATCCTGTTACATCTTGTGAAAATTAAGAAATCTGCTAAAACAACACGTTACAGCAAAAACAAACAGAATTTTTGTTTTTCACAGCCAAATGAAACACAGGGAGTCAACACATTAACTACACCCCTAAAATTCCTTGAAGGGTAGTTTACAAAATAGGGCAACTTTTTGGGGATTTCCACTGTATCTCAGGGTCTCTTTAAATATAAAGCACCCAAAAAACATTCCAGCAAAATCTGCCCTTCAAAATCCATATGGTGCTCTTCACTTCTGAGCCCTGAGTCCATGCAGCAATTTACCCCACATATGGGGTGCTTCAGTAAACTACAGAATTAGGATTCATAAATATTGGAGGTTTTATTTGTCGTTAGCCCTAGCTGTGTTACAGGAAAAAAAAAAAAATGTGCAAAAAAATAAATAAATGTAAATATGAAATTTTGAAATGTAATTTCGATTTCATAGAAACATTTACATTTACCCTAAATGGTTTAACCTAAAGTTTTGAATAAAGACCCTGTAATTTATACATTTATATATTAGCTTTTTTTGTAGCCCTGTGAAAAGCTGTTGGTACAGTAGGGAAGGGTTAAGCAGTGACTGAGAGCTATCTCTGTATGCACACAATCCTATCAATTACTGATGACACGTCCTCTCTGTACAGATTTTTTTCACAGGGCTGCAAAAATGCAGAGAAAAATGTATAAATTACAGGTTTTACAGATTTTCTCACCCCATAAAACTACATATCAATCTGCTCATCTCCTCCTGCTCCATAACATTATACTTTCAGTTTGCATTTTGTGGTCACAGGTCCTCTATAAAGCGGTTATCCCGATTAGAACAAGTTATCACTTATGCACTAGACTCCCACTGATCATAAAAATGTGGTATCAAGCGCCTGTTTGAATGGAGTACCAGTTCAAGCATGCACACTACCATTCCATTCATCTATATTAGACTACTACACATAGTTCATAGCCCCTATAGTAAGGGGAGAGGGGAAAAAAAATAAAATAAAATAAATATTATATATATGAACGTGTCAGTCGTAAACCTGTGTGTAGTCTGCGAGCTTCTATTGGCTGATAAGGGACATATGACCGTGTGTACGGAAGTTGGGATATGAAGAGAAAGACTTGCAGGCTTGTATTAGCTAATGCAGGTAATTTTTGGGGAATATCTCAGGAACAGTACGTCCTAGAGAGCAGAGACCTGGTCTAAAACCTTCCCGGACATCTGATGTACCTGTGCTCCAAATTTGGTGAAGATCGCTCCTTTAACCTCTCACGGACACAGGGCGTACCTGTACGCCCTGCTGTCCGAGTCCTTAAGTAGGTACTCTGTGACAATGCCGAGGGGGGTCCTGTGCAGCAAACCGCAGGTCCCCACCCACATTATTTTTTTTACTGCGTGCGCTGATTGTGACCGACACTCTTAGCGTCTGGCCACTGTTAGAGCATCCCCCACCCCACCGCTGATCATAGAGTTTGAATCGTTTCTTTCTTTAAAAAATTTTGAGGCTTTTGTTTATTTTTTTCTGTTAGGTTTAGGGTGGGTTAGGGCAGTGAACGTGAACACCCGTCCACCACACACACACACCCCTATGGCCCGCCAGATGTTCTCGGCCGAGGCGGCATACGCCTGTTTGCCTCTGAGAGCCCCAGTGAGGACGAGGATGACCTCTGTGTGTGCACTCTTGGTTCCTAATAAATAGTCACACCGGACATGCTGCTGTGAACCTTTTTGCTATCTACCACTGTGCCTGGGACTGCTGTGGATCTGTGGTCCTATCGTGGTTGGTGTATTCCGGATTGGTCAGGAGGTCCATTTGTGCTGCTCTGCATTTCTCTTTTATCGCTCACTTTCCTCTGGTCATCCGCGTCCTCCTCCTCATCTAGTGATGATGATGATGACGATGAGCCCACAGAGCGGCGGAGCCAGGGGACCCCTATGCCAGGGACCCTGTGGCCCAAACTAGTATGAGCTGCCCTGGGGCTCGTACTAGTTTTCCAGCCCCCCATATAAGTCCACCTGAGCCCCCTACCGGTAAACTTGTCTGGTGTACCCAAGAGGATTTTGAGTCTGTGATTCCTGACTTTGTTGGCAAACCAGGAATCCAGATTCCCACAGTTGGCTTCACTGAATATGACTATTTGAGTCATTTTTTCAGTGGCCACATTGTGAATCTGCTGGTGGAGCAAAGGAACTTGTTTGCCCAACAGTTCATTGCTCAACACCCAGGCTCCTTTTTGGCTAGGTCTGGTGGATGGACTCCGGTCAGTGCAGCCGAGATGAGGACATTTTGGGGCCTCGTGCTGCACATGGGCCTAGTCAAAAAACCCAGTGTCAGGCAGTACTGGAGTGGGGACGTCCTTTTCCAGACAGACCCCACTCTACTGTATGGCCATAACACATTTCCGTTTTGAGGCCATTCGGAAATGCCTGCGTTATGCAGATAATGCAGCATGCCCCCCCTCCCGAGGTGATCCTGCCTATGACCGCCTGTACAAAATCAGGACGGTCATCGATCACTTCGGGGCCAAATTTTGGGAGGCCAATGTACCTGGAAGGGAGGTCGTTGTTAATGAGTCTCTCATTGCTTTCAAGGGGAGACTCATTTTCCGCCAGTATGTTCCCTCTAAGCTGGGTGTTAGCGGGAAACGTGGGAGTGACCTTATGCACCCACTGCTAGATAAGGGTTACCACCTGTACGTGGATAACTTTTATACTAGTATCCCCCTTGTACCAGTCCCTCGCCGCCAGATCCACGTCCGCTTGTGGGACTGTGCGGAAAAATCAACGCGGCCTCCCCACCCACACCCGCCAGGTACCTATCCCCAGGGGTGAGACCCGTGCCCTTACCAGTGGAAACCTGTTGCTGGTCAGATATAAGGACAAGAGGGATGTCCTTGTACTGTCCATAATTCACGGTAACGGCATCACCCCTGTCCCTGTGCGAGGTACTGCGGCAAGGGTCCTCAAGCCAGATTGTATTATGGACTACAATCGGTATATGGGAGAGGTTGAGCTCTCTGATCAAGTCCTCAAACCATTTAACGCCATGCGCAAAACCCGGGCATGGTACAAAAAAGTTGTGGTCTACTTGGTACAGGTTGCCTTGTACAACTCTTTGGTGCTGTCCCAGAGCGCTTGCAACACAGGGAAATTCCTGCAGTTCTATGAGGTAGTCCTCAAGGCCCTGATCTTTTCTGACCGGGAAAGAGCAGTCCGGAGTACCTCGGGAACTAGAGGCGCCCGGAATCGTCCCTGGCCAACACTTTCCAGGTATGGTCCCCCATACTGGAAATAAGGTCATAAAAAAAATTGCAGAGTGTGACACAGGAGGGGGATACGGAAGGACACCACCACTCAGTGTGACAAGTTCCCCGATCATCCGGGCCTCTGCATTGACAGAGGTTTCAGGGAGTAACACACTTCCATGGAGTACAAAACTTATAATACCCATCCACAATTTTTATTCTATTTGGCCACAGACAATCACCCAGAAAAAAAAAAAAAAAAAAAAAAAAAAAAACACTATGGCTCTCAGACTTTGGAGAATTATTTTTTTTCTAAAAATTATATTTTGTAAAACTAAAATAAATAAGTATACATATTATGTATCGCTGTGTCCATTAGAACCTGAACTATAAAAATAACACATGACCTAACCCCTCAGATGAACAAAAGAAAAACAGTGTAAAAAATTGCTTTTTTGTGTCACCTTACATCACAAAAAGTATAATAGCAAGCGATCAAAAAGTCATATATTCCTCAAAAAAGTGCCAATAAAACAGTCCTATCATCCCTCACAAAATGAGCTCCTACCTAAGACTATGGAGATAAAATTATGAGCCTTGTAAAGTCCTCAAAAAATAAAATGGCATTCCCAAAATGATCCAAACATGAAGATCTCATCTCAGAATGGCCTGGATAAGTAAAAGCGGTTTAAAGTTATTTAGACATAAAGTTACACTGGTCAGATTTCCAAAAAATGGCCTGGTCCTTAAGGTGAAAATGAGCTTGGTCCTTAAGGGGTTAACATTGACCACCCCTTTAACAGTGAACTTCACAATGCCCCTCCGTTTAATAGTGGTCCATGCCCCCCATTCATGTAGCTGTGTTGTCATACGTCATATGACAGAATATTTAGCAAACTGCTAAAACCTGTGATCAGTTGTTATAGCAACCTGGAGTAGGACCTGCAAGCTTCTATTGGCTGATAAAGGACATGTGACCGTGTGTATGGCAGTCGGGATATGAGTAAAAGACTTGCAGGCTTCTATTGGCTAATGCAGGTAATTGTTTGGGAATATCTCAGGAACGGTAAGTCCTAGAGAGCAGAGAGCTAAAACCTTCCCGGACACCTGATGTACCTGTGTGCCAAATTTGGTGAAGATCGGTACAGTAGTTTGGTCACGAGTAAAGGACAGATAGATGTCGGGTTAGAGAAACAAATTTTTATAATATAAGAAGATAAATATATATATATATATATATATATATATATATATATATATATATATATATATATACACATACACACACACACACACACACACATACATGTGGCTATAGAAAGTCTACACACCCCTGTTAAAATGTCAGGTTTCTGTGATGTAAAAAAAATGAGACAAAAAAAATCATTTCAGAACTTTTTCCACCTTTAATGTGACCTATAAACTGCAACACTCAATTGAAAAACAAACTGAAATAGTTTTAGGTGGAGGGAAGAAAACTAAATAAACTAAAATAATGTGGTTGCATATAATTGGGAATGTAGCTGTGTTCAGAATTAAGCAATCACATTCAAAATTATGTTAAATAGGAGACAGCATACAACTGTCATCATTTAAAGTGCCTCTGATTAACCCCAAATAAAGTTCAGTTGCTTTAGTTGGTCTTTCCTGAAATTTTATTAGTCGCATCCCACAGCAAAAGCCATGGTCCAGAGACAAAGCATCAGAGGGATCTCATTGTTAAAAAGGTATCAGTCAGGGGAAGGGTACAAAAGAAATTCCAAGGCAGTAGATAAACCATGGAACACAGTGAAGACAGTCATCATCAAGTGGAGAAAATATGACACAACAGTAACATTACCAAGAACTGGTCCCCCCCCCAAAATTGATGAAAAGACGAGAAGAAAACTGGTATGGGAGGCTACCAAGAGGAATATCTGGCAAATAATGGCTGTGTGGTACATATGACAACAATCGCTCGTATTCTTCATATGTCTGGGCTATGGGGTAGAGTGGCAAAACGAAAGCCTATTCTTACGAAGAAAAACGTTCAAGTCAGGCTACATTTTGCAAAAACACATCTGAAGTTTCCTAAAAACACTTTACCGAAGCGAAACACACACAAAATGATTTAAGGTTTAGAATTCTGGAACAAATATCCCCCTCAAGATGAGGTGGTGATCGAACGAAACTACTAAAGAGACGTGAGCTCTATTGGATTTATACTCTTGGTACTTTGAAGCCACAGGGCCTAAATGTGGAATTCGGGGTTGTCTAATTGCCAGTCATGCTTGTCCTCTTTTGCTCTGATTGTGTATATGAAAAACAACATGTGCTATATATTAACTGGCTTCCCTCTTCTTTTTTCCCTATATAGGATAATATCATGAATATATACCATGAATGGTCATGTATGGTGAAGACTGGAGGAACTGTGCCGGCAATCCCTCTTTATATAATTCTTTCACTATATTATGTTGAGCAGGTCCAGTGACAGCTCCTTTCTGCATTTGATGCGACTCCAGCCCCCTTTGGGACTTGGGTGGCATCTTGGCAGACGTGTCGGTTGTCATGTTTATTATTTAGATATTATGATCACCGATGCAGTGAATCAGTGTTCTTCTCACCATTGTGATTGGTGGATCCACAATTGTGGACCCCATTCTTATTGTGGTGATGAGTGACACGAGCGGATATGCTGAGAGTTCTGGAGAGCAGGGTGGTGGCGGTGTGGCAGCCGTACCCCCCTGCTGGCACAGATGTCCCATTTGGTGACCGGCATTGACACACTGGTCCCCGTTGTATGGATCAGCTTCTTCTGCTACCTACTGCGGTGTTTTTGACACTTTATATGTGTCGTTTAATTCTGTATGGGCGGCAGTGCTGGCACGCGCATGCACCCTAATGCAATGTTTCCATAGCAGCCACCTTTGTTGTGGTCTTCAATGCTGCTCATCAGTACTGTGAGTCTCGCGATAGACAGAGCGGCACATGTGCCAACGCTCCTTCCGGACGCCAGCAGTTTCCACCATGTCTCCTCGGCCAACAGCGATTCATTCAAAGGTTTTTAATTCAATTTTCTAGTGATGTATCACGCTAATGCACCTGTTCACTTTTACACTGATTATCAATTATGTAAACTTAGATGATTTTTGCACTGTATGAATTATGTTATGGAACTTTTATGATCACACTCATGTTTTATTGGATTTAAATTACAAAGACAGATGAATTACACAAACAATGCGATTGTATTATTCATGCATTTGCACTTTATTGTATTATGAATCAATTTGTAAAGCTACTTTCACATTAGCGTTCGGGTGTCCGCTTGTGAGTTCCGTTTGAAGGGGCTCACAAGCGGTCCCGAACGCATCCGCCCAGCCCTATTGCATTCTGAGTGGACGCGGATCCGCTCAGAATGCATCAGTCTGGCAGCGTTCAGCCTCCACTCAGCAAGCGGACACCTGAACACTGCTTGTAGCGTTCGGGTGTCCGCCTGGCCGTGCGGAGGCAAGCGGATCCGTCTAGACTTACAATGTAAGTCAATGGGGACTGATCCGTTTGAAGATGACACAATCTTCAAACAGATCCGTCCCCCATTGACTTTCAATGTAAAAGTCTGGACGGATCCGTCTGAGGCTACTTTCACACTTAGAATTTTTTTTACAATATAATGCAGACGGATCCGTTCTGAACGGATCCACCGTCTGCATTATATGAGCGGATCAGTCTCAGACGGATGCGCGCTCTGAACGCAAGTGTGAAAGTAGCCTAACTTTGTTAATCACTGCCACTATTTCTGTATGTTACTTTGCACATATTACTCAGCTAGACAAAGGCTCCATAGAGAGAGCTGAAACGTTGCTGCTGGTTGGGTGAATAAACCGTCCACTTTTTTATCACAACCTGGAGTGCTAAAATTATTACTTTAGGTTATCCTGATTGTTCTGATTAATACAAGGGATTATTAACATGGAGGTCTGAATAGGGGCCTTATTAACATAGAAATGTAATCTGAGGTCTAATTAATGTGAGGTCTAATTAACATTGAGATCGGATATGAGGTCTGATTGTCTTATTAACATGGAGGTCTAAATAAAATGGGGGTCATATTAACAGGTTAGGCTGATCTGAGGTCTGATTAATATGGGGGTCTTAAAGAGTTAATAAAAGTTAAACCATGAGTAACCCAAAAGTGCCACTAATCATTCCCTGACTGTGATTTTCCGTTTTCAATTTCTAAACCCTGCTTTCCAAGTGCCCTAACTTTTTAATTATTCAGTTCTCATAGCCATGATGGATTCTGTTATGTGGAATATGTTAGTCTTGCATTAATATACTTAAATAAAATAATAGAAAATAAAAAATAAAAAGTCTGAAAAAAAACTTTTCACTCACCTGATTTTAGAGGTTAAAAATAAGAACAAAAAAAGTTTAATCAAACCTCAGCAAAGAGCCCCAATCAGACCCCCAATGTTAATAAGACTCCCAATTTTAAGACCTTCATTCAGATTTCAGTTCAGACCCCCAATGAGACCTCAAATCAGACCTCATATTAGACCCTAAAATAAAAATAAATAAAAAAACCTCACCTCAATATGGAAGCGCTCATAAGTATTCTCCCCACTTTGAGGGGTAATAATTGTGTCTTATAGGGCGAAAATTAAAGTTATTTTTATATTTACCAATCTCGTAATGTGTGTGAACATCCAAGTAAATTATTATATACTTGTACTCACTACACTCCCTTATGAAAATGTCCAACTATAATGAAAAATAAAACTTAACTTTTATTTTAATCGAAAAAAAAAAAAAAATAAAAAAAAATGCACAATAAATACAAAAATAGGAACAGTCTTACCGATATGATGATAAATCCATTGACACTTGAATCCTGGACTGGTTGGGGTGATGCTGATGACAGAGGAGGCAGGATGATGCAATATGTAAATCCTGTCCCCTATCTCGCCCTGTAGTACTTTTATATTTTAATAGTCAGGCATTTTCTGACATGGCAATACCAGTTATCTTTTTCTTTTCTGCTTATGTTTGTTTATTTGTAAAATGGGGCAAATTTTTACTTTTTATTGTAAATATGTTTAAAAAGTTTTTATTTATTTTTAAACCCCCTAGGGGACTTTAACATTAAAGGGTAACTGTCATTTTTTTTTTAATGTAATTGGATTGGTCTGACCAAGTTTACCTTAGTTCCCTAGTTAATAATTTTGCATAGGTATGGATTTACCTAGTAATTGCAGCATGTTCTTTCCTCCCACAAGCATTTCAGTGGTATGGCTAAAACAGAAGACAGAGGACGTAGTAGTGGGCAGTCCCAAACGCTGCGTGCCCACTCCCGTCGGACCAGGATCGTGCAGATACTGGTGATAAAATTTGCAATGGATTGTCACCACTGCAGAAACAACATAGAAACATAGAATGTGTCGGCAGATAAGAACCATTTGGCCCATCTACTCTGCCCAATATACTGAATACTATGAATAGCCCCTGGCCCTATCTTATATGAAGGACGGCCATATATGAAAATTGACAGTGACCAAGCAATTTTTTTTAAGGATAACTAAGAACCAAAACAGACCCGTCACTAAGAAGTTAATAGTACACATTAAGTAGTAGTAACTTTGGATGATGACTTTAACCTTCTGTTTCATAGCTGTAAGAGTCTATTTACTTTTGTATCTACAGCGAATATAAAAAGGCACTCTTACTGGTCAAAGGCAAGTCAGTGGAACTAGCAGATACAGTGGAAACTTCAGGCACTTCGTTCTTTGTGTTGGGAACACTGTCCTGTGTTAAAGGTGCTGAAAAATTCACTTGTATAATAAAGAGGTATGGCCCATCTTGCCATGTCTTCACTGCTGCATTTGGTACCTAAATTAAGAAAAATGGAATCGGTCTAAAAACATTCCAGATAAAAATGGACAGTCATATCAACATAAGCCAGAAAAAGAAAATTACACTGCATAGCTGATAGCATACACCTAAAGCAGACCACCATCTTAAATGTTTTTATCGGTAAATAATTCTGGAGCATCATTTGCCACAGCTCTGCAATGTGATGTTCCTCTGTAATTCCTCCAAAATATTTATGACTAAACCGATAACATGGTGTTACCTTACTCTTGTAAAAGGAGAGTCCCTACACAGTATAGCACAGTCAATGCAGTGTGGACAATGTCAGGGGTAGTGACACCTAGCTCTTTATTGTGACATTTCTAAAAGGAGTAACACAGAAATGGGATAAAATACATTTCTTTGAAAAGTTGCTCCAGAATTGTTATTTCACAATAAACATGTTAAAACAGCTTTTTAGAGCAACATCACATGTGGGCTGAAGTAAAACTCAGGTCTTTGACACTCTATTTACTTTGCTCAAACTGATATCAGCTTATCTATTTTCATTAGAGTAATAAACTGAGATTAGTTTATCCTAAAAGTTCGACCACAAAGGTCTTCACACATACAAACACCTACACATCTATTCTAAATCTATAAGCATTCATATGGAGTTGGCCACCCCCTTTGCAGCTTCCCCCTGAAAAGGCTTTCTAAAATATTTTGGAATGCATCTGTGGAAATGTTTGTCCATTCATCCAAAAGGGAATTTGGGCCTTTCCCAAATTGTTCCCATAAAGTTGGAAGCATGCAATTGTCCAAAATGGTCTTGTGAAGCTGAAGCATTATTACTTCCCTTCACTGAAACTCAGGGGCCTAGACCAGTGGTCAGCAACCTGCGGCTCTAGAGCCACATGCGGCTCTTTAGCCCCCTGATATTGGCTCTTCCAGGTGCGGGCTCACATGTACAGTGCGATAGCATTTTCGTTGCCCGTAGCAAAAATAGGTAGGAGGGTGAAGACCAGGAAGCGGTGAAGGCTCTGTACTCACCGCTTCCTGGTCCTCGGTTGTAGGCTGTGCAGGGCTGCGCACAGTGTGAGGCGCTCTGTGATGTCACTCTGTGCACGCCAGTTCACAGCACAGCCGACAGCAGGAGGAACACAGAGCGCGGGTAGTGAGGAGCAGCGGCATCCAGGAGCCGGAGAGGTAAGTGCTTTTTTTATTTTATGAAACTTGGGGCTGATCTGAGGCAATGAGGTGATGAGAATCATAATGGGGGATATGAGGGGCATCATGGATGATGAGAGGCATCATGGATGATAATGGTGATGATGAGAGGCATCATGGTTGATAATGGGGATGATGAGAGGCATGGGGCTCTTATATGAGGTCTGATTGAGGGGGTCATTTACTTTGGGGTCTGAGCTGACATCTCATCTCAGGGAGGTCTTATTAACATTGAGGTTCTGCTTAAATGCTTGAGGCATAAGGTCACTGACTTTTTGAATGTTCGTATTGCGCTTCAAACAATACCTTCATGGGAATAGGGGTTCTAAGTTGGTCTCAAACCTTATTAAGAACCAAAGAAATAAATCCTTTATTCAAGCCATCAAATCAGCCTCAGGCCCCCGACTTATTAATACTCCAGCGATAGCTCAGGAGTTTTGCTCCTTTTATTCAAATCTGTATAACCTCCCAATACCCCTCACCAGCCAGCAAATCGAGACACGCACGTCGGAGTTCCTTAGCTCTATTAACATCCCAAGAATTTCTGAGGTCGATATACATCAGCTGCTTCAACCGTTTACAACGGAAGAGGTAGAAAAGGTTCTAATGTCTATCCCTTCAGGCAGGAGTCCCGGACCTGACTGTTTTCCAAGCTCATATTACAAAAAGTATAAAGATATTTTAGTCCCACATTTTGTCACGGCATGCAATCTCCTCCTTGCAGGTGGCTCTCTGACCCCACAAGCCTAGGAAGCGCACATAACGATTATCCATAAAGAAGGGAAGGATAAGGAAGCATGTGGAAGTTACAGGCCGATTTCACTGCTGAACACCGATTTGAAGTGGTACTGCTTAAAAGCAGGATGTCAGGGTTGCTCCCTGGGCTTGTGGGTGAAGAACAGGTAGAGAGGGTAGGCATAATATCAGTAGAGTCATACATGCGATCACCCACGCCATCAAATCTAAGTCCCCTCTTGTACTCCTGGGCACAGATGCGGAATAGGCGTTCGATAGGGTTAGCTGGGCCTATATGGAGAAAGTACTACGAGCCTTTGGCTTCCCTGAAGGCCTCATCAGAGCTATCTATACTCTATACTCTGCACCATCTGCGAGAGTACTAGTCAATGGCACCCTATCGAACGCCTTCCAAATTAGAAACGGTACTCGTCAAGGATGCCCAATATCCACCACCTTGTTTGTACTCACCCTAGAGACGCTTCTTCTTAAGTTCCGCCAATCCCCCACGATCAAAGGAGTGAAACTAGGCAGATTTACTTTTGGGGTTATCTCAAATAAACGCCCTTGGCGTTTCCCTCCCAGCTGTCCTGCGTACTAAGGTCAAAGCCCTCACACCATTCAAGTGGCCTACACAAGCAATAAAATATTTGGGGGTGACGATCCCGATGGACCCCAAGTTGTTGTTTAGTCTTAATTTCCCCCCGCTACTCTCCAAAGTCACCTCTATTCTCTCTAAGAGCAGCTCTCCTTTCCTAACCTATTGACCTACAAAAGGCCACCTGTCAACTAGACAGCTGCAAATACCACTTGTATAACATCTAAGGTAAACCAAAACGAACAAGTGGAGGATGGTATAAAAGGTATAAATTTATTAATAAAATACAAAAGATGGAGCTACTACAGGATTGCAAGAGTACGGAGAAGCGCAGGGTCACAGACACCACAACACACCTGAGTGTCAATAAATATGACACACGGACAGGTACAATAAATAATTGCTGATATATGTTCAAAAATAACCTGGATGGTCAAATGTGATATATCCACACAATTCCTGTAGATGAATCATGCAGATGACCATACTGGGTACAGGGAGAAGCACAGTAAATCTACACATAGTACTGGAACCTTAATACAGACCATGGGAGCAATAATGCTCAAGTGAGGATGACAATAGAAACAATAAATGCCATGGATATGTGAAGAGACTCACTATGAATGCGTGCAGGGGTCCCTAGCAACAATGTGAAGAAGGAAATACCGGCTTAGAACGTACCTGAAGACATGGTAGTGAGTGGGCGTGAGGACCCTGGGCGCACAACCTCGACGCGCGTTTCGCCCTACGGCTTCGTCAGGAGGTACTGAATGATGTATGGACAGGGTATATATAAGGGGAAGTGGGTGGGTGGAAGGAAATTACCTCTATATGGTACACCTGTGGTCCACATGTCCGGGCGCGGAAAGCTCCATGATGCTAGACGCCATCTCTCGGCGCATCCACGTCATCGCGCGAGCGCGAAAATATGACGTAACGGAGCGCGTCCAGATGGCGCCGTGCAGCGCATGCGCAGTCCGCGGCCCTGTGGAACGCAGGTGACCCGCAACCGGTAGTGCGTGGGTAAGAAACCAGGAAGTGTCACAGTCATATAAATGACTGTGACGGAATGCCGGAGAGAACACTGGACGCATCCATATTGAGTCCCACACAGTTTAACTGAGCCCAAAAATCGACACATGACATCATATGCAAGTGATAAATACAATATAGTGCATCGGATCAGCCGTATGTGTGTGGGGGCGGGGCAGAGCACACATATATCGAACATATATCAGCAATTATTTATTGTACCTGTCCGTGTGTCATATTTATTGACACTCAGGTGTGTTGTGGTGTCTGTGACCCTGCGCTCCTTTCCTAACCTGGCTAGGCAGGCAAAATGTCCTCACCACCTACATCCTGCCGCTGATAATGTACACCTTGAGAGCCCTACCCATATCGGTACCTGTTAGTTTCATTAATAAACTACAATCCATCATGAGCAGTTATTTGTGGGATAAGAAGCGCACTAGAATGTCCTTTCGCCCTCTTTCACGCTATTAGTTTGGAAAGGTGGCTTAAACTGGCCAGACAAGAGACATTCTGTATGCATGTAGATTTAGAATTGGCCCTGTTGGGTAAGGAATTGTTCCATAGGTTATGGACACCTGAGAGGACAGGAGAAGGGACCAAAATAGATAGCGTACTCACCAGAGGAATGCTGCATATTTGCCATAAGTCTTTGGTCTTAACATCTGCTCAGGACAAGCTTTCTCCCTTAGCTCCTATCTCAGTTATCCCCACACTACTGTTCCCACAAATTAAATCTCCATCAGACATTTGGCTATCAATGTCACATCACAGATTAGGAGATTTGAAAGGGTTACAGATCACTTCCGACTTCTATACTGCCCTCTCGGGTGTACCTGCCCTTGGTAAAGATTTCATTCAAAGAAATGACTTTGAGAATGCTTGTAGGCAGTTTATGATTTCCAAATTTACCCCTCTCCCTGATCCATCATGGTTGGAGAATTATGTTCTGCTGCCGAATTTACCTCATAATTGCACCACCCTCATTTATAGGCAGATTCTAAGTGAGAGCTATTCTAGCGTACCGCCCTGGGTTGCTGAGTGGGGAAAAGAACTCCACCTTGAATTTAGTGACACTGACAGTAAATGGATTCAGAAATCTTTGCACGGCTTTTCCAAGTGCATAAAAATTCAAGAAAACTCTGTTAAGACAGCGTTGCGTTGGTACAGAACCCCCGAGTTCCTTTTTTTCAAATTTCAAAAGAGATTTCAAACATTGAGGTTCTGATTAGTGGTCTGACCTGAGGTGTAATGAAAAATATTTTTTTCCATATTGTCCTCCTCTAAAACCTATGTGCGTCTTATAGGGTAAAACGTTGTGGAGTGAAAGAAGATGTAGTGTCGAGGATTGAGAAAGGTATGTTCAGATGGTTAGGAATACCTTATGAAGTAACTAACAATGTACCTTCCTATATATTTGAAGTTTAAAAAATTTGGCTCTCAAAAAAATAAAAATCGCTGTTTTGTCAATATTTGGCTCATTTTACTAATAAGGTTGCCCACCACTGGCCTAGACCAATCCCTGAAAAACAACCCCCATGGTATTACTTGTCATCCACCACACTTTACAATTTTGTGGAAGAGGGACAATGCAATGGGGCTGTTTTTCAGGGATTGGATTAGGCCAAATTTTGCAATGCAGTCAGCCAAGTAACAGTCTCCAAACCCCAGACTGCCAGATATAGAAGCTCCAGTCTAGCGGTGACATTCTATACCCCACTCGATCCGACACGTGGAATTGTGTTTGCCGATTTAAGACTTGCCTACAGCACAGTTTTTGTGTTGATGTTAATGCCAGAGGAGGTTTGGAACTTTGTGGTTAATGAGTAAGCAGAGCATTGGCGACTTTTAGGCACTATGAGCCTTAGAACTCTGCAAATCACACTCAAACTTTGTGTGGCCTGCCCCTTCATGACTGGGTTGCTCTGGTGCCTAAATGTTTGCACTCTGCTCTAGTACCACTCACAGTTAAATTCTGATTCTGTGGGGGACAGTTGCTAAAACAGCTTTTTATGCCGGTCTTGGTTGTCCCCCCTGTGCTGATGTGGTATACGGCAAATTTATGATGAGGAGTGCATGTTGGCGTAAAACAACACCTGTGCAACAAAACATTGATGCACGGGCATTAAAATAGTTGTAAAAATGTCCTTTGTGACTATTTACACCAGATAAGCTTTAATAAATGATTCGCAGTGAGCTCTTTAAAACTACCCATTCTATTACAAATGTTTGTAAGGGTATGGCCAAATGGTCAGGTTTCTGCATGCCGTTTTGGAAGACAAAGGCAAGAATGGATCATAAAAGGAAAGAAAAACAGAATAGATACAACTTTTTTATTTTTGCCCTTAGGATACCGTAATTTTCGTTTTTCTTCCCCATCTTCCTGGAGCCTTCAGATATGCATATGGCACTTTTTGCGGGGCAAGTTTCTTTCTAATGCCATCATTTAATATGGCACACCATGTAGTGGGAAGAGGGAGATATATTCCAAATGGGGTGGAATTGGAAAAAATGCATGTTCTCCACAGTTTTACGGGTTCTGTCCCTACGGCGGTTCCCTTTGTGGCACAACTGACCTGTGGCTATTTTTTTTAAACAAAACTTTATTTTATTTCGATACAGTAACAAAATACATAATTGCTCAGTCATTACAGTACCTTGATGTCTTATTTAGATACATGAAAATATACATAATACAGAATAAAGCAAGTACAGTCGTGGCCAAAAGTTGAGAATGACACAAATATTAGTTTTCACAAAGTTTACTACTAAACTGCTTTTAGATCTTTGTTTTAGTTGTTTCTGTGATGTAGTGAAATATAATTACACGCATTTCATACATTTCAAAGGCTTTTATCGACAATTACATGACATTTATGCAAAAAGTCAGTATTTGCAGTGTTGGCCCTTCTTTTTCAGGACCTCTGCAATTCGACTGGGCATGCTCTCAATCAACTTCTCAAAACAAATTCCTGACTGATAGCAACCCATTCTTTCATAATCACTTCTTGGAGTTTGTCAGAATTAGTAGGTTTTTGTTTGTCCACCCACCTCTTGAGGATTGACCACAAGTTCTCAATGAGATTAAGATCTGGGGAGTTTCCAGGCGATGGACCGAGCCACTTAGTTATCACTTTTGCCTTATGGCACGGTGCTCCATCGTGCTGGAAAATGCATTGTTCTTCACCAAACTGTTGTTGGATTGTTGGAAGAAGTTGTTGTTGGAGGGTGTTTTGGTACCATTCTTTATTCATGGCTGTGTTTTGGGGCAAAATTGTGAGTGAGACCACTCCCTTGGATGAGAAGCAACCCCACACATGAATGGTCTCAGGATGCTTTACTGTTGGCATGACACAGGACTGATGGTAGCGCTCACCTTTTCTTCTCCGGACAAGCCTTTTTCCTGATGCCCCAAACAATCGGAAAGAGGCTTCATCAGAGAATATGACTTTGCCCCAGTCCTCAGCAGTCCATTCACCATATATTCTGCAGAAGATCAATCTGTCCCTGATGTTTTTTTTGAGAGAAGTGGCTTCTTTGCTGCCCCCCTTGACACCAGGCCATCTTCCAAAAGTCTTCGCCTCACTGTGCGTGCAGATGCGCTCACACCTTCCTGCTGCCATTCCTGAGCAAGCTCTGCACTGGTGGCACTCCGATCCCACAGCTGAATCCTCTTTAGGAGACGATCCTGGCACTTGCTGGACTTTCTTGGACGCCCTGAAGCCTTCTTAACAATAATTGAACCTCTTTCCTTGAAGTTCTTGATGATCCTATAAATTGTTGATTGAGGTACAATCTTAGTAGCCACAATATCCTTGACTGTGAAGCCATTTTTTACGCAACACAATGATGGCTGCACGCGTTTCTTTGCAGGTCACCATGGTTAACAATAGAAGAACAATGATTTCAAGCATCACCCTCCTTTTAACAGGTCAAGTCTGCCATTTTAACCCAATCAGCCTGACATAATGATCTCCAGCCTTGTGCTCGTCAACATTCTTACCTGAGTTAACAAGACGATTACTGAAATTATCTCAGCAGGTCCTTTAATGACAGCAATCAAATGCAGTGGAAAGATTTTTGGGGATTAAGTTAATTTTCATGGCAAAGAAGGACTATGCAATTCATCTGATCACTCTTCTTGCTATTATAAAAACTTAAGCAGCAATATTTCCGATTTCCAATATTTATGTAGTTCTCAAAACTTTTGGCCACGGCCATACAGTAAATAGAATAAAGTTAAGTAAATAACCCCCCGCTTTTTACCCGTCACCTGTAACTAGTCCCCTTCTCTCGTAACATCATGTTTGTTTTCCTTCATGGTAAAGATCCCCTAATTTGTCTTACTGTTTTGTACTCCATTGTCAGGATCTAATTTCCCTAACGTACCCTTCAACTGTTCCTTTATAAACCATTTTGTTTATCTGTATTGATTTCTGAGCAGGCCTTTTGTAGTTTATATGAAAGATCTGATAAAGGATAGAGGGGTATTGCTTGTCTCCGGAGATCAAACTGGTTTGAAAGGAATTTTTTATATAGGTCCCTTAGTCGCGATCTCAAAAAGGTCATAACCTGCAGGTAAGCCAAAACGTGGGTTGAAGTCAGTCCATATGTGGAGCAGACCTCTTGAAAAGAAAGGTATCTACCGCCCGAATCATGCAACAGGCCCCGTACTGTCCTAATTCCCTTATTCCGCCACTCTGCAAATTCTTTATTTTGCATTCCCTCTTTGAATTCAGGGTGAACCCAGATGGACATGTGTTTGGACAACGAAAAGGATAGAGCATAGTTCCTCCGAACTGCCTTCCAGGTTGCCACTGTGTCGCGTATTAGTAAACTCTTTTTCATTAGAGGAGGTAAACTCGAGTATTTTGTATGACAGAGCAGCTAGAGACCATAGCTGGGCAAAATGAAATTCTACCTCATAGTTAGAGTAATGACTAGACTGGGATATCCAATCTATACAGTGTCGGAGATTGCTTGCCAGATTACATCTCCGTATGTCAGGGAAATCAATCCCTCCTTCCTCTCTTGCAAGCTATAACTTTTGTAGTGATATTTTCGGGCGGCGACCTCTCCAAATGAAATATCTAAATGCTGTTTCTAGGGTACTGAAGTCCGAGTGTTTAAGTAGTAACAGAATCATCTGCATGGGATATAACAATCTACCAAAGCTTATCATCTTTAGTAGGTAACTGCTCCCCACGAGAGAGAGCGGATGGTGTATCTAACTCTCCACATCATGAACTATCTTTTGAATCAATGGTGAGTAGTTGAGATTGTATATGGACTCTGGAGTCCTTCCCACATTAATTCCCAGATACTGTATATGTGATTTAGCCAATTTGGTGTATCTAGGCTTATAGCGTTTTTTCCCAGCGTCAGGAACATCAATTAGCTTTTGCTTGCGTTTATCTGGACGCTTGTCCATATTGCTGCAAGTGTTATAAGAGAATAGACAAATCTCTCCGAGGATTCTCAAAGAAAAATTGGAAGGTCATCTGCGAAAAGGGCATGTTTTATCTCTCCCAATCCTACCCTTATCCCCTCAAAATCTTGCTTTTGACGAAGAACGCGCGTGAGAGGGTCTAATACTAAATTAAATAATAATTGCGATAAGGGGCATACCTGCTGTGTCCCTTTCTGCAATGTGATAGTCAGTGAAAGGAAACCTGGAGTGTTTATTCGGGCCTGTGGGTTCAAATAAAGGGCCAAATAAGTCCTAAATGGTCCCCTATCTTGTCCAACACTTTTCCTATTCAGCCAGCCTATATTATCAAACGCCTTTTTTGCGTCAATGGTTAGCATGGCTGAGGATGCTGTCAGTCTCATTTTGACCTCATCTAGCACTGCAAATACCCACCTTATATTGGTAACCGCCGACCGTCCCGTTACAAAGCCCACTTGTGGAGAAGAGATTAGTCTAGGTATAAATCGCTGCCAATCTTTATGCCATGATTTTAGATATAATCTTAAAGTCAGTATTAACCACTTCAGCCCCGCTAGGTGAAACCCCCTTCATGACCAGAGCACTTTTTACACTTCGGCACTACACTCCTTTCACCGTTTATCGCTCGGTCATGCAACTTACCACCCAAATGAATTTTACCTCCTTTTCTTCTCACTAATGGAGCTTTCATTTGGTGGTATTTTATTGCTGCTGACATTTTTACTTTTTTTGTTATTAATCAAAATGTAACGATTTTTTTGCAAAAAAATGACATTTTTCACTTTCAGCTGTAAAATTTTGCAACAAAAACGACATCCATATATAAATTTTTCGCCAAATTTATTGTTCTACATGTCTTTGATAAAAAAATGTTTGGGCAAAAGAAAAAATGGTTTGGGTAAAAGTTATAGCATTTACAAACTATGGTACAAAAATGTGAATTTCCGCTTTTTGAAACAGCTCTGACTTTCTGAGCACCTGTCATGATTCCTGAGGTTCTACAATGCCCAAACAGTAGAAAACCCCCACAAATGACCCCATTTCGGAAAGTAGACACCCTAAGGTATTCGCTGATGGGCATAGTGAGTTCATAGAACTTTTTATTTTTTGTCACAAGTTAGCGGAAAATGATGATGATTTTATTTTTTTTATTTTTTCTTACAAAGTCTCATACTCCACTAACTTGCGACAAAAAATAAAAAATTCTAGGAACTCACCATGCCCCTCACAGAATACCTTGGCGTGTCTTCTTTCCAAAATGGGGTCACTTGTGGGGTAGTTATACTGCCCTGGCAATTTAGGGGCCCAAATGTGTGAGAAGAACTTTGCAATCAAAATGTGTAAAAAATGACCGGTGAAATCCAAAAGGTGCACTTTGGAATATGTGCCCCTTTGCCCACCTTGGCAGCAAAAAAGTGTGACACATCTGGTATCGCCGTACTCAGGAGAAGTTGGGGAATGTGTTTTGGGGTGTCATTTTACATATACCCATGCTGGGTGAGAAAAATATCTTGGTCAAATGCCAACTTTGTATAAAAAAATGGGAAAAGTTGTCTTTTGCCAAGATATTTCTCTCATCCAGCATGGGTATATGTAAAATGACACCCCAAAACACATTCCCCAACTTCTCCTGAGTACGGCGATACCAGATGTGTCACACTTTTTTGCTGCCAAGGTGGGCAAAGGGGCACATATTCCAAAGTGCACCTTTCAGATTTTGCAGGCCATTTTTTACACATTTTGATTGCAAAGTACTTCTCACACATTTGGGCCCCTAAATTGCCAGGGCAGTATAACTACGCCACAAGTGAACCCATTTTGGAAAAAAGACACCCCAATGTATTCCGTAAGGGGCATGGCGAGTTCCTAGAATTTTTTTTTTTTTGTCACAAGTTAGCGGAAAATGATGATTTTTTTTTTCTCTTTTTTCCTTACAAAGTCTCATATTCCACTAACTTGCGACAAAAAATAAAAAATTCTAGGAACTCGCCGTGCCCCTCACAGAATACCTTGGGTTGTCTTCTTTCCAAAATGGGGGCACTTGTGGCGTAGTTATACTGCCCTGGCAATTTAGGGGCCCAAATGTGTGAGAAGTACTTTGCAATCAAAATCTGTAAAAAATGACCGGTGAAATCCGAAAGGTGCACTTTGGAATATGTGCCCCTTTGCCCACCTTGGCATCAAAAAAGTGTCACACATCTGGTATCGCCGTACTCAGGAGAAGTTGGGGAATGTGTTTTGGGGTGTCATTTTACATATACCCATGCTGGGTGAGAGAAATATCTTGGCAAAAGATCAATGACAGGGGGGGTGATCAATGACAGGGGGGTGATCACCCATATAGACTCCCTGATCACCCCCCTGTCACTGATCACCCCCCTGTAAGGCTCCATTCAGACATCCGCATGATTTTTTACGGATCCATGGATACATGGATCGGATCCACAAAACACATGCGGACGTCTGAATGGAGCCTTACAAGGGGGTTATCAATGACAGGGGGTGATCAGGGTGATCACCCCCCTGTCACTGATCACCCCCCCTGTAAGGCTCCATTCAGACATCCGCATGATTTTTTACGGATCCATGGATCGGATCCACAAAACACATGCGGACGTCTGAATGGAGCCTTACAAGGGGGTTATCAATGACAGGGGGTGATCAGGGTGATCACCCCCCTGTCACTGATCACCCCCCCTGTAAGGCTCCATTCAGACATCCGCATGATTTTTTACGGATCCATGGATCGGATCCACAAAACACATGCGGACGTCTGAATGGAGCCTTACAGGGGGGTTATCAATGACAGGGGGTGATCAGGGTGATCACCCCCCTGTCAATGATCACCCCCCCTGTAAGGCTCCATTCAGACATCCGCATGTGTTTTGCGGATCCGATCCATGTATCCATGGATCCGTAAAAATCATGCGGACGTCTGAATGGAGCCTTACAGGGGGGTGATCAATGACAGGGGGTGATCAGGGAGTGTATATGGGTGATCACCCGCCTGTCATTGATCACCCCCCTGTAAGGCTCCATTCAGACGTCCGCATGATTTTTACGGATCCATGGATCGGATCCACAAAACACATGCGGACGTCTGAATGGAGCCTTACAGGGGGGTTATCAATGACAGGGGGGTGATCAGGGAGTGTATATGGGTGATCACCCGCCTGTCATTGATCACCCCCTGTAAGGCTCCATTCAGACGTCCGCATGTGTTTTGCGGATCCGATCCATGTATCCGTAAAAATCATGCGGACGTCTGAATGGAGCCTTACAGGGGAGTGATCAATGACAGGGGGGTGATCAATGACAGGGGGTGATCAGGGAGTGTATATGGGTGATCACCCGCCTGTCATTGATCACCCCCCTGTAAGGCTCCATTCAGACGTCCGTATGCTTTTTGCGGATCTGATCCATGTATCCGTGGATCCGTAAAAATCATACGGACGTCTGAACGGAGCCTGACAGGGGGGTGATCAATGACAGGGCGGTGATCAATGAGTTTATATGGGGTGATCATGGGTGATCAGGGGTTTATAAGGGGTTAATAAGTGACGGGGGGGGGGGGTGTAGTGTAGTGTGGTGTTTGGTGCTACTGTACTGACCTACCTGAGTCCTCTGGTGGTCGATCCTAACAAAAGGGACCACCAGAGGACCAGGTAGGAGGTATATTAGACGCCGTTATGAAAACAGCGTCTAATATACCTGTTAGGGGTTAAAAAATTCGGATCTCCAGCCTGCCAGCGAGCGATCGCCGCTGGCAGGCTGGAGATCCACTCGCTTACCTTCCGTTCCTGTGTGCGCGCGTTCACAGGAAATCTCAGCTCTCGCGGGAGGACGCGTGTATGCGTCCACCCAGAAGAGCAGGACCGCCGGCAGGACGCAATCCTGCGTACGGTGGTCCTGAGGAGGTTAATTAAGGATATGGGTCTGTATGAAGAGGCTGATAGTGGGTCCCTACCCAGTTTTTTTAACCGTTTGATGCGTGCCGTGTTTGTCATGGGGGAGGGGGGTGTTAGATCCACCCAGATAACAATTATTCAGGAAAGTTAACAGCAGGGCAATCTTTCCCCCTAAGATTTTGTAAAACTCCCAAGTATCAGTCGGTGCCTGGGGCTTTCCCCAGCGACAACCTAGATAAGACATTCTGGACCTCTGATTGTGAAATCGGTGCATTCAAATGTTTAACTCTTCTGGAGAGATCTGTGGCATAGTGATGTTATTAAGCCATTTCTCACCTATTGCTCCATTTTCATTGACAACTCTATATAGATCTTTAGAAATTTTTTTCGTTCTCCATGCTTCTACCAAATCAGACGAAGACATGAGATCCGTCAAGGCAGGCTCTTTGCGTCTTACTGGAGGTGTACTACCTCTGTCAGATCTCTTGTCCTTATCCCAGTCAGCGACAATGTTCATATCTCCAGCCACCACTTTGTCTGAAATCTAGTTGGATAAAAGCCTTCTGGCCACTGACTGGAAGAACGGACCACTAGCTTCACTAGGACCATTTATATTATAAACACTTAACTGCCCTTTTGTAGATGTTATACTAACTTGGACAATCTGCCCCTCGTCATCGGCTGAGTGTGAAAGCACTGTGTAGGCCAGATTTTTCAGTAGAAGTATAAGAACCAGTGGCGTAACTAATAGGGAAGCAGGGGAAGCGGCTGCTTCGGGGCCCGGCCCCCGGCAGCGTGCCCTGTCTATCCCTGCAGAGCTAAACATATGGGGATGCCTCAGCTCTGCACCCCCATTTCCCAGTATACCAGATATATGGGCTCTGCGCCCTGCAGCTCAATGTAGATCCTTCTAAGCTACAGGACCTTTGATGATGTCATGACCATGTGACCGGTCATGTGGGTGGGAGGAGCCAGGCTGTGGACTGGTAGCGCCTTTATAATCCTCATCTGCTCCTGACTTTGGCTTGAACTGTTGAACACATGAGGTTAGCACCCTAGCACTTACAATTCCGGGTACTTAGGGGTTAATGCAGGGATGAGGTGTATGGCCTCATTCACACATTGCAGATTTAGTCAAATCTGCAAACAAGATGTATCTGCGAGCTTGTAGCATTGCTGTGTGTGTCTGCCTACCCAGAGCAGCTGTGTGTGGGGTGCATGTAGCAGAGCTGAGGGTGCTCCATGTGTATAATGCAGACAAAGATAGGTGTATAGTGTGAATCCAAAACAGTAGTGTGTGTGGTGTATGTAGCATTGCTGTGTGTGTCTGCCTACCCAGAGCAGCTGTGTGTGTGGGGTGCATGTAGCAGAGCTGAGGGTGCTTCATGTGTATAATGCAGACAAAGGTAGGTGTATAGTGTGAATCCAGAACAGTAGTGTGTGTGGTGTATGTAGCAGAGCTGTGCGTGTCTGCCTACCCAGAGCAGCTGTGTGTGGGGTGCATGTAGCAGAGCTGAGGGTGCTTCATGTGTATAATGCAGCAAAGATAGGTGTATAGTGTGAATCCAGAACAGTAGTGTGTGTGGTGTATGTAGCAGAGCTGTATGTGTCTGCCTACCCAGAGCAGCTGTGTGTGGGGTGCATGTAGCAGAGCTGAGGGTGCTTCATGTGTATAATGCAGACAAAGATAGGTGTATAGTGTGAATCCAGAACAGTAGTGTGTGTGGTGTATGTAGCAGAGCTGTGTGTGTCTGCCTACCCAGAGCAGCTGTGTGTGGGGTGCATGTAGCAGTGCTGAGGGTGCTTCATGTGTATAATGCAGCAAAGATAGGTGTATAGTGTGAATCCAGCACAGTAGTGTGTGTGGTGTATGTAGCAGAGCTGTATGAGACAGAGGAATGTATAATGTGCACAGCGGTGCTTTGTATTTAAAATGTGCAACACAGTGATATATAATGTGGCACCCAGAGCTGTGTGTGTGTGTGTGCGCATGTAGCAGAGCTGTGTATGTAAAATGTGCAAAAACCCTGATGCTCTCAAAAAGAGCAAGCAATATAAATCATTGTAGTTTGATACCTTTTACCCCTTAAAGACCGGCCCCATTTTCATTTGTACATTAGCCATAACCTTTTTATTTTTCCATTCACAGTTATATGAGGGCTTATTTTGTGTGGGACAAGATGCATTTTTTAAATGCCGCCAATTAGTTTACCATGTCTTGTATCAGAAAGCAGGAAAAAAAAATATTTGTGGGTTAAAAAAAACAAAACAAAAAAAAAAACCACACACAATTCCGCCAAGATTTTTGAGGTTTTCACATCACAGCGTTCACTAAAAATGCCGTCTTTATTCCGCGGCTCAATACGATACTAAACTTGTATGGTTTTTATTTGGTTTAATTACTTTAAAAAATTACTTTTCTATATTTCGGTCTATGTGAGGGCTTGTTTTTGTTTAACGATCAGTAGTTTTCTGGGGGAAGGGGGGGGGGCCCATACAAAAATTTGCTGTGGGGCCCAGTCACTTCTAGTTACGCCCCTGATAAGAACCCATGCTTTACGGGGCTATTGACACAGCTGTGCACTTCTCCCACCCATAGCTTATGCATACGTATTCCAAGTGCGTTTTCTGGAAAAGCGCAATGTCTCCATGTAACCTAAGATGGCACAGTACCATTAGCCGTTTCTGTGGTGAGCGGAGCCCTTTAACATCCAATGATATTATTTTTATCATTTCGTTGAATTTCTAGATATAACCCCTTCATAGGACTGTTACCAAAAGACTGGGACTTGCTGAGCCCAACCTCCCCTTTCCCTAACTTAGTGTCAAACAATATAAAACAGATAATAAAATAGAACCTGATAAATGCAGTATAATTTAGGAACCGCCATATGCATCCTTTCTGAACTTACCTTTTTCCTGACACGTCAGAAGCAGTTAACCGAATGTAATCAAAAACACCTTATATACTTCTCCCTCTACCACCACCCCACTTATATTATAATGCAACATGCTAAGGGGTCTCTGTGATATCACGGCGAGACCAATTTCAATAATCTGTCGCTCACCCAACAAGTCAGAAGACAGTCACTTGGCAGGATTGTTCTAATGAGTACATCGTTACCTCGTCACGCATCCCTCTTTGGTCGCCATGTAAAAAAAAAAATATAGGCACACCTAGAGAAGTTCCGAGAACATACTTGTCGCAGCTCGACTCTCTGAGGATCACGTCGGCTGGCGTGTGGTCGATCTCCGTCTTTGTTCTCTCGGTTGCTCTTTGCGGGGGACAAATCTGGGTGGAAGGTTCCAGATGGAATCTCTCAACGACGTGGGCTTTTTTTTATCCCTGTTTGCGATCAGGCGTTAGTGAGTAGGGCACAGCCTCTGGAGTAGAAAATGTGTCAAATGACCCATTATCATGGAAGAGCTTCAGAGCCGCCGGGTAAAGAAGAGCAAATAGCTTATTCTGTTTGAACAGTACAGAGCAGATGGGTGAAAAATGCCTTGCGTCTTCTGGTTACCTCTGCAGAGATGTCGCTAAATAGTAGCACTCGGTGCCCTCTAATTGCTAGATCTTTTGGCTTGTTTTTATATTGGCGCAGTAGCTCTGCTTTTTCAGAGTAGTCCAGATATTTGACAATGACCTGTCTGCTGTATCTGTGCTTTCTTGTTGCAGGCCTACCTGTTGTGCGTGCTCCACTTTACATGGAGTTTTAATTCCCAGCGCCTCTGGTAGTTCAATTTCGCAGATCTGGTGCAGTTCTTTGGATGCAATACTTTCTGGGAGGTCCACTATTCTCAAGTTATGTAGGTGTCTGTCTTTCCCCCTTTCTCATGTGCTTTGGTCTTATTTTTGCTCCCCATAGTAGTGAGGAATCGATCCATAGGACCTTTACCAGTGTCTGTGGTATGATGAGCCCGGAAGTTGCGCGGTGTTATGGGGTGAGAAGGTATTTGTGAGCGGTGGGTGACTGAGCACGCTTCACATCATGTGGGCATTCGAACCGGAAGTCCGACCTGTTCCCTTTATTCTCTGGGTTAGTACGATTACAACGATACCACATATCTGTAGGTTATAGGTGTCTAAATACTGGAAGAAAAAAAATTCAACTTTGATTTTGGACACACCTTCCCATTCAAAGAGTTTTCTTTATTTTCATGACTATGAAAATTGTAGAGTCACACTGAAGGCATCAAAACTATGAATTAACACATGTGGAATTATATACATAACAAAAAGTGTGAAACAACTGAAAATATGTCATATTCTAGGTTCTTCAAAGTAGCCACCTTTTGCTTTGATTACTGCTTTGCACACTCTTGATGAGCTTCAAGAGGTAGTCACCTGAAATGGTTTTCACTTCACAGGTGTGCCCTGTCAGGTTTAATAAGTGGGATTTCTTGCCTTATAAATGGGGTTGGGACCATCAGTTGCGTTGTGGAAAGGTCAGGTGGATACACAGCTGATAGTCCTACTGAATAGACTGTTAGAATTTGTATTATGGCAAGAAAAAAGCAGCTAAGTAAAGAAAAATGAGTGGCCATCATTACTTTAAGAAATTAAGGTCAGTCAGTCCGGAAAATTGGAAAAACTTTGAAAGTGTCCCCAAGCGGACCGCCCCAGGAAAGGAAGACCAAGAGTCACCTCTGCTGCGGAGGAGAAGTTCATCCGAGTCACCAGCCTCAGAAATCGCAGGTTAACAGCAGCTCAGATTAGAGACCAGGTCAATGCCACACAGAGTTCTTGCAGCAGACACATCTCTAGAACAACTGTTAAGAGGAGACTGTGTGAATCAGGCCTTCATGGTAGAATATCTGCTAGGAAACCACTGCTAAGGACAGGCAACAAGCAGAAGAGACTTGTTTGGGCTAAAAAAAAACACAAGGAATGGACATTAGACCAATGTAAATCTGTGCTTTGGTCTGAGGAGTCCAAATTTGAGATCTTTGGTTCCAACCACCGTGTCTTTGTGCGACGCAGAAAAGGTGAACGGATGGACTCTACATGCCTGGTTCCCACCGTGAAGCATGGAGGAGGAGGTGTGATTGTGTGGGGGTGCATTGCTGGTGACACTGTTGGGAATTTATTCAAAATTAAAGGCATACTGAACCACCATGGCTACCACAGCATCTTGCAGCTGCATGCTATTCCATCCGGTTTGCGTTTAGTTGGACCATCATTTATTTTTCAACAGGACAATGACCCCAAACACACCTCCAGGCTGTGTAAGGGCTATTTGACCATGAAGGAGAGTGATGGGGTGCTGTGCCAGATGACCTGGCCTCCACAGTCACCGTATCTGAACCAAATTGAGATGGTTTGGGGTGAGCTGGACCACAGAGTGAAGGCAAAAGGGCCAACAAGTGCCAAGCATCTCTGGGAACTCCTTCAAGACTGTTGGAAGACCATTGAGGTGACTACCTCTTGAAGCTCATCAAGAGAATGCCAAGAGTGTGCAAAGCAGTAATCAAAGCAAAGGTGGCTACTTTGAAGAACCTAGAATATGACATATTTTCAGTTGTTTCACACTTTTGTTATGTATATAATTCCACATGTGTTAATTCATAGTTTTGATGCCTTCAGTGTGAATCTACAATTTTCATAGTTATGAAAATAAAGAAAACTCTTTGAATGAGGTGTGTCCAAACTTTTGGTCTGTACTGTGTGTATACATATACACATTAAAATAAATACACATATACACACACACATACATATATTTATTAGGGCTGCACAATATGGGCATTTTGTGCGATTGCGATTAGGGCCCTAAAAATTGCGATAACGATATGCGATGCAATATTTTAAAGGGAATTGTGCTAGAGGTCTATTTGCTTGGATTTTCCCATATGAGCCACCGACGCGGCTGGGGAGGACGCCGTTATGGGGGAATCTGGGGAGGACGCCGTTATGGGGGAATCTGGGGAGGACGCCGTTATGGGGGGGGGGGGGGGGGGGGGATGTGTGCTATGACACATAGGGCCATGAGGGGGGCCAGCATAAGACATATAGCATCTTATGCTGGTCCCCCTTAATGGCCCTATGTGTCCTAAACTGCGCACATAACTGGCTTTGTGTGTAAAGTATTTTACTACTGTGTGAAACAAGCTCTCTCCTATTGATAACATGGCCAGCCTCTGTACCCACTGCGCTGGCCGGAGCTGACGTCACTTAGTAACGCTCCTCCCACTTCAGGAAGCAGGAGCGTTACTAAGTGACGTCAGTCACGCGCCGGCCGGCCCAGGCCGTTCGCTGCAGTGCATTCATCGTGAAAGTGAGTACAGAGGCTGGCCATGTTATCAATAGGAGAGCGATTGTTTCACACAGTAGTAAAATACTTTACACAAAGCCAGTTATGTGTGAGGGGCCCCTTCATATATAATCGCCGCATTTTCGGGTCGGCCAAATCGCCATATCGCATTTGCCGATTATCGCGATACGATTATTTTTGCGATATCTGTTGCACCTGGAAACCTCCATCACATGGTCTGATATGGGTGTGGCTTACAGTCTGGCTGTGTTCACATTGCATTAGCTAACCTGCTATGCGGTTGTGTGGAAGCTTGGCTGTGAGCTGGATTTCATCACCTTCAGACCGTGTTCACACCATAGTTAGTGCAGTGGTAGGACCCCTTGCCATGCTGAGTGACCGTGGCGTGGTGCATGATGGGCTCCGATATCTTCCTGACAGGAATATATTGGCAAAAGTCTCAGCTTTTAATATCTGCTTGTATGACCAGCTAGTATAGTCAGTGGTATATCTGTTTGGTGTTTTTTTCAGTGATTTATATGATTGTATTTTCATCCGCACAATGCTCCTGTCTGTGTAGGATGTTTTTGTGGTGCATGTGGACCGCGCTGGCATCCTCCTTTGTATGCATTACTTGCTCGGGATGGTCGTTTGCTGCGGTCCACATGCGGTGGGATTGCTCCCCCAATGATAAACACGCTACAGTGTTTGGGGTTTGAGCAGCTCCCCCATACTTGCCACGGTAATTTTGTGGTTCACATGCGGTGGGACTGCTTGCCCAATGAAAGACACGCTACAGTGTTCGTGGTTGAGACAGTTCCCCCATATTGGCCACTGTATTTTTGTGATATCGATATATTGTGCAGCCCTAATATATAACATAATTGTTCATACCCCTGGCAAATTTTGGCTTAAAGTTACTTTTATTCAACCAACAAGCAATTTTTTGACGGGAAATTTCATAGGTGTCTTCTAAAATATAATAAGACGATGCCTGATTACTATCGGAGCGATGGGAGGAGACATCAGCTTTACTAGTGGACGTTCCTTCTCCCCGCGCTGCGATTGGACAGCGCTACAGCCAGGGAGAAGGAACGCCCACTAGTGAAGCTGATGTCTCCTCCCATCACTCCGATAGTAATCAGCAGCACGTGGAGCAGGATAGGAGACAGTAATGGGGCACTGTGGGCGAACGGACCGGCGTGTAGCCTAACAGTGAAAGTCTGGAGTCCCATATAAAGTAGTCAGTCTTTAACATAATACAGGAGACGGGTGCCGGCAGCAGAATCAGGGAGCTGCGATCAGCGGCAGTTAACCACTCAGGTGCGACACCTAAGGGGTTAACTGCCGCTAATCTGCCAGTACCCGCCTCCTGTATAAAGGGGTAATTATCATTGGTGTTGCAGTGTGCCCCCCCTCAACCCCCCATCCCATTAAAATCATTGGTGGCACAGTGCGCCGGCCCCTCTCCCCTCCCCCTCATTGGTGGTGCAGTGGCAGCTTCTGATCGGAGCCCCAGCTGTGTAAGCCTGGGGCTCCGATCGGTTACCATGGCAGCCAAGACGCTACAGAAGCCCTGGTTGCCATGGTAACATCCCTGATGCTGTGTGTACAAAGCACAGAGAAGCAGGGACAGTGTGAAGTCCTATTCACCCTGATAGAGATATCAGGCTGAATAGGACAAGGGATGAAAGATCCGAGGTTCTAGCCCCTAAGGGGGGAAATAGTTTTTAAATAAAAAGTGTAAAAAAAAAACCCCACCAAAATATGAAGTATAAATCACCCCCTTTTCCCAATTTCACAAATAAAATATATAAACATATTACATATCGCCACGTCAGAAAAGTCCAAACTATTAAAATATTTAAAAAAAATATCTAGGTGGTGAATGCCGGAACAGAAAAAAATAAAAACTGCGCGATTCGCCATTCTTAAAAATGCGGAATGCACGTGGCTTTTTTGGTTTATTTTTTTTTGCGTGGTATCGAGTATCGCAATACTTTTTGATGGTATCGAAACCGATCCAAAAATTTGGTATCGCAACAACTCTAGCGCAGACTGCTCAATAATCCACAGCAGTACTGGCAAAATATTCTGTGGACAGATGAAACCAAAGTTGAGTTGTTTGGAAGAAACACACAACACTATGTGTGGAGAAAAGAGGCACAGCACACCAACATCAAAACCTCATCCCAAATCTGAAATATGGTGGTGGGGGCATCTGGTTTGGGGCTGCTTTGCTGCGTCAGGGGCTGGACAGATTGCCATCATCGAAGGAAAAATGAATTCCCAAATTTAGCAAGACATTTTGCAGGAGAACTTAAGGCCATCTGTCCACCAGCTGAAGCTCAACAGAAGATGGGTGTTGCAACAGGACAAACGACCCAAAGCATATTAGTAAATCAACAACAGAATGGCTTAAACAGAATAAAATGCGCCTTCTGGAGTGGCCCAGTCAGAGTCCTAACCTCAACCCGATTGAGATGCTGTGGCATGACCTCAAGAAAGCGATTCACACCACACATCCCGAGAATATTGCTGAACTGAAACAGTTCTGTAAAGAGGAATGGTCAAGAATTACTCCTGACCGTTGTGCACGTCTGATCTGCAACTACAGGAAACGTTTGGTTGACGTTTTTGCTGCCAAAGGAGGTTCAACCAGTTATTTATTAAATCCAAGGGTTCACATACTTTTTCCACCTGCACTGTGAATGTTTACATGGTGTGTTCAATAAAAACATGGTAACATTTAATTTAATTATTTGTGTGTTATTAGTTTAAGCAGACTGATTGTCTAGTGTGGCGACTTAGATGAAAATCAGGACACATTTTATGACCAATTTGTGCAGAAATCTATATAATTCCAAAGGGTTCACATACTTTTTCGTGTGTGTGTGTATATATATATATATATATATATATAAAAAATATATCTCTCTCTCTATCTTTTTTTTTTCTTCACATCACCATATTCTGACCCCCAATAGCTTTTGTATAATTATGTCTACTGAGCTATGTGGGGACTCCTTTTTTCCAGAATGATGTGTAGTTTTTATAACAATTTTGAGTGTGTGTGTCTTATTGATCACATTTTACTAAATTTTTTGGTGTAAGAGAAGTGATGAAAAAATGGCAAACTTTTTTTCTGTTACGCCATTCGCCGTATTGGAAAATGGCATAAGAGGAGGCTACAATTTCCAACACTTCGTTTTTTCAAGGTTGTTCACAGTTTAGATGCCATGATCACGGCATCGAAAGACTGCAATGTCTGCGATCGACATTATTGCTGGTCACGAACATTAGCCGCGGGCCTCTGCTATTTCAAAATGTTTAAGGATCGCACCAGCACCATACATGTATGGCGTTGGTAGCGAAAGGGTTAATTGACTCCTGGCTTTGGCTTCCAAAACTGCATGCAGAAACCTGACCCTGTGGCTGTACCGTAAAGTCACACTACAAGTATGTCCAAATACTTTTGTCCATATACGAGATATGCGAGCACACATGGCCAAAAACACTGCTAGAAACCTAAAAATGGGTCAAACAGGTAAAACAAAGCAGCTTAATTAACCCACTTATTTATATATAATACTTGCCTGTGTAGCAGGACATACGGTAGTATTAAGCGTGGCCACATTATCTTTTTTCTAGAAAAAAAATGCATTAGTTACATATCCATGTACACTACTAAGAACAATGATTATGAGGAAAAAATATAAATAAAAACACACAGTTTTGATAAAAAAAAAGCAAAAGTAATATACCTCAAGACTGCTGTCATCTACAACAAGTGGCAGGCTTTCCTTACATCGTATCTGAAAACCATAGAAGTTAGTCATCATTTCATTGCATAAAAGAATAAACATATAAAACATGATGGTGTTCCTCAGTGTACTATATTATATGTGATAAAATGTTAATAGATTAACCCAAATTCACTTTAACCCCTTGCCGACATATGACGTAATGCCGCATTTTTACATTCTATTACGCCATGGTGATCGGACGGGCACCAAAGCGGTGCATGCCCGATCACTGCAGGGGCCCGGCAGTCCCCGATAGCGGGGCCCCTGCTGTCTCCGCCAGCATCTCTGTAAAAGCCGATGCCGGCAGATTAACCCCTTCTATGCCACGGTCAGCGCTAACCACAGTATAGAAGGTGCATGCGGTGGATGAGTAAGCCCATCGGGTCCCCGCGATGATGTGGCGGGGGCCCGATGGGTGACAAGGCAGCCCGATGCCATGCACAGGCTGCCCAATGCCTTGCACGGCATCAGGACCTGCCTTCTACGGGGGCTTCAGGCTGGGTCTCCTAGGCAACCTGTTAGTGTATTACACTGAGTAATACACTAACAGGCAATGCATTACATTACAGATGTATTGTAATGCATTGCATAGGGAATCAGACCCCAAAAAAAAAAAAAAAAAAGTGCCAAAACAACCACTTTTTTGGTCGTCTTGCTCCATAAAGTGTAATGAAAAAATATATATGTACCCAATAAAAAACAAACTCTTCCTGCAAAAAACGAGCCCCTGCAAAAGACGATAGACAGAAAAAAAATAATAATATGGAGTTCAGAAAAGACACATTTATTTATTTTTTAAAATGCTATGTAAAACTGAAACAAAGTTGACATATTTGATATCATTGCGTCCGTAACAACCTGCTCTATAAAAATAGCACATGATTTACCCTGTCAGATGAATGTTGTAAAAAATAAAAACGGCCTCCTTGGTTCATAAAAAACATAAGAAAGAGAAATTAAAATCATATACTGGGTAACTTCTACTGCTGAGCGAAAGAGAGCATCCTGACCATCCTGTGTTACAGTTTGGTATTAGAATTGCTCTGTGGCTGCAGCGGGTGGTGAAAACTGCCCAACGCATCACAGGGACCCAACTTCCTGCCATTTAGGATGATCACAAGAAGAGATGCCTATGCTGAGCATGCATCATTCTTAGGGACTCCTCTTATCCTGCCAATAAACTCTTCCAGCTCTTTTCCTCTAGAAGCCGCTACAGGACCCTTCAGACTATAACCAGCAGGTCTAGGAACAGCTTCTTTCCCACAGCTGTCAATCTACTGAACTCAGTCCCCCAATTAACCTTTCCATCCACACTCATTTAACCCTCTACACTTCTCCCCTCCATCCCTCCCATTACTATGACCGTCATTCATTCTTAATATTCACTGTATGTTAACATTGGTTACTGTTCTAGTTTGGGAGACTATGATGGCATAAGTCTCTGTTATATACATATACATCAGCATATCCGTGTATATGTATACATCAGCACATCTGTATATTTGTCAATAGTACATCTGTATATTTGCTCTCTGTATAGCAATAGAAACACCTGTATACTTAACCTATTTGCACATAACTATTCCTACCTTCTAGACTACCCGTATCTGTATATAACTAGTTTTTATTGCACTTGCTGCTCTTTGCACTTCCGATTAGATGCAAACTGTATTTCGTTACTCTGTATTTATATATGTGTGTAATGACAATAAAGTTGAATCAAACCAAAAATTTAATCTGTACCCCCAAAATAGTACCAATAAAACTGGTATCGTATCCCCTAGTTTCCAAAATAGGGTCACTTTTTGGGAGTTGCTACTGTAAGGGTGCATCAGGGGGGCTTCAAATGGGACATGGCATTTAAAAACCAGTCCAGCAAAATCTGCCTTCCAAAAACCATATGGCGCTTCTTTTCTTCTGCGCCCTTCCATCAGTTTACGACCACATTTTGGGTTTTTCTGTAAACTGCAGAATCAGGGTTATAAATATTGAGTTTTGTTTGGCTGGTCCTTAAAAAAGGTTTCGGAAATTTTCTTAAAAATTTTAAGAAATTCTTCTAAAATTCTAGGCGTTCTAATGTCCTAAAAAAATAAAATGACATTTACAAAATGATGCCAACTTAAAGTAGACAGATGGGAAATGTTAAGTAATAAATATTTTATGAGGCAGTGATTCTCATTTAAAAGCACAGAAATTGAAATTTTGAAAATTGTGAATTTGGGATTTTTTCATAAATAAGGGAGAAACACTGGCCCAGGGTAGAAGTGTTATTTCCTACCATCTTCACCATTTATGGTATATTGACAGCATAAGGCTACATGCACACGACCGTGCCGTTTTTTTTGCGGTCCGCAAAAAACGGAAGCCGTCTGTGTGCCTTCCGCAATTCGCAGAACGGAACGGGCGGCCATTGATATAACTGTCAGTTTTGCGGACAAAAAAAGGACACGTTATACAGGTCCTTCTCAAAAAATCTGCATATTGTGATAAAGTTCATTATTTTCTGTAATGTACTGATAAACATTAGACTATCATATATGTTAGATTCATTACACACCAACTGAAGTAGTTCAAGCCTTTTATTGTTTTAATATTGATGATTTTGGCATACAGCTCATGAAAACCCAAAATTCCTATCAAAAAAAATTAGCATATTTCATCCGACCAATAAAAGAAAAGTGTTTTTAATACAAAAAAAAGTCAACCTTCAAATAATTATGTTCAGTTATGCACTCAATACTTGGTCGGGAATCCTTTTGCAGAAATGACTGCTTCAATGCGGCGTGGCATGGAGGCAATCAGCCTGTGGCACTGCTGAGGTGTTATGGAGGCCCAGGATGCTTCGATAGCGGCCTTAAGCTCATCCAGAGTGTTGGGTCTTGCGTCTCTCAACTTTCTCTTCCCAATATCCCACAGATTCTCTATGGGGTTCAGGTCAGGAGAGTTGGCAGGCCAATTGAGCACAGTAATACCATGGTCAGTAAACCATTTACCAGTGGTTTTGGCACTGTGAGCAGGTGCCAGGTCGTGCTGAAAAATGAAATCTTCATCTCCATAAAGCTTTTCAGCAGATGGAAGCATGAAGTGCTCCAAAATCTCCTGATAGCTAGCTGCATTGACCCTGCCCTTGATAAAATACAGTGGACCAACACCAGCAGCTGACATGGCACCCCAGACCATCACTGACTGTGGGTACTTGACACTGGACTTCAGGCATTTCCCTCTCCCCAGTCTTCCTCCAGACTCTGGCACCTTGATTTCCGAATGACATGCAAAATTTGCTTTCATCCGAAAAAAGTACTTTGGACCACTGAGCAACAGTCCAGTGCTGCTTCTCTGTAGCCCAGGTCAGGCGCTTCTGCCGCTGTTTCTGGTTCAAAAGTGGCTTGACCTGGGGAATGCGGCACCTGTAGCCCATTTCCTGCACACGCCTGTACACGGTGGCTCTGGATGTTTCTACTCCAGACTCAGTCCACTGCTTCCGCAGGTCCCCAAAGGTCTGGAATCGGTCCTTCTCCACAATCTTCCTCAGGGTCCGGTCACCTCTTCTCGTTGTGCAGCGTTTTCTGCCACACTTTTTCCTTCCCACAGACTTCCCACTGAGGTGCCTTGATACAGCACTCTGGGAACAGCCTATTCGTTCAGAAATTTCTTTCTGTGTCTTACCCTCTTGCCCGAGTGTGACAATGATGGCCTTCTGGACAGCAGTCAGGTCGGCAGTCTTACCCATGATTGCGGTTTTGAGTAATGAACCAGGCTGGGAGTTTTTAAAAGCCTCAGGAATCTTTTGCAGGTGTTTAGAGATAATTAGTTGATTCAGATGATTAGGTTAATAGCTCGTTTAGAGAACCTTTTCATGATATGCTAATTTTTTTAGATCGGAATTTGGGGTTTTCATGAGCTGTATGCCAAAATCATCAATATTAAAACAATAAAAGGCTTGAACTACTTCAGTTGGTGTGTAATGAATCTAAAATATATGAAAGTCTAATGTTTATCAGTACATTACAGAAAATAATGAACTTTATCACAATATGCTAATTTTTTTTAGAAGGACCTGTGTATATATATATATTTTTTTAATGAACGGGTCCGCATCCGAGCCGCCAAAACGGCGGCTCAGATGCGGACCCAAACAACGGCCGTGTGCATGAGGCCCAAGTCCGATAGGTGCAAATCCTAGAGTGGGATGAGCACTTGTCTTGAGAACAGGGCCAGTCTCGCATCAGTTGTTAAAAGGTGTCAGTTGTGAATGGTGAAGTGGTCGTCCATGTGCGCCTCTCTGGACATGGTAAGAAGTATAAGTGGGGCGGAAAATCACAGTTGGCATAGCTGACAGGCCAAATGTAATTGCATTGAAGGTGTTAAAAGTCTGTACAGCCTAGTTAAAGGGGTTGTCTGGGCAATATCAGATCAGCGGGGGTCTGACACCCCCGTCGATCAGCAGTAGGGGTGAGACGGTGCGCACAGGTAGTCTCCCTTCTTTCTTCCTGTTCACTGCTGTATGTCTATAGGATGTAGCTCTATGGGCGTACGCCCATTTTCAGCAGTCCCACAGAAATTAATAGAGGACGGCCATGCACGCGTGGTGCATCCTCCTACACTTTGCGGGCTCCGTTCTAAGGATAGGTGTGGGTCCCAGAGTGATATGCCCCCAATGTCCAAGATGTGACAACCTCTTTAAGCTCAAAAAAAATATCTAAATATCTCTCAGTTGTCAATAAGTCTGTCTTCATACCTGAGGTTTCGTTGGATTTTCACAGTAAGAAATTTGGTTTGAGTTTCTGGTGAAGGAGCCTGTCCACCCAGGACGTATAGTAAAGGAAGGACCAGAGCCAAGATAATTGAACATATTATCTTTCTACAAAAAGAAGTAAGGAATGCTCCACGTTAAGATATTTACAAAAGCAGATGGATGCAAGTGCTAAATTATATTTGTAGAATAAAAACACTTCCAAGTCAACCAATCCCTAAAAAATACTGAGAAGAAATCAATGGTCCATTGTCAATCACACAATACACAAATCACACAGTACAGCCAGGGTTGTGCTGGCTCCTTAATAAAATAAAAACATGCAGATACCCTTTAACTGTAAAAAGAAAATGTAACATGTAAATCCAACATGAGCTACAGGCAGCATGTTACAGAGCAGGAGGAGCTTGAAAGAGTCAGATTGACTTCATTGTTACATGTGTTGTTGATCTTAGGAGGCTCTCCAACCACAGAGATCTGCATTGCCTAAACATCTATTATGTCGGTCTCCTTGTGGAAGAGAGGACGCTCAGCCTTGCTGATCTAGAATCAAAGTTGAGAGAGTTCACTTCCAAGTTGGGACTGAGGTCATGGATGCTTGTGGCTTGCAGAACTCAGCAGAGAGAATCTCCTCTTGATCTTCATGCACAAGCACCGATGCCATTTTCTGTATTGCTCAATTCCTATCTTATGTGGATAAAGCCTACTAAGATCAACCACACATGCGCTGATGAAGTCTCACTAGTTTAAGCGTGATATTTCAGGGCCAGGCATCCGAACAGTGACAATGCCTAGTCCTGTCAATCAGGACACGAGAGGGAGTGGCGACAAGTGAGAGGAGAATGGAAAGCTGTGATCCGAGGGGTTAGGAGAGTCAGCACTCCGATCACATAATTTGCTTAAGGATCAGGGCTCATTCAGATGGCCATTGTTGCTTTCCTCATCTGATCTGCAATTTTGCGGATTAGGCTACTTTCACACTGGCGTTTATGGGTCTGCTTGTGAGATCCGTTTAAGGGCTCTCACAAGCGGCCCAGTTCAGCCCCAATGCATTCTGAATAGATAAGGATCTGTTCAGAATGCATCAATTTGGCTGTGTTTGGTCTCCATTGCGTTTTGAGGCAGTCACTAAAACGCAGCTTGCAGCGTTTTGGTGTCCGCCTGACGATGCAGAGCCAAACGGATCCTTCCTGACTTACATTGTAAGTCAACTGGGACGGATCCGTTTTTTTATGAATAATTCAAACAGATCCTTTTTGAACGGATACAAGAGTTTGCATTATCGGTACGGATCCGTCTGTGCCGATACAAGACAGATCCGCACCGAACGCCAGTGTGAAAGTAGCCCAAGATGCGGACCTATTCACTTCTAGGGGACCCCAAAAGATATGCTATGCACCATGTGTGTTGTCTGCATCTTATTTTTCAAATAAAACTACATTTCTATATAAATTTTTCTCAAAATTTATTGTTATACATGTCTTTGATAAAAAAAAAATGCAATAAGTGTATATTTATTGGTTTGGGTAAAAGTTATAGCGTTTACAAACTATAGTGAAAAAATGTGAATTTACGCAATATGACTTTCTGAGCACCTGTCATGTTTCCTGAGGTTCTACAATGCCCAGACAGTAGAAACACCCCACAAATGACCCAATTTCGGAAAGCAGACACCCTAAGGTATTCACTGATGGGCATAGTGAGTTCATGGAAGTTTATATTTTTTTGTCACAAGTTAGCGGAAAATTTTTTTTTTTTCCTACAAAGTCTCTTATTCCACTAACTTGTGACAAAAAATAAAATTTTACATGAACTCACCATACCCCTTACGGAATACCTTGGCGGGTGTCTTCTTTCCAAAATGGGGTCACTTGTGGGGTATTTATACTGCCCTGGCATTTTAGGGGTCCTAAAGCATGAGAAGTAGTTTGGAATCCAAATGCGTAAAAAATGCCCTGTGAAATCGTAAAGATACTCATTGGCATTTTTTGCCCCTTTGCGCACCTAGGCTGCAAAAAAGTGTCACACATGTGGCATCGCCGTACTCAGGAGAAGTAGGGCAATGTGTTTTGGGGTGTATCTCTGTAAAAGACAACTTTTCCCATTTTTCTTATACAAAGTTGTCATTTTACAGAGATTTCTCTCACCCAGCATGGGTATATGTAAAAATACATGCCAAAACACATTGCCCTACTTCTCCTGAGGTCGGCGATACCACATGTGACACTTTTTTGCAGCCTAGGTGCGCAAAGGGGCCGAAAGTCCAACGAGTACCTTTAGGCTTTACAGGGTTCCTCACAATTTAGCCCCGCCCAAAATGGCAGAACAGTAAACACACCCCACAAGTGACCCCATTTCGGAAAGTAGACACCCCAAGGTATTCGCTGAGGGGCATATTGAGTCCATGAAAGATAGAACTTTTTGTCACAAGTTAGCGGAAAGGGAGACTTTGTGAGAAAAACCAAAAAAAATATCAATTTCCACTAACTCATCAAATTCTATGAGAAAGAAAGAAAGAAAGAAAGAAAGAAAGATCCAATACGGTATATTATATCTCTTCAGAACTAGAGGGTATCGAGAAAACCAATTACCGGTAAGCAATATTGTTTTCCCCTCACCCATGACGGCACCCCATGCGAGATAGACTATTAATGAGGAAATTATGGAGGGACCAGTGCCTGAAGCACCTTCCTACCAAAGGCGATATCCGCTTGAAGTTGGAGCCTGTAATGCTTTAAGAATGTGGAGAACTCCACGTTGTTGCTCTACAAATTTGAGCCAGAGAGGCATCTGCCTTCTCGGCTCAGGACATAGCCACCGCACAGGGTGTGCTAGGTAGGCCTTGGAAATGGCCCTTTTGACCCATCTGGCAATGACTGCCGTGGACACTTTCCACCCCTTATTTCTACCCCAAAACTGGATAAGGAGATTTTCTTCCAACCTCCAGGCCGAGGTAGACTCCAAATAAGTTAACAGACTCTTAACGTCCAGGCAATGATACTCCCTTTCTAAATCATTGGAAGGATTTGTGCAGAAAGATGGAAGGATAACATCATGACTTCTATGGAAGTCCGTAACCACTTTTGGCTGAAAGGACGGGAGTGGCCTCGACCTAACCAAATCCCCCTTTCAGTCTCCACACTGCCAGGTGCAAGATTTTTGGATTGGGATGCAGGATCGGGCCTTGCTACAATAGATCCTCCTGAGGAGGCAGAATCTGGGAGGGGGAGGGGCTATCGCTAAGTCTAGGAGGCTGGAGTACCAGGATATTTTCAGCCATACTGGGGCAACTAGGGTAATTATCGCTCTCTCCCTCTGGACTTTCTTTAGGACCTGTGGAATTAGGGAAAAAGGAGGGAAGGCATAACCCTCCTCCTGACACCAGTCCTGTGCCAATCTGTCTAGAGCTGTTGGATTGTCCGAACGATTTAGGGAGAAGAATCTCTCTACTTTTTTGTTCTCCTTCCCCTCCCCACTATGTTCTCCTTCCCTTTTATGTGGGCTGCTGACAGGGACAGATGTTTCTGTTCTGCCAGCTGGAAAATCTGGTGACAAAGTTTTGGCAGAGAAGGTACCCTCGTTCCACCTTGATGGTTGACGTATGCGACTATTGTTGAGTTGTCAGAGTCTTGAATTATTTTCTTGTGGGATATGCCCGGAACTATTGCTTTTAACGGCATTTCCACTGCCTTTAGCTCTTTGATGTTTGAGATGGCTTTCCTGGTGTTCAAATCCCACCTCCCTTGCCAGCCTTTGTTCTCCGAGTGAGCTCCCCACCCCCATGGGCTGGCATCCGTAGTTATTAGTATCGGATCCTGAAAAGACCAGGGTACCCCTGCTAAAAGATTCTTAGGCACTGTCCACCAAAGGAGAGACATCCTCGCTTCCGAGGATAAATGGAAAGTCTGATCTAATGACTGTTTGTAACCGTCCCATTGGTAGCTTCCTTGTATGGGCCTGCGCATATGGGACTGCCAGAATTGTTGCAGTCAGGTGGCCTAGTACTGCAATCACCCTTCTGAACGAACAAAGGTAAGATCTGAAAAGATCCCAAACATGTTCCCTGATGGAAATTACCTGGGAATCTAACAGGATGCCTAAAAACACACAGGTCTGAGATTGTGACAGGCAAGACTTTTCCCAATTTATTTTCCAGCCCAGGTTTTTTTTTTTTTGTTTTTTTTAACAGGGAGCAGGAAACACTGATGTTTTGGTTTAATTTTCCTTTTGTTTGGGAAATAAACAGGAAGTTGTCTAGATATGGCAGCAATGTAACCCCTGACAATCTTAGAAAGAAAGCCACCTCCGCAATCACTTTTGTAAAGATTCTGGGGGCTTGTGAAACCCCAAAAGGTAGGGCTTTGTACTGCAGGTGTAGACACTCTCCCTGAACCCAGACCGCCGCCCTTAAAATTTTTGGGGAGGACGCATGAATTGGCACATAGTAATATGCTCCTAGAGTCGCCATCCAGCAATTTCTTGATAAGAGATCTATGGTTGATCTTATGGTCTCCATGCGAAACTTCTTGTATTTGAGAAACCTGTTTAAGTTTAAGTTTAGGATTACTCGGAAGGAGTCATTGGGTTTTTTCACTATTTAAAAAAAAAAAAAAGGGAGGAGAGTAAAATCCCTTGCCCCTCTCTGCCTGTGGAACCGGGACTACTACCCCCTTGCGTAGAAGAAGCAACACCTCTGACTCTAAGGCCTGTTTTTTTTATTTGGTCCTTGGGGCAGTCTGTCTGAACGAATGAATCCCGGGGAAGGGTCAGAAATTCCAACCGGAACCCCTCTCCAATCCCTCCCAGGATTCAACCATTTTTGGTTACCGTTTTCCAGGCTGGGAGAAAAAGAGATAATCTTCCCCCTACCTGGGATTTGGCATCATTGCTTATCCTTAGGTCTTGGGTCCTGGGGCTTAAAAAGGAAACCTCCGGATTTCTTAGGAAATCTATCCTTTTCCCTTCTGTCGTACTGTCCACCCCTTTGTTTTTTATTTTGGTATCTACGAAAAAAAGGGGGGGCCTTGAGGAACTGGAAAGCCCTTCTTTTTGTCTGAGGCTTTTTCAAGTATGTCGTCAAGAGATGACTCAAAAAGTCTGTCACCTTCACAAGGGATGGAGCACAGTCTGGCCTTCGAGCCCTGATCTGCTTTCCAGTATTTCAGCCAGATAACTCTCCTAGCCACATTAGACATGGCGGATGATCTGGCCGAAAACCTAATCATATCCGTGGAGGCATCTGCTAAAAAGTCAGCGGCTTTAAAAAAAAGGTAGAAAGGGAGGCCAAAACTTCCTCTCTTGGCTTCTTTTCACTGAGATGCTGTTCTAACTGTTCCAACCAGATATGCAGTGATCTTGAAACCCATGATCCTGCGACAGCATGTCTCAGGCAGGCAGAGGTCGATTCCCACACCTTTTTAAAATGAATATCCGCTTTTTTGTCTAAAGGGTCAGACAGGCTACCCAAATCATCAAACGGTAGAGCAGACTTCTTGGCGATCTTTGCTACCGGGGCGTCTACTGTAGGGGCCTTATCCCAAATAGCTGCTTCTTTCTTATCAAAGGGATATTTCCTTTCAACTGAGTTTGGGATAAAAAACTTCCTATCAGGATTTTTCCATTCCTTTTTAATTAATGCTTGGGCGTTTTCATGAATGGTGAAGACCCTATGCTTCCGGGGGCCTAATCCCTGAAAAGCTAGATCTGCTGTTGACTTAGCCTATTTCACATCCTCAAGTTGCATTGTAGCTCTGACAGCTTTAAAGAGGACCTTTCACCAGAATAAAACTTCTAAAGTAACTATACAGGCATGTAGAGCGGTGCCTAGGGACCCCCCTGCACTTACTGTTATACCTGGGCGCCACTCCGTTCTCCCGTTAATGCCTCCGGTATCTTTACAGTTAGGCTCCACCCAGGGGAACCTGCCGGCGCCTCCTTCTCCCATGCTGCAGCGCTGGCCAATCACAGCGCTCAGCTCATAGCCCGAGAGGCTTTTTTCTCTCTCAGGCTAATCTCGCGTCCCAGCTGCAGACGAGAACCATCTTTAGAACTTCCCAGGAACTTCATATCTGGAGGAGAGGAAACCTGAACTGGTGCTTGGTGGGGGGTGTGAACCTGTTATCTTCTCAGGTTTCCTGTCCCGGATGGGAGGTCCCTGGTCGCATGGGGTGCTGTGATGGGTGAGGGGAATATATATATATTTTTTGCACAAGTTAGCGGAAAAAGATTTTATTTTTATTTTTTCTCTTACAAAGTCTCATATTCCACTAACTTGTGACAAAAAACACAATTGTACATGAACTCGCCATGCCCCTCACGAAATACCTTGGGGTGTCTTCTTTCCAAAATGGGGTCACTTGTGGGGTATTTATACTGCCCTGACATTTTAGGGGCCCTAAAACGTGAGAAGAAGTCTGGAATATAAATGTCTAAAAATATTTACGCATTTGGATTCCGTGAGGGGTATGGCGAGTTCATGCGAGATTAAATTTTTTTGTCACAAGTTAGTGGAATGTGAGACTTTGTAAGAAAAAATAAACTTGTGCCACAAAAAAAAAAAATTGAACTATGAACTAGCTATGCCCCTCAAAAGTGATCTTAATAGCGCCGCAGCGATTTTATGGTGTTTTTGCAGGGATCAGAAAAAAAAAAAAAAAAAAAATCTGTCACTGCGGTGGGGCAGACTGAACGCAAGTGTGCGCACAAGATCAGGCCTGATCGGGCGAACACTGCGTTTTTTGTAGAGCCTATAGAACATGTCCTATATAGTTCTGGCAATGTGAGGATCCGCAAAATGCGGAAAGCACATTGCCGGTGTCCGTGTTTTGCACGTCTGAATAGAGCCTTACAGGGGGGTGATCAGGGAGTCTATATTGGGGGGGGGAATCAGGGGTTAATAAGCGACAGGGGGGGCGTGGTGTAGTGTAGTGCTTGGTGCACTACAACAAAACAGCGTCTGATATACCTTTCAAGGGTTAAAAAGAAATTGCATCTACAGCCTGCCAATGAATGATCGCCGCTGGCAGGCTCTAGATCAACTCCTTTACCTTCCGATCCTGTGAGCGCGCGTTCACAAGAAATCTCGCGTCTCGCGAGAGGACGCGCCGATGCGTCAACAAGGAATAACCCAGCCGCCCGCAGGACGCATCCCTGCATTAGGCGGTCGGGAGGCGGTTAAAGGGCTTCTATGACCCCACTAAAGTAATTTTTCAGTCGGCGCAGGCGCACTGAGAAGAGGACGCTCGCTCGACCGCTCCCTCCTGACTGCGCCTGTGCCAGGTGTAGATGTGACATCATCTGTGCAGAAGACAGATGCGGCTCAGGCGCCAGATTTAGAAGGCAGACAGGGGAAGCCAGAGGACGAGAGCACTCGCTGGCCCTGTCAATCAACAGGACGAGGGGGAGTTTATTTGAAAGGAGGATGCGGCTGCTACCAGCAAGTAGACGCCCTACTTGCTGGTAGAGAGGTAATTTACATATTATAAAAGTGAGTTTTTTGAAGAAACTACTGAATGAAAAAGAGTAAGAGGACTATATATAGATAAATCGCAGTATAAGGATTTAAAGTAGCCCAAAAATGAAAAATAACTTTAGTGGGGTGAGAGAAGCCGGATTGCGTTTCAGAGTCGGTCGATTTGTTCCTCCTTGACGCGCTGGCGTGACATCTCACGAGACGCGAGATTTCCTGTGAACGCGCGCACACAGGAGTGCGCGTTCACAGGATCGGGAGGTAAACTAATTCATCTACAGCCTGCCAGCGGCGATAGATTTTTTAACCCTTGAAAGGTATATCAGACGCTGTTTTGTTAACAGCGTCTGATATACCTGCTACCTGTTCCTCTGGTGGTCCCTTTTGCTTGGATCAACCACCAGAGGACACAGGCAGCTCTTTAAGTAGCACAAAACACCACTACACTACACCACCCACCTCCCTGTCACTTATTAACCCCTTACTAACCCCTGATCACCCCCCCCCCCCCGCCCCGTCATTGATCACCCCCCTGTAAGGCTCCATTCAGACATCTGTATGTGTTTTGCGGATCCGCAAAACACAGACACCGGCAATGTGCTTTCCGCATTTTGCAGATCCGCACATTGCCAGAACTATATAGAATATGCCTTTTCTTGTCCGCAATTGCAGACAAGAATAGGACATGTTCTATAGGCTCTATAAAAAAAACGCAGTGTTCGCCCGATCAGGCCTGATCTTGTGCGCACACTTGCGTTCAGTCCGCCCAACCACAGTGACAGAAATTATTTTTTTTCTGATCACTGCAAAAACACCGTAAAATAGCTGCGGCGCTATAAAAAGATCGCTTTTGAGGGGCATGGCGAGTTCATAGAAGAAATTTTTTTTGGGCACAAGTTAGCAGAAATTGTTTTTTTTTTTTCTTTCTTACAAAGTCTCATATTCCACTAACTTGTGACAAAAAATAAAATCTCACATGAACTCACCATACTCCTCACGGAATCCAAATGTGTAAAAAATTTTTGACATTTATATTCCAGACTTCTCACACTTTAGGGCCCCTAAAATGCCAGGGCAGTATAAATAACCCACAAGTGACCCCATTTTGGAAAGAAGACACCAAGGTATTCCATGAGGGGCATGGCGGAAAATGATTTTTTACTTTTTTTTTGTCTTACAAAATCATTTTCCGCTAACTTGTGCCAAAAAAATAAATAAATAAATAAATAAAAATATTCTAGGAACTCGCCATGCCCCTTACGGAATACCTTGGGGTGTCTTCTTTCCAAAATGGGGTCACATGTGGGGTATTTATACTGCCCTGGCATTTTAGGGGCCCTACAGCGTGAGAAGAAGTCTGGAATCCAAATGCCTAAAACTGCTCTCCTAAAAGGTACTCATTGGAATTTGGGCCCCTTTGCGCACCTAGGCTGCAAAAAAGTGTCACCCATGTGGTATCGCCGTACTCAGGAGAAGTAGGGCAATGTGTTTTGGGGTGTATTTTTACATATACTCATGCTGGGTGAGAGAAATATCTCTGTCAAATGACAACTTTGTATAAAAAAATAAAAATGGGACAAGTTGTCTTTTAGAGAGATATTTCTCTCACCCAGCATGGGTATATGTAAAAATACACCCCCAAAACACATTGCCCTACTTCTTCTGAGTACGTGGATACCACATGTGTGACACCTTTTTGCAGCCTATGTGCACAAAGGGGCCCCAATTCTAAAGAGTATCTTTATGATTTCACAGGGCATTTTTTACGCATTTGGATTCCAAACTACTTCTCACGCTTCAGGTCCCCTAAAATGACAGGGCAGTATAACTACCCCACAAGTAAGTGACCCCATTTTGGAAAGAAGACACCCCAAGGTATTCCTTGACAGGTATGGTGAGTTCATGTAAAATAAAAAATAAAAATTGTCACAGGTTAGTGGAATATGAGACTTTGTAAGAAAAAAAAAAAAAAAAAAAAAATTTCCGCTAACTTGTGACAAAAAATAAAAAAAAATTCCATGAACTCACTATGCCCATCAGCGAATACCTTAGGGTGTCTACTTTCCGAAATGGGGTCATTTGTGCGGTGTTTCTACTGTCTGGGCATTGTAGAACCTCAGGAAACATGACAGGTGCTCAGAAAGTCAGAGCTGCTTCAAATTGCGGAAATTCACATTTTTGTACCATAGTTTGTAAACGCTATAAGTTTTACCCAAACCAACACTTATTGCATTTTTTTTTAAATCAAAGACATGTAGAACAATACATTTTGAGAAAAATTTATATAGAAATGTAGTTTTATTAGAAAAATTTTACAACCGAAAAATCATTTTTTTGCAAAAATTTTGATTAATATAAAAAAAAAAAAAAAAATGTCAGCAATGAAATACCACCAAATGAAAGCTCTATTAGTGAGAAGAAAAGGAGGTAAAATTCATTTGGGTGGTAAGTTGTATGACCGAGCAATAAACCGTGAAAGCTGTAAATGAATGAATATATAAAATAAAGAAATATGTAAAAAGTAATACATAGAAAATGATCAAATAAGTGTACTTTCTGTGTAACCTGTTTTCTGAAAACTTCATGCAGGAATGTACTTTTTGGCGTTAATTTTGACTACTGAAACTCTTTGACTGCTGCCATAATTTGTTACTTCCATCGCAAAGATACACAGTGGGGCTTCCATAAAATCAAACTTTCCTATCAAAAAATGCTGGTGACAAACCTTAAATGCAGAAATTTCATTGTAGCAGTTGCAATGACGCAAGTACCAAGTGATGTTAAAATTACTGCAGGGTTTCTGACCACCTTCAACTAAGAGAAAAAAAATGAAAACATAAGAGGTAGCATTTTTAACCAGGTTTGAATACGTTGATTTAAAATAATAATAATAATAATAATAATAATAATAATAATAATAATAAAAACCAAAACATTAGGCATTTTATTTTTGTGCCACAGTCACTCTTGCCTTTGGCTTAAACAAAAAAATAAATAAAAATTGATAGATATATATCTCTATATATCTTGAGAAAAATAGGACTGCACTCCAGATGAAAGTGAAAAATAAGTGGAACTTTATTCACCCATGATATGGCAACTTTGCGACGTTTCGGCTCACAAGAGCCTTCTTCCAGCATAGAAACAGTGAAAATGACGACATATAAAGGCATGTCTAAGGAAAAGTGTTAGGAAAAGTCACACCGATTTACCGGTTTCCAGACATTTTGGATCCCTTCATCATGGTGAACGGGATCTAAGATGCTGGATAATTGACCATATTGCAATGCCCAGGAGAGGTGGCGACCGTCTGGCAATCTTGAAAAAGCGAGAATTGGGCCCCATGCACACAGCCGTTGTTCACGGCCATGTGCGGGCCGTGGAACCGTGGCCTGGATCCCTCCTGAGAGCAGGAGCGCACGGCGTCACTGGTTGCTATGACGCCGTGCGCTCCCTGCTGCCGGCACAGTACAGTAATACACTGGTACACTGGCCGTGCGCTCCTGCTCTCAGGAGGAATCCAGGCCGCGGTTCCACGGCCGTGTGCATGGGGCCTTAAGATGGATTCATGTCCTTGATAGTCTGCACCCAATAGGGCTTAATGTAGAATTTAGATGAAAAGTCTGTTTTGAGGCTGAACCAGATTTTCCCTGTATGTGTTGTTCTTCCTTCTTAGTTTGGTATATCTGTGCCTTGAAACGGTGATAATACCAAAAATGTATATTATACGGAGTAATTAATCTGTAGTTAATCTTAATTTTTTCTTTGCCTTTTAGAACTATACTGTAATTTTATAAGAAGCTTGGATGGAGATCGTTGAACTGGCCCTCTTTGATGATAATGGAATTGTGCTGCAACATCCAAAATCTTCTCACTGCGTATTTCCAGACATATTTCTATTTGTAATGCTTTCCTCTAAGAATTCCTCTTATGGCTGCGTTTTTTCAGCAATTAAGCTGGCAGTGCCGGTTGGGTACATTGACGTGTCCCCCTCTGACACATGCCGCGTAGTGGATAGGATCCATCTTGACAAAGTTGGCGCCTTCCCCACATGCTGATTTAGTAGGATACACCTACTGCAGCTGAATATATCATATAGGAAAGTGTTCTGTTCATTGAAGGCACTTATGCATTGTATCTATGTAATTATTGGGCAAAGTTGCCCTTTGCTAAAATGGTGCCTCCGGTGTAACTAGGATGTAGCGCATGCATCACATGAAAGCTGTATGACAGAGGATGACGCGATTCTGGGCATGCGCAGTGAAGGAACGGAGACGCTCAAGGAAACACGATGGTGTATGCGGACGCCATTGCATCTAGAGGTGCGATTTCTACGATCTCCATCTGATATACTTGCTCACTTCATTGTACACATTGTATTATTCATTTATGTGATTAACACGCAAGGATAAGGTTCTTGTGATGCGGATCTCTTAAGCACAAGTCACTTTACGCACATGCACTTTGTTTATATGCAACATATGTTTTTAATTTATTCATGATTGTAATCAAAATACGATTGGTTAGTCACTTTAGACATGCCTTTATATGTCGTCATTTTCACTGTTTCTATGCTGGAAGAAGGCTCTTGTGAGCCGAAACGTCGCAAAGTTGCCATATCATGGGTGAATAAAGTTCCACTTATTTTTCACTTTCATCTGGAGTGCAGTCCTATTCTTCTCAAGCCATATTGTCGGGGCATTGCCGCTGCCCTTGTGGATAGATTATATATATATATATATATATATATATATATATATATATATATATATATATATATATATATATATATATAGTCCAGAAAGATGGGCGGCACTCCAAGAAAAAGTATATGTGAACTTTATTCACCCAGGTGGTGCAACGTTTCGGTTCTGCACTAGAACCTTTTTCAAGCAGATATATATATATATATATATATATATATATATATATATATATATATATATATATATATATATATATATATTTTTTTTTTTTTATAAAATCATTAAAAGCTACATGGTGGAAATTGATCATATGCTGTCGGTTTTGCTGGAGGCAATGGTGCCATTATTTGCAACAAATTTATCAAAATGTTGGGCAATATTAAGAAATTTGAAAAAACATTTCTAGATGGATTTAACAATGCAACAATTTGCAATTGTAATAAATTAAGGACTCATGCACATGGCCGTAGTTTTGGTCTGCATTCAATCCACGTTTGTGGTGGATCGGATGTTGACCCATTCATCTCAATCGGGCTGCAAAAGATGCAGACAGCACAGATGTGTGCTGTCCACATCCGTACGTCCATACCGCTGACCCACAAAAAAAAAAAAACGAACATGTCCTATTCTTGCTCATTTTGTTGACAAGGATAGGACATTTCTGCAGAAGTAAAAACCGTCTGGTGGCGGAGCCCTAAAACTGGTCAATTAAACATTTTCATTAATGGCCCCTTTCAAACGAGTGAGTGTCACGCTCCAGACTCGTCCTGCTTCCAGCACTGAAGGGGTTACATAGAATGATATTGATTTATGATGCATGTAACCCTTACAGTTCTAGAATGTATTGGATAACACTAACACAATGCTGTCAGTGTTAGGGCTCATGCACACGAAGATATTTTATTTCTGTGTCCGTTTCATTTTTTTTTTGCGCACAGTATGCGGAACTATTCATTTCAATGGGGCTGCAAAAAAACAAAAAACACAAACGTAAGTCACTCCGTGTGCATTCTATTTCCGTATGTCTGCATTTCCATTCCGCAAAAAATAAAAATAATGTAGAACATGTTCCTATTATTGTCCGCATTATGGACAAGGATAGTACTGTTCTATTAGGGTCGAGCTGTTCCATTCCACAAAATACGGAATGCACACAGACGTCATCTGTATTTTTTGTTGTTTGACATACTGTCGTGTGCATGAGCCCTTATCCAGTACATTCCAGACATTCAAGACCTCATAAATCACTATAATGCTATGCAACCCCGGCAGTGCTGGAAGTTCAGGACAGGGGCTGCGCTGCGAGTCCGGACACTCGCTCCTCTGAAAGGAGTCCATGTGTCTAAACCCTCGACAAGCAATAAGCCACACCACTTTTCACGTTTTTTATAAAATTAAGTGAATGGCCCAAATGGCTATTAAAAACAAGACAATTTTGGAAAAACATGCACAAGAAAATAAAATAATTAAGTACACAGATACATTAATATATAGGCCATATTTATCAGGTAGTCCCGTGGGACAGAATTTCCTAGTAAAGAGCTAATCCTATGCTATAACAGAGAACTAAAATAATCAGTTCTGTCGCTAAAAGCAATGGACACAGCTTTCATGCTCCCTGCACTGATCATTCACTCTCTCTGATCCATATTTACTGAAGACAGCTGCACAGCTCACATACAAGGTTACATAGAAGCCTATGGAGGGGAGTAGGGGTATTAAAGGAGGAGTTGCTGTAAGGAGACAGGCAGGCTGGTTGTAAGTGAATTTCTGCCTTATTTCACTGATCAATTGACATCTAAATGGACCAAAACTGCTATATATTGTCCTGTATGTATGATAATGTTGCTTATATGGGGAAGCACGTTCTCCTTTAAAATGTGTGTATGCTATGTATGGGAGACATCATAGCAGCTTGTGTCTACCCACTAGCTCAGAGAAAACTGAGAAATACAAATGGAGCCTACTGAGGGTTAAACCAATGGCAAAGACATATAACGGCCAGATATAAAGAAGCGAAAGGCGAAACCCAGGTCAGGCGGTAATGTTTATATTGATATGCACATTAAAAAAAGAAAGAGTGTTTGTGAATATAATAAAGTGTTTTAATTACCTTACTCTATTTATACCATTCAATACCACGCAAAAAATATATAACGCCAAAAAAGCTGCGTGCATTCCGCATTTTATGGAACGTCTGGCCCATAATAGAACAGTGTTCACAGCATAAGAGATTTTTTTATTTTTCTATTTTGGACGTGGTGATATATAATATTTTATTTATTGTTTATATATTTTATATGTAAATTGGGAAAGGGGTGATTTATACTATTTTGGGTGTATTAAATATATAGATTTTTTAAATAGTTTATTTAACCACCTCACGACCGCCGTACGCAGGATTGCGTCTTCGCGGCGGTCGTGCTGTTCTGGGTGGACGCGCCGGTGCGTCCTCTCGCGAGACGCAAGATTTCCGGGTATGCCGGCCCGCGCATGCGCATCGCGGGCCGGCAAAATTCAAAGAAGAACTTCGTCATCAACCTGCCGGCCACGATCATTGGCTGGCAGGTTGATGATTTTCAAAAAAACGAATCAGCAGCCAGATAACCCATCATATTAGTAAATATGATGGGGTTATATGGCTGCTGTGCTCCTCTGCTCCTTCTTTTGGTCGGTTGGTTCCAGGAGAGGAGCAGAGGAGCACATCATTACTGTGAGTACCCACTACAGTACACTTAGCCCCCAGATCACCTCCCAGCACCCAATTAACCCTTTGATCACCCTGTCAATCACTAGTGAAAAGGAAAAAAAGTGATCAGTGCAAACTGTCACTTTTTTTTTTTTCACTGTTATTGACCGTTAGGTTTTAGGTATAGTTTAGGTCCCTTGGTTAGGTAGTTAGCGATCAGTTAGCGCCCAGCCCACCGCACCGCAGTCCGTTATTCGCTGATTAGCGTATCGCTAATCAGCATTTGTACTTTTATAGTATCTGAAAGTGATCAAAACTGATCACGGTCAGATCTATAATAGTACTAGTCTCACTTTAGTTCGCCCTCCACCCAAAACGCAGTGTTTGCCCGATCAGGCCTGATCGGTCGCCCACACGTGCGTTTGCCCACGCCCGCCCCCACGTGCGTTTGCCCACGCCCGCCCCACCGCAGTGACAAAAAAAATTTTTTTTTTTGATCACTGCACATTCACTTTACACGCACTGCGGCGATAAAAAAAATCAGTTTTGATATTTTTTATCAAACCGCAGCAGCCTCCGGTACTTCGCTAGGCTCCCCTTTGTAAGACAGGCTTGCTTTTTTTTCTTGGGTAGTCTCAGGGAATACCCCGAAATTTAGTTGCCCACATGTCTAACAGGGGGTATTCTTCTGAAGAGGCCTACAGGCTTCTGACCCAGTCGGATGAGGAGTGGGAACCCTCATCTGATGAATCCAGCGGGTCAGAATACGAACCTGTAGAAAGCAGTGGCTCTCTGACCCAAAGTTCGGACGAGGAGGCTGAGGTCCCTGATAGCAGCAGGCGTACCCGGCCCCGTGTCGCTAGACCGCAGGTTGCGCAGGATCCGCTTCAAGAGCAGCAGAGTGGGGCTGGTGCTGTCGGATTACGTGGTGAGGCATACACCAGCAGCCCAGCCCTTCCTGGACCTAGTACCAGCACTGCCGAACAACCTGGTGAAGTAGCGAGCACCAGAAGGGCAGTTGAAGCTGGTACGGTGGCACGTGCAGTAGTGACCCCGTCGCAGCCACCGCAAAGACGTGCCCGTAGAGCCCCTAGAATCCCAGAGGTGCTGGCAAACCCTGATTGGCAGTCCCCAACTTCCGCCGCACCCGTAGTTTTCCCTTTCACTGCCCAGTCTGGAGTTCGGGTTGAGACGGCTCAGATCGGTTCGGCCCTGGGATTTTTTGAGCTGTTCTTGACTGCGGAGCTTTTAGACTTAGTTGTGGCCGAAACAAACAGATATGCCACACAATTTATAACCGCTAACCCGGGAAGCTCTTATGCCCAGTCTTTCCGGTGGAAACCAGTCCAAGTTTCCGAAATTAAAACTTTTCTGGGCCTCCTCCTCAACATGGGCCTGACAAAAAAACATGAATTGTGGTCATATTGGTCCACGAACCCAATTCATCACATGCCCATGTTCTCTGCTGCTATGTCCAGGACACGATTTGAGACCATCCTGCGTTTCCTGCACTTTAGCGATAACAGCACCTCCCGTCCCAGGGGCCACCCTGCTTTTGACCGGCTCCACAAAATTCGGCCCCTCATAGACCATTTCAACCTGAAATTTGCAGATATTTATACCCCAGAGAAAAACATCTGCATAGACGAGTCCCTAATACATTTTACCGGGCGCCTTGGCTTCAAACAATACATCCCAAGCAAGCGCGCCCGGTATGGGGTCAAATTGTATAAGCTCTGTGAAAGGGCCACAGGCTATACCCACAAATTTCGGGTCTATGAGGGAAAAGATCAGACCCTGGAGCCGGTCCGTTGCCCTGACTACCTGGGGAGCAGTGGGAAGACAGTTTGGGACTTGGTGTCACCCTTATTCGGCAAGGGGTACCATCTTTATGTGGACAATTTTTACACAAGTGTGGTCCTCTTTAGGCATTTGTTTCTAGAACGGATTGGCGCCTGTGGTACCGCGCGAACTAGTCGCGCGGGCTTCCCCCAACGGCTCGTTACCACCCGTCTTGCAAGGGGGCAGAGGGCCGCACTGTGTAACGAAGAACTGCTCGCGGTGAAATGGAGAGACAAGCGTGACGTTTACATGCTCTCCTCCATTCACGCAGACACGACAATCCAAATTGAGCGAGCAACCCGTGTCATTGAAAAGCCCCTCTCAGTCCACGACTATAACCTCCACATGGGAGGGGTCGACTTCAATGACCAGATGTTGGCTCCGTATTTAGTTTCCCGACGCACCAGACGCTGGTATAAGAAGGTGTCTGTATATTTAATTCAATTGGCTCTGTACAATAGTTTTGTTCTCTACAGTAAGGCTGGGAGAACTGGATCCTTCCTCAAATTTCAGGAAGAGATCATCGCGAACCTCCTGTATCCAGGAGGTTCCGTGGCCCCATCCACCAGTGTAGTTAGCCGTCTACACGAGCGACACTTCCCCAGTGTCGTTGCTGGTACCTCAAACCGACCGCCACCCCGAAAAAAATGTCGTGTCTGTAGCAGGAGTGGAATAAGGCGTGACACCCGCTATTTCTGTCCTGACTGTCCCGACCACCCTGCCCTATGCTTTGGAGAGTGTTTCCGGAAGTACCACTCACAGGTACACTATTAGCATAGGGATCATCTCACCAGGATAGGCACACAGGGCTATTAGGGCCCATTCACTCACAGCTGCTGCAAACGTCTCCTTTCACATGGGACAAAGTGCATAACGCACTTCGCCACATCTTTGGGCGATTTGCGCTTTGCACATTGACCCATGGGGAAGGAGAGGTTTGTTCTATAAAGGTAAAAAAAAAAAAAAAAAAAAAAAAAAAAACAAACACAGGTAAGCAAACAGGTTAATGTTTAGTTCCAAAAGTTAAAGTTACATGTTCTGTTCCAAAGTTAATAAAAATTATTGCGTTGTGGCCTGTTTTTTTTTTTTTTTTTTTTTTTTTTGTCTTTTTACCTTCCAGGTGGACCAACCGATCTACTAGCTGCAGCACCGATGTGCATTCTGACAGAAGCATTGCGCTGCTGTCAGATTACACGCAAGTCGGTGTATGCGGCGCTGCAAGACGGGATTTTCTCCTCTGCAGTGACAGATACGTTTGCCGAGGCATACGAGCTGAGGAGGAGGCGGCGTTCCTATGCTTTGGCAAGCACTTTGTGTATGTATGTATGTATGTATGTATGTATGTATGTATGTATGTATGTATGTATGTATGTATATATATATATATATATATATAAAAAAAATCCCGGCAATGATTTATTCATCCACATCGATTGATGTGAATGGAGAAATCTGGTTTGCCAGGGCATACGAGCTAAGTGGGTATGGATGTAGGGCGGAGCTCCTATGTCCTGGCAGACGCCTTTCCCCTCCATTTTTTTTTTTTGGGCAGAGATTTTTTCATCCACATTGATCGATGCGAATGAAGAAATCTGTGCCGTTCATTTTTTTCTTTCAGCCCAGAGGCTGAACGGAAAAAAAAAATCTCATTACCTGTATGCTCAATATAAGGAGAATAGCAGAAACTCCTAATGCTGGCCATACATGTAATGATTGCGGAGACCCTCAAATGCCAGGGCAGTACAAACACCCCACAACTGACCCCATTTTGGAAAGAAGACACCCCAAGGTATTTGCTGAGGGGCATATTGAGTCCATGAAAGATTGAAATTTTTGTCCTAAGTTAGCGGAAAGTGAGACTTTGTGAGAAAAAACAAAAAAAAAAAATCAATTTCCGCTAACTTATGCGAAAAAAAAAAAATTCTATGAACTTGCCAGGCCCCTCATTGGATACCTTGGGGTGTCTTCTTTCCAAAGTGGGGTCACATGTGGGGTATTTATACTGCCCTGGCTTTTTAGGGGCCCTAAAGCGTGAGAAGAAGTCTGGGATCCAAATGTCTAAAAATGCCCTCCTAAAAGGAATTTGGGCACCTTTGCGCATCTAGGCTGCAAAAAAGTGTGACACATCTGGTATCGCCGTACTCAGAAGAAGTTGGGGAATGTGTTTTGGGGTGTCATTTTACATATACCCATACTGGGTGAGATAAATATCTTGGTCAAATGCCAACTTTGTATAAAAAAATGGGAAAAGTTGTCTTTTGCCAAGATATTTCTCTCACCCAGCATGGGTATATGTAAAATGACACCCCAAAACACATTCCCCAACTTCTCCTGAGTACGGCGATACCAGATGTGTCACACTTTTTTGATGCCAAGGTGGGCAAAGGGGCACATATTCCAAAGTGCACCTTTCGTATTTCACCGGTCATTTTTTACAGATTTTGATTGCAAAGTACTTCTCACACATATGGGCCCCTAAATTGCCAGGGCAGTATAACTACGCCACAAGTGACCCCATTTTGGAAAGAAGACACCCCAAGGTATTCTGTGAGGGGCATGGTGAGTTCCTAGAATTTTTTATTTTTTGTCGCAAGTTAGTGGAATATGAGACTTTGTAAGAAAAAAAATAAAAATAAAAATCATCATCATTTTCCGCTAACTTGTGACAAAAAATAAAAAGTTCTATGAACTCACTATGCCCATCAGCGAATACCTTAGGGTGTCTACTTTCCGAAATGGGGTCATTTGTGGGGTTTTTCTACTGTTTGGGCATTGTAGAACCTCAGGAAACATGACAGGTGCTCAGAAAATCAGAGCCGTTTCAAAAAGCGGAAATTCACATTTTTGTACCATAGTTTGTAAACGCTATAACTTTTACCCAAACCATTTTTTTTTTTTGCCCAAACATTTTTTTTTTATCAAAGACATGTAGAACTATAAATTTAGCGAAAAATTTATATATGGATGTCGTTTTTTTTGCAAAATTTCACAGCTGAAAGTGAAAAATGTCATTTTTTTGCAAAAAAAATCGTTACATTTTGATTAATAACAAAAAAAGTAAAAATGTCAGCAGCGATAAAATACCACCAAATGAAAGCTCTATTAGTGAGAAGAAAAGGAGGTAAAATTCATTTGGGTGGTAAGTTGCATGACCGAGCGATAAACGGTGAAAGGAGTGTAGTGCCGAAGTGTAAAAAGTGGCCTGGTCATGAAGGGGGTTTCACCTAGCGGGGCTGAAGTGGTTAATAACTATTTCCACCCTTAGGGGTAGAACCAGGGATCGTTTAATCCCTTGTCCTATTCACCCTAATAAAGCTCTATTAGGGTGAATAGGATCTTACACTGTCTCTGCTGCCCTGTGCTCTGTGCACACAGCAGCAGGGAGCTGACTATGGCAGCCAGGGCTGCAGTAGTGTCCTAGCTGCAATTGTAATCGATCGGAGAACCAGGATTACACTGCTGGGGCTCCGATCACAACTGCCACTGCAGGTGGGGGGGGGGGGGGGGGGGGGGACCTGGCCACTGCCACCAACGATTTTAATACTGTGAAGAGAGCCACTGCCACAACGATTCTAATACTGTATAGGGAGGGGGCACTGCGCCACCAATGCTTTTAATACTGGGGACGACTGCGTATTGAAAGTTTGATACCCGAAACAACCCGACCTCGAAGTCCCCCCCCCCCCCCCCTTGCTTTCTAATGATACATATAGAGCAGAGGTCTGATTAACCCCTTCTAACCTAGTCTAGTTTTCACCTTCCTGCCCAGGCCTATTTCTGCAAATCTGACAAGTGTCAATTTATGTAGTAATAACTTTGGAATGATTTTACTTATCTAACCAATTCTGAGAGTGTTTTCTAGCGACACATTGGGGAAGATTTATCAAACTGGTGTAAAGTAGAACTGTCTTAGTTGCCCACAGCAACCAATTAGATTCCACCTTTTATTTTCCTATTTTCCAAAGTAGCAGTGAAAAATAAAAGGTGGAATCTGATTGGTTGCCATGGGCAAATAAAAAATAAGGCAGTTCTACTTTACACCAGCTTGATAAGTCTCCCACATTGTACTTTATATTAGCGGTAAATTTGGGTCAATTTTTTTTCCTTTATTAAAAAAAATAATATTAATATATATATATATATATATATATATATATATATATATATATATATATATATATATACACACACACACACACAAATTCACAAATAGTTATCAGTCAGCATTCACCATACAGCTACTTTATGTTGGCATCATTTTGTAAATGTCATTTAAAAAAATGTTATACTTAGAATTTTAGAAGCAATTTTTTAAGCACCAATTCAGTTCAGTTGGTAATAGAAACCATCCATTTTAGAAACTACACCCCTCAAAGTATTTAAAACAGTTTTTTTTATGTTAATCCATTTTTCTTGCAACACAGCGTAGGCTACTTTCACACTGGCGTTTGGTGCGGATCCGACGTGGATTTGCACAAACCATTCTGTTCAGATAATAAAACCGCATGCATCCGTTCAGAACGGATCCGTTTGTATCATCTGTAACATAGCCAAAACTGATCCGTCTTGAACACCATTGAAAGTCAACGGGGATGGATCAGTTTTCTATTGTGCCAGATTGGGTCAGTGAAAACGAATCCGCCCCCATTGACTTACATTGTGTGTCCGTTTGCCTCCGCATCGTCAGGCAGAGCAGAACGGAGGCAAACTGATGCATTCTGAACGGATCCTTATCTATTCAGAATGCATCAGGGCAAAAATGATCAGTTTTGGACCACTTGTAAGAGCCCTGAAACGAATCTCATAAACGGAAATGAAAACGCCAGTGTGAAAGTAGCCTTAACAGCAAAATAAACCTCAATATTTATTACCCCGTTTCTGCTGTTTACATAAACACCCCAGACGTGGTCGTAAACTGCTCTATGGGCACATAGCAGTGGTCAGATGGGAAGGAGCACATATGGTTTTTGGAGGGCAGATTTCGTTCAAAATGGTTTTTGGGCGTGATTTGTATTTGAAGTACCCCTACAGCTGAATCCTTAAAAAGTGACCCCATTTTGGAAACTACACCCCTCAAGGAATTTAGTAAGGGATGTACTGAGCACTTAAAACCCACTGACGTATAAATTTAGAAACACTTGGCTATGAAAATGAAAAATTTCTTCCAACAAAATGTTGCTTTAGCCATAAGTTTTTCATTTTCACAAGGGATAACAGGAGAAAAAGCCCCCCATAATGTATTACCCGTTTTCTCCTGAATATAGCAACACCCAATATGTGGTCCAAACTGCTGTAGGGGCAGGACTCAGAAGGGAAGGAGAGCCATATGGCTTTTGCAGTGCAGATTTTGATGGATTGGTTTACGGGCACCATATGTTTTTCTCTGTGCGAGGACTTCTTTTTTGTGGGATGAGTTGCCATCATCTTTGGTTCTATTTTGGGGCACATAAAATTTTGGGATAACTTGTTACTTCATTTTTGGGGAAGCAAGGTAAAGAAATGCAATGATTCTGCCATTGCAGCATACACCGTGCAGGAAAAATAACACATCATCATAATACTGCTAGTCAGTACAATTAGGCTACTTTCACACTAGCGTTCGATCGGATCCGTTCTGAACGGATCCGATCATAATAATGCAGACGGAGGCTCAGTTCAGAACGGATCCGTCTGCATTATTTTAGCATATAACAGCTAAGTGTGAAAATAGCCTCGTACGGATCCGTCCAGACTTTCAATGTAAAGTCAATGGGGGACGGATCCGCCTGAAGATTGAGCCATATTGTGGCATCTTCAAACGGATCCGTCCCCATTGACTTACATTGTAAGTCTGGACGGATCCGCACGCCTCCGCACGGCCAGGCGGACACCCGAACGTTGCAAGCAGCGTTCAGCTGTCCGCCTGTCCGCGCGGAGGCGAGCGGAGCGGAGGCTGAACGCCGCCAGACTGATGCAGTCTGAGCGGATCCGCTCCATTCAGACTGCATCAGGGCTGGACGGAGGCGTTCGGGTCCGCTCGTGAGCTCCTTCAAAACGGAGCTCACGAGCGGACCAGCGAACGCTAGTGTGAAAGGAGCCTAACAGAGATAACAATTTTATATTTGCACCAATGCAAATCAGGCATCGGGAGAAGAACACTGAAGCTCTGCAGACCAGAACCTTAAAAGGGTTGTGCAGGCTGTATATAAATATTGATGACTTATCATTAGGATGGGTCATTAATATCTGATCAGTGGGGGCCCAACACCCTCGCTGATCAGCTGTTTGAAGAAGAGGCAGCACTCCAAGAGAGTGCCACTTCCTCTTCGTTGCACTGCCTGTCCTCTTGGTGGTGCAGTCACTTTGAATGGAGAGAGTACATGTAATTACAATGTGCTGCTGCTGCAAGGGAGACAAGGCAGTGTAATGAAGAGGAAGCAACACTCACATGGAGCGCTGCGACCTCTTTAAACAACTGACCGTCGGGCGGTGTCGGGAGTCAAACCCCCACCGATCAGATATTAATGACCTACCCGAGGATAAGGAGAAAAGGGACCGGCACTCGCTTGTTTAGATAATCTTGCTGTGATTTATTGTCACATTCCAGTGACGCGTTTCAGCATACAATGCCTTTGTCAAACTGTCACAGGGACACTGGCCCAGAGACACGTGCACCGCTACTCTACTTCAAACCGCAGTGCAGATTGATATATTGTATTATTCTACCCGAGGATAGGTTATCAATATGAGGCCTCTTGCACACGGCCGTTGTGTGCCCGTGGCCGTATTGCGGCCCACATACAGCGGGTCTGCAATACATGGGTACAGACCAGTGCACTGCGCATCATGGATTCACTTGAATGGGTCCGCAATCACGGACCTATTCAAGTTCAATGGGTCTTGATCCGTCCCGGCCGCCGCACAGATGTTGCCCGTGCATTGGGGACCGCAAATTACGATCCCCAATGCACGGAATGGATGCACAATGTTCATGTGCAAGAGGAAAGAGTAAAACAACAGACATGTCATGAGCTGAATAAGCTTCTTTTACAGTCAGATAGCACAAAGGGATAATGTATTACAGAGGCTACATGCACACGAATGTTGTTTGTTTCCGTGTCTGTTCCGTTTTTTTTTTTTTTGCAGATAGGATGCGGACCCATTGATTTCAATGGGTCTATAAAAAACGCGGGCAGCACACCGTGTGCTGTCCGCTTCAGTATGTCCGTTCCTTTGCCCCCCAAAAGAAATAGCGCATGTCCTATTTTTTTCTAGTTTGCGGACATGGACAGGCATTATTACAATGTATCCACACACAAAAGAAAAAAAAAAAGCAATGCCATACGGAACATCATCAGTTTTTTTTGCAGACCACAAAACACATACGGTTGTGTGCATGTAGCCTTACGGGTATCAACTAAAATGTATCTAAGGACCAACACTTAATGAATTCTGGACAACCCCTTTAAGTCTAAAGCACTACTAATATTTGCCACCTAAAGCTTGTTGAACTTTCAAACAAAGAAAATAAATTAAAAGAAACCCTGCAGTGGAATTACTCCAGGAAACATAGCCGAGGTGGAAGGATGTGAAGAAGTTAAACAAACAGATTTGTGTCAACAATAAAACCTGCATGGTGAGAAAAATCAGCATTTAAAAAGCGTATGCCAGGATTTTAATATTAATAACCTAACCTATGGCTAACCCACAAATATCTGATTGGTGGGAGTTCAACAGGTCACACCTCAGCCAATCAGTTTTTCTCGAGTAGCTTTACACACCTCCATCCATTGTGCGGTGGATGGAGCTGGTTACTGCAGTACCGCCCATTCGCTTCATTGGGATTAGCGCTGCTTGGTGGTGGTGCAGGGTGCTGGACCCCTTCCAATCAGATAACCTTTGGACAGGTCATCAATATACAAATTCTGAAATACTCCTTTCATACATCATTAGGCTACTTTCACACTAGTGTTAATATATTCAAGTATTCAGATCCATTATAGGGTCTCAATACCGGGGGGGGGGGGATGCTTCCATTTTGTCCCCATTCATTGTCAATGGGGACTAAATGTAACTGAATAGAACGGAATGCTTAAAAATACATGCCATTCTGTTCTCATACCGAGAGCATGCTTTTTTTTTTTATCTGCAGTCAGGGTGGAATCCAGTTATAAGTCCTTCCTTTATATTTCCCCTAACTTTTGAATCCATTTCTGGTTTTGGTTTGAAGAAGTGTTTTATTTTTTATTTTTAAGCCATGTGTGAAACCACCCTCCCCTTTAAACACTCGGCCGGCCTAGGTTCTTCTTATTACCGCCTCCCTTCAGTGTGAAATGCCGCGCCTGCACCGTGCATCCGAATCGCCGCGCCTGCGCACAGCATTACCCATTATGGGCATCGGCATCCGAGCGTTTATTGCACATGCGCTGGCCCCAACATCCCGATCTAGCCAGCGGAAGTAGCTGCCGGCTAGATCGAGATGATGGGGCCAGCGCATGCGCAATAAACGCTCGGATGCCGATGCCCATAATAGGTAATGCTGTGCGCAGAGGCGGCGATTCGGATGCACGGTGCAGGATTTCACACTGAAGGGAGGCGGTAATAAGAAGAACCTAGGGCTGGCCTGAGTGTTTAAAGGGGAAGGGTTTCGTATGAATAGCGAAGAGGGGCCTGGGCACCTTAAGATCTAATTGGAATATTGGATTAAAGTGTTTTTTGAAGAAAATAAGCGACGGACAGCTAAACAGTAAGTAGCATTCACATATGGGTACTATAATGCTAAGAATGGTGTTAGTGTTCAAAAACGGTCAGTATAGGTGAAAGACTCCCTTTAAAGATTCACTAGTACTAAAGACAGAAAAAGGCACACATTTTGACAATAGGTGCAGGCATAGCTTTTTTTCTGACTTTAGTACGCAGTCCAAAGGGCACCAAAACTATTAAGCAGCATATAACTTATAATAAATTTGGCACAATTCTACATAACAAGGAATGTCAGGGAAACAAAATGTGTGTAAAAGAAAAACTGAGTCACTAATATAATAGTAAATTAAATAAGGGGGCAGTCATTACACAATAAGGTTCTTACAGGATATATAGATGATAGAATCATGAAAAAGGATCTTCCCAAAAGTGAATGTTGTGTCATTCTAGAAAAAAAAAATATGAAAATAGTTAAGAACACGCAACAATTACAACAATTTATTTCACAAGCCAACGCATTTGGACGCATTTTAATGAAAGCATAAGGCTAGGACTACGCAATGACATGTGTCGCCCGACACAGAGCACTACGACATTGTTGTCGTACCAATGTCACGTGACAATTTTTATAATCATAGTCTATGGTGTTGCACTGCAAAACATGCTGCAACTGCGACGCGACAGTCGCAGAAAAATTCATCTTGAAATGTCGTCACGCAGCCCTAGCCTTACTGTAGTCCTCCTTCCAATTATCCTATACAGAAATCACTACATTACAATTTAGTGCTGCCATCTACAAGAAATGAGCCTAGAAACCTAGTACAAGGTTCTGCTCATTACTTACACAGAACACCTTCCGGGGGAGACATTCCTGACTTCTGGGTTTTAGGCCTTTTCAGATGCCGTGGTCACGTTTGACCACAGCGTCTGAGGGGTTAAATGTCCATGATCGGCATTAGCGCCATGGGGGTCTGCTGTGTGAAACCATGTTTAAAGACCCAACATATGCCATACTATTACAGAGGATGTCAGGAAGGGGTTAAAGATGCCCAATTATCGGCAATACATATTCCTGTGTAATCAGGGTTATGCTGCCAATAATCAACAGAACTAAAAGACGGTGGAACAACTGTGGTAGGATAGGTCATCAGTTATACAATCTTGAAAACCCCTTTTTAGGCACCAAAGAAGGCCCCCAACTCAGAAGGGCCATCACATATTTGACATTTTCCCCACTCCATTGTTTTTTAAATCAAATTAAATGAAAGATAGAAGGGGGCACTGGAGGACAATCCAGAAGGGGCAGATGATGTGCACGTCGGAGGATAGGTAGTGGGAGAGATATTAAAGTTTGATATCAACATTTTGAAGAATATTCTACTTGTTTAACAGCTTTGGATGATACATTTGGATAAACAGACTTTAGTTCATGAAATGCCGCCCCATAAGGAGAGGACTCCTCTGCCCTCCTCCACTGTGGCACTGACAGCACCACGTCACACAGCTGACCATAGAGAACACTCACCGGAGAAAGCCGCACAGTCCATATAGAAGGCTCGGATCCGTCTGCCTGACTGACACGAAGAAAGCCGCCTACTGTCAAAACCAGTAGAGTTAATATAATCCGGCTCCCTATAATCGCCATTACCATTTGGGTAAGATGCTAGAGTGGAGTTGTTAGAACGAGGTCTGTGACGTCACTGGTCACATGCTCCTTCACGGTCACATGGTCAAGTGTGGGAAGTGCTTATAAACCCAGACTGCAGGAGCTTGTGAAGGAGGAGGAGCTGTGTGTGCCTGGATGTGCTGCAGAGCGAGAGGCCATAGGAGCTCATACATGAGGATGCAGGTTACAGATCTGTGAAGGGAGGGGGCATGTGGTGTATTCTGGGGACTTGTGGGTGTAGGTCTGTGAGGGGGGCATGTGGTGTATTCTGGGGACTTGTGGGTGTAGGGGTTAATCTGTGAGGGGGGCATGTGGTGTATTCTGGGGACTTGTGGGTGTAGGTTTGTGGGGGGGGGGAGGGGTTAATCTGTGAGGGGAGGCATGTGGTGTATTCTGGCACCATGTGGGTGTAGGTCTGTGAGGGGGGCTGTGGGTGTATTCTGGGGACATGAGGGTGCAGATCTATGGGGGGGGGGCGCATGTAGTGTATTCTGGGGCCATGTGGGTGTAGGTCTGTTATGGGGGGGCATGTGGTGTATTCTGTTACCATGAGGGTGCAGATTGATATGGGGGGGGGGGGGCGGCATGTGGTGTATTCTGGCACCATGTGGGTGTAGGTCTGTGAGGGGGGGGGCATGTGGGTATATTCTGGGGACATGAGGGTGCAGATCTGTGAAGGGGTTATGGAGGGGGGGGGTCAGTCCGTGAGGGGGGCATGTGGTGTATTCTGGCGCCATGAGGGTGCAGATCTATGGGGGGGGACATGTGGTGTATTCTGGGGTCATTAGGGTGAATATTTACGGGGGGGGGGGGTTTATGGCGAGGTCAATCTGTGGGGGGGGTGTATTCTGGGGACATGAAGGGGGGGCTTTATGGGGTGTATTGGAGAGGGGGCAGATCAGTAAGGGGGGTGTAAGCCTCTGTGTATGGGGCTGGGTGTATCTTGTAGCCGGTGTGTGGTAACATTGATGTGTATTCACCCAATAGATTTTGTTCCTGAGAGCAGACTGGCCACACAGTGCCCACCGCTGTACAGTCTGATAGCAGGGAGGATGCTGAATGCAGCACTACACACTATATATAAGGGGTTGTTGTCACTGCTTGTCATGTCTAGGTGGCAGTCAGTAAACAGAATCTGTCCTAAAGACACAGTATGATTGTGTCAGAAGAGCTGAAGTCCCGTGTAGGGCTGCAACGATTAATCGATTTTATAATGACGAATCCAGTTATCGAATGATCGTCCGATTCGTTGCTATGCGGGCGGTTTACTTTAACTACCTCCGGACCGCCTAACGCATGGATGCGTCCGGAAGGTGGTTGATCTACTCCTCCTGGACGCATCCGTGCGTCATCTCGCGATAGCCGAGATTTCCTGTGAACGCGCACACAAGAACGGAAGGTAAGCGAGTGGATCTCCAGCCTGCCAGCGGCGATCGCTCGCTGGCAGGCTGGAGATGTGATTTTTTTTTTTTTAACCCCTAACAGGTATATTAGACGCTGTTTTCATAACAGCGTCTAATATACCTGCTACCTGGTCCTCTGGTGGTCCCTTTTGTTTGGATCGACCACCAGAGGACACAGGCAGCTCAGTAAAGTACCACAAAACACTACACTACACCCCCCCCCCCCCCGTCACTTATTAACCCTTTATGAACCACTGATCACCCCATATAGACTCCCTGATCACCCCCCTGTAAGGCTCCATTCAGAGGTCCATATGATTTTTACAGATCCACGAATACATGGATCGGATCCGCAAAACACATGCGGACGTCGGAATGGAGCCTTACAGGGGGTGATCAATGACAAGGGGGTGATCACGCATATAGACTTCCTGATCACCCCCCTGTAAGGCTCCATTCAGACGTCCGTATGATTTTTACGGATCCACTGATACATGGATCGGATCCACAAAACACATGCGGACGTCTGAATCGCGCATGACAGGGGGGTGATCAGGGAGTCTATATGGGTGATCACCCCCCTGTAAGGCTCCATTCAGACGTCCGTATGTGTTTTGCGGATCCGATCCATGTATCCGTGGATCCGTAAAAATCATACGGACGTCTGAATGGAGCCTTACAGGGGGGTGATCAATGACAAGGGGGTGATCACGCATATAGACTTCCTGATCACTTCCCTGTCATTGATCACCCCCCCTGTAAGGCTCCATTCAGACGTCCGTATGATTTTTACGGATACATGGATCGGATCCGCAAAACACATACGGACATCTGAATGGAGCCTTACAGGGACCCCCATATAGACTCCCTGATCACCCCCCTGTCATTGATCACCCCCCTGTAAGGCTCCATTCAGACGTCCGTATGCGTTTTGCGGATCCGATCCATGTATCCGTGGATCCGTAAAAAAAATCATACGGACGTCTGAATGGAGCCTTACAGGGGGGTGATCACCCCATATAGACTCCCTGATCACCCCCCTGTCATTGATCACCCCCTGTAAGGCTCCATTCAGAAATTTTTTTTTGGGCCCAAGTTAGCGGAAATTTTTTGTTTTTTCTTACTAAGTCTCATATTCCACTAACTTGTGTCAAAAAATAAAATCTCACATGAACTCACCATACTCCTCACAGAATCCAAATGCGTAACATTTTTTAGACATTTATATTCCAGACTTCTTCTCACGCTTTAGGGCCCTAAAATGCCAGGGCAGTATAAATACCCCACATGTGACCCCATTTCGGAAAGAAGACACCCCAAGGTATTCCGTGAGGGGCATATTGAGTCCATGAAAGATTGAAATTTTTGTCCCAAGTTAGCGGAAAGGGAGACTTTGTGAGAAAATACAAAAAAAATCAATTTCCGCTAACTTGTTCCAAAAAAAAAATAAAAATTTCTAGGAACTCGCCATTCCCCTCACGGAATACCTTGGGGTGTCTTCTTTCCAAAGTGGGGTCACATGTGGGGTATTTATACTGCCCTGGCTTTTTAGGGGCCTGAAAGTCTGGGATCCAAATGTCAAAAAATGCCCTCCTAAAAGAAATTTGGGCCGCTTTGCGCATCTAGGCTGCAAAAAAGTGTCACACATCTGGTATCGCCGTACTCGGGAGAAGTTGGGGAATGTGTTTTGGGGTGTCATTTTACATATACCCATGCCGGGTGAGAGAAATATCTTGGTCAAATGCCAACTTTGTATAAAAAAAAAGGGAAAAGTTGTCTTTTGCCAAGATATTTATCTCACCCAGCATGGGTATATGTAAAATGACACCCCAAAACACATTCCCCAACTTCTCTTGAGTACGGCGATACCAGATGTGTGACACTTTTTTGCAGCCAAGGTGGGCAAAGGGGCACATATTCCAAAGTGCACCTTTCGGATTTCGCAGGCCATTTTTTACACATTTTGATTGCAAAGTACTTCTCACACATATGGGCCCCTAAATTGCCAGGGCAGTATAACTACGCCACAAGTGACCCCATTTTGGAAAGAAGACACCCCAAGGTATTCCGTGAGGGGCACGGCGAGTTCCTAGAATTTTTTATTTTTTGTCGCAAGTTAGTGGAATATGAGACTTAGCGGAAAATGATGATTTATTTATTTTTTCCTAACTTGTGACACAAAATATAAAAAGTTCTATGAACTCACTATGCCCATCAGCGAATACCTTAGGGTGTCTACTTTCCGAAATGGGGTCATTTGTGGGGTGTTTCTACTGTCTGGGCATTGTAGAACCTCAGGAAACATGACAGGTGCTCAGAAAGTCAGAGCTAGTTCAAAAAGCGGAAATTCACATTTCCAGGACGTCCCCCATGACAGCACATGGGAGGATGTCCAATCCAATCACTGTTGGGACAGGAAGTGAAACAGATTAAAAGCCCCCCCCCATCCCTCCAATCTCCAGTGTCTTCCTGTCCCTACTGGGATGAGGGTGAAGCAGGTTATCGTTTTAAGAATCGGGTGCTTACCTAGGCACCAGGGGGCCGGGTCGGGGGTTCCGGTACTCCCCTCTCAGGCCAGGTCGGGCGGCGTCCCGTACGGCCCCGCTAGCTCCCCCTCCGGGGGTTCTCTAGCTTGTCCCGACCTGCCTGGGACGGCGGCAGGCGGGACGCTGATGCCGCTTCTCCTCCGGGAGCTCTCGGCTCAGCGGCGCGCTCCCAACGGCGTCGTCGTCGCATCATGACGTCACTTCCGGGTCAGCCGGAAGCAAGATGGCGGCGCCCAGCACAAGCGCTGGATGCCTGCAAGCCCGGCCTCGCGCTCAGGGGTTGACTCCCTCCCCCCGGGGGGGGTTGAGTTCCCCTTATAAGAACGGAGCAGCGCGGCAGCAGAGGTGGAGGTAAGCCCCAGTGGGGAAGTTGTGAGCGGCTGTGTGTTTGCTTAGCCACCATGGAGCCCCAAGCGTCAGCCAAATCTGAGATTGCGTCTGACCCCTCTGTTGCAGCCCATGTAAGTGTCTTTGTCCTTATACCCTGGTGTACTCTCCCCAGTCATTGAGCGCGGTTTCTCGGATTTTTTCTAGGATAAAAAGAGTTCTGGGCAGTCGTCTTCTCAGGACCCCAGAAGGAAACCGAGAAAGTGTGCAACTTGTGGGGAAAAGATGCATATATCTTACAAGAAGCAGCTATGTGCCAATTGCATTGCCAGGTTAATGAAGGAGGAGCAGCCGTCCTTTCTCACAGAACTTAGGAATATCGTTCGTGAAGAAGTACAGGCTACGGTTTCTTCCCTAAACCCTCCGCCACCTCCTTCTCAACCTGACTCCCCTCCCCCAAAAAGGAGGACTCAGGAGGACTCTGATTCTGATAATCAGGAAGTCTCGGACGGAGAGATTGAAGACGACACCATCTCTGCTTCCGGCTCTTCAGACCACCCTAAAAGATTTTTATTTTCTACTGAGGACTTAGACGCCCTCCTCCATGCGGTTAGAGATACCATGCAAGTAGAGGAAGCTAGCCCTCCCATATCCGTTCAGGACGAGATGTTTGGGGGGTTAGGGGCAAAAAAGACTCTCCTATTCCCAATAAACTCCCATCTGAAGGAGATAATTCTGGAGGAATGGAAGGAGGCCGAAAAGAAGCTAGTTATGCCTAGGGAATTTAAAAATCGGCTGATTTTTAATCCTGAGGATACTAAACTATGGGACGAAGTTCCCAGGATAGACATTCAGGTGGCGAAGGTCACAAAGAAGACCACCATCCCCTTTGAAGATTCCTCAAACTTAAAAGACCCTATGGATAGGAAGGCGGAGGGGCTACTTAAGAAGGCCTGGGAGTGTTCATCTGCTCTTATTAACGCCAACATTACTGCCACCTCGGTAGCCAGGTCTATGGGGTTATGGCTGAATCAGCTAGAGAACCACCTTAGACTAAAAACCCCAAGGGAAGACATTCTTGAATCCATTCCCCTTCTTAAGATGGCTACGGCCTACCTGGCGGACTCCTCGGCCGAATCCATCAGGATTTCAGCTAGAAACAGCACCCTGGCGAATTCGGCTAGAAGGGCCCTTTGGCTAAGAAGTTGGTCAGGGGATGTAGCGTCAAAGAATAAACTTTGTTCAATCCCTTTCTCAGGTTCACATGTGTTTGGCCCTGTCCTAGATACAATCCTTGAGAGTGCCGCGGACAGAAAAAAGGGCTTTCCGGAAGAGAGGTCTAAGAAGACTCAGTCCTTTCGGAGGGATTCAGGCCAGGGTCAGTCACAGAATTTTCCAGGTAGAGGGAAAGGCAAATCGGGCAGGTGGAGCTACCCCAAAGGTGGGAAGGGGAGGGGGTTCCTTCTCAAACCCAACACTTCCTCTTACCAGAGTAAATGACGCCAGACCAGTGGGGGGGAGACTTCGGTTCTTCAGTCATCAGTGGCCTTTAGTAACTCAGAACCCCTGGGTACTTCAGACGGTTCGAGAGGGGTACAAGATAGAGTTCCGTCGTCCTCCCCCTCAGAGATTCTGTGTTACCACTCCCCAGTCTCCGTCTCTAAAGAACCAGATGGTTCAGGACTTGGAGAAACTTTGCGCAATGGAAGCAATAGTTCCTGTTCCAAGACCCCAACAGGGCAGAGGCCACTACTCTAAACTGTTCTGGGTAAAAAAAAACAGACGGTTCACTAAGAACTATCATAAACCTGAAGTTCCTGAACAATTGGATCCAATATTTCAGGTTCAAGATGGAGTCAATACGTTCAACGGTTCCACTGATTCCAGCAGGGGCATTGATGTGCACCATCGATCTCAAAGATGCCTACTATCATGTCCCCATTCATCCAAGCCATCATCAGTTCCTCAGGTTCGCGGTGATGTTAGACGGCATAGTGCATCACTTCCAGTTCCAATGTCTTCCATTTGGGATTTCAAGTGCCCCACGCATCTTTACGAAACTAATTGTAGAGATAATGGCGTTCCTGAGACAACAGGGAATAACAATAGTCCCGTACTTAGACGACTTCCTCCTGACAGCATCCTCAGAAGTCCTTCTGCGGAACCATCTGCAGACGACGTTACGGGTTCTACAGGACTTAGGCTGGATTATCAACCTAGAGAAATCAGATCTTTGCATGAGCGAAAGGAAGATCTTTCTAGGCACCCTTCTGGACTCCCAGAGACAGATGTCCTTCCTTCCAGGTTCAAAACGCGACGCTTTCATAGAAGAAATATCCACCTTCCAAAGAAAAAACCTCTGCTCCATCAGAGAGGCTATGCGGATACTAGGCCTGATGACATCCTGTATACAGATGGTCCAGTGGGCCCAGATCCACTCAAGGCCACTTCAGGGTCTAGTCCTCACCAAGTGGGACAAAGACCAGAGGTCTCTAGACAGGAAGATCAGGATCCCAATGTCCATAAAGGAGTCCTTGAACTGGTGGATAACTCCCGACAACCTACAGAGAGGGGTTCACTGGTTGAGAAGACCTTGTTTGACGGTGGTGACCGATGCCAGCATGACCGGCTGGGGTTCACACATAGAAGATCATCTCTTTCAGGGTTCATGGTCCCTGGCAGAGAGTCAGCGCTCCTCAAACGTAAGAGAATTAATGGCGGTACTAAGGTCTCTCCAAGCAGCAGAACTTCTCTTAAAAGGGAACCACGTTCAAGTTCTGTCAGACAATATAACTACAGTCTGCTATATAAGGCATCAAGGGGGAACTCAGAACCCAGGCCTTCAGGAGGTCGCAGAAAAAATCTTCCTTTGGGCACAGGAAAATATCCTATCTATCTCAGCCCTCCATATCAGAGGGGAGGACAATGTTACAGCAGACTACCTGAGCAGAAGAAGATTCCATCCGGGAGAATGGATGCTGAACAGGCAAGTCTTTCACCAGATCTGCAGGAAATGGGGGTACCCCCAGGTGGATCTCCTAGCCTCCAAGGAAAACGCCCAGGCGTCTCAGTTCTTTTCCCTAGATCCCAGCGGGGATCCTCTGGGGATAGATGCCATGTCAAAATCATGGGACATGGATCTAGCTTACGCCTTCCCGCCAATCCCGCTTATCCCGGCCACCTTGAGGAAGATCAGCGAGAGCTCGGGGAAGTTCATTTTCATAGGCCCAGCCTGGCCGAAGAGGAGCTGGTATCCCCTGTTAGACAGGCTAAAGGTAGAAGAACCAATATCCCTCCCTCTGCAGCCGGACCTTCTCACTCAGGGGTCCCTTCTCCACCCGTATCTGGAAAAGTGGAATCTGAAAGCCTGGATCCTGAAAGGAGAATGCTGAGCAGGCAGGGCTTGTCACATGCTGTAATCTCCACACTACAAAAAAGTAGGAAACCAGTTACAAATGCTATATATAGGAAGATCTGGAACAGATTTAATTCCTGGTTGGCTGATACACATCCATCCAGATCAACTCCTTCCATCGCGCAGATCCTTGACTTCCTACAGAGAGGCTTTGACCTAGGGCTACGCCCTAGCACGATCAAGGTGCAGATATCTGCCTTATCATCCTTCCTGGACTACCCACTAGCAGAACATCGTTGGATAAAGAGGTTTGTAAAGGCTATATCCAGACTAAAACCCACTCTGAGACAGACTGTTCCTCCTTGGGACTTATCTATAGTTCTAGATGCCCTCTGTAAGATGCCCTTTGAACCCTTGGACACCATTCCATTAAAATTGCTCTCCTGGAAGACGGCCTTCTTGGTAGCCATCACTTCAGCACGCAGAATTGGTGAACTTCAGGCCTTATCCATGAAGGAACCTTTCTTAAGAGTCTGCCCGGATCGAATAATTCTTCAGTTAGACCCAGCGTTCCTCCCTAAAGTCGTCTCTACTTTCCATAGGGAACAAGAAATATTCTTACCTTCTTTTTACGCCTCTCCTAGAGATCCGGAAGAGGAGAAGTTCCATTGCCTGGACGTCCGTCGGGCAGTCCTTGAATACCTTCGCCGAACAGATCCTGATAGGAAGGACTCAAACCTCTTTGTACAATTTGGTAGAGCAGGAAGAGGGAAGAAAGTGACTAGAAGGACTCTGACACAGTGGATCAGGTCAACAATTGTGGAAGCATATTGTCTTCAGGATAGTCCCTGTCCTATCTCTATCAGAGCACATTCTACTAGGGCAGTCGCAGCTTCCTGGGCGGAGAAGGCGAACACCTCTATAGATCAGATTTATCAGGCAGCCACCTGGACAAGTTATAACACCTTTTGTAAACATTACAGGTTGAACCTACCGTCCAATCGTCAGCTTTCCTTTGGGCGTAAGGTTCTACAGGCTGTGGTCCCTCCCTGATGGCTAAGTTGGTAACTCTCCCATGTGCTGTCATGGGGGACGTCCTGAAATCGGTAGTTAGTCTTACCGGTAACGTTCTTTCCAGGAGTCCAACATGACAGCACTACTAATTCCCTCCCTATTATGTGATTCAGTGTGATGTTAACATTGCTTATCATATTAGTAATAAAATTGTGTTGCATCCATCCGGTGTAGTAATTTAGAAGACACTGGAGATTGGAGGGATGGGCGGGGCTTTAATCTGTTTCACTTCCTGTCCCAACAGTGATTGGATTGGACATCCTCCCATGTGCTGTCATGTTGGACTCCTGGAAAGAACGTTTACGGTAAGACTAACTACCGATTTTTGTACCATAGTTTGTAAACGCTATAACTTTTCCCCAAACATTTTTTTTTTTATCAAAGACATGTAGAACAATAAATTTAGCGAAAAATTTATATATGGATGTCGTTTTTTTGCAAAAAAAATCGTTAAATTTCAATTAATAACAAAAAAAGTAAAAATGTCAGCAGCAATAAAATACCACCAAATGAAAGCTCTATTAGTGAGAAGAAAAGGAGGTAAAATTAATTTGGGTGGTAAGTTGCATGACCGAGCGATAAACAGTGAAATTAGTGTAGTGCAGAAGTGTAAAAAGTGGGGTTTAAGCTAGCGGGGCTGAAGTGGTTAAGTCACTGCATCTTTATTTTACCTTACAATGACGCTTCAGTAACGGGCAGAGCGGACGGCGGTGTAACGTCACCTACTCATGTGACGCGCCTGCTCTGCCTCCTTCATTCATAAAGTGGGCAGAGCAGGTGCGTCACGTGAGTGACGTTACGCCGCCGTCAGCTCTGCCTGTTACTGGAGCGTCATTGTAAGGTAAAATAAAGATGCAGTGATTAGTCTGCTGTGAGCAGCGGGGCTGGTGCTGTTATGGGGAGGGGGGATCGGTCTATGGCACCATTATGGGGAGGGGGATCTGTGCACTGTTATGGGGAGGGGGATCTAGGCACAGGACCCCCTCTCCATAACAGTGCCGCCCACAATTTGTTTTAATATGGCCTTTGAACATAATTTTTCAAGTAAAATCATATAAACCTCGGTCTTGTATTTCTCCCCCCCCCCCCCCCCCCCCCCGATCGATTAAATTATCGACAACTAATTTATTATTCAAATAATCGTTAGCTGCAGCCCTAGACCCGTGTAAGCACCTTAGCTGGGATTCAAATTGGTGATGTCAGCTTAAAGGGCTTCTGTCACCTCACTAAAGACATTTTTTTTTTTTTTTTGGCTAGTTACATTCCTTATAGTGCGATATATGAGAATATAATGTTGTTACTTTCATTCGGCCGTTTCTTATAAAAACTAAGTTTTATAATATGCAAATCAGGTCTCTACCAGCAAGTAGGGCGTCTACTTGCTGGTAGCCGCTGCAAAAAAACACCCCCTCGTCGTGTTGATTGACAGGGCCAGCTGCGATCTCCTCCTCCGGCCGGCCCTGTCAGCATTTTAAAAATCGTGCGCCTCTGTTCATTCGGCGCAGGCGCTCTGAGATGAGGAGGCTCGTCTCCTCAGAACTCCCTCAGTGCGCCTGCGCCTATGACATCACCAAAAGAGAAGACGTCATCGGCGCAGGCGCACTGAGGGAGTTCTGAGGAGACGAGCCGCCTCATCTCAGAGCGCCTGCGCCGAATGAACAGAGGCGCGCGATTTTTAAAATGCTGACAGGGCCGGCCGGATGAGGAGATCATAGCTGGCCCTGTCAATCAACACGACGAGGGGGCGGTTTTTTGCGGCGGCTACCAGCAAGTAGATGCCCTACTTGCTGGTAGAGACCTGATTTGCATATTATAAAACTTTCGTTTTTATAAGAAACGGCCGAATGAAAGTAACAACATTATATTCTCATATATCGCACTATAATGAATGTAACTAGCCCCCCAAAAAAATGACTTTAGTGGGGTGACAGAAGCCCTTTAATGGCATAGCAGTGTGCCATTGGCACTTTACTTGTGTAATTACACTGGATTCAGATGGCATAATGGCAGTGCTCATGTGCCTATACACCACAGCGTCTAAACTCCGGCCTTACAGCAGACACAGGCTAGCCCTAGTTTGGAAGCAGTGTCCTAAATATGCTGTCTTAATCCAGCCTTGCTTCTCTACCTTAGGGTGCCCATACTCTAGGCTTAGGGTGCCTGACCCCACTAAGCCACACCCTGATCATGTTAGGCAATACTCCCTCCGATTCCGCATCCAATACAAAATAAACTTCATGTCGTCTGCTGTGGAGAGATGGGGACTCTCCCTGCACAGTGCTGCTGTATGAGAGGGAGCGGAGTCCATTCAGGCCCTGTGTCAGACGGAGGACAGGGAGCCTGAAACTGGACCTCTGGCCGCCCTACTTTACCTGCTGAAGTAGCAAACAGCCTGAGAGTGTATTACAGGCTAGATAAGCGCACTGTGAATACATCGACTGAACTTGGCCTACATGCACTTGGTTTAAAAACGACAGCCCTCATATTTCAGTCACTTCAGCTGTCTGGCGTCTGGAGGCCGGGTCACCAGGAACAAGAGGCAAATAGACAATTTTATATACTTAAAGTGTCATTAACTTTATTTTTTATTTCTTGTAGGTAAACAAACTGATCAAATTGGTGAAAGTGGCATTACTTTTTTCATATGCAAGTCTGTATTTAATGTATAAAACTGTAAATGATTCTGAAATGTTGGTAACAAACACTTTATTAACGGTTTCTCAATTTTTTTCTCTTTGGTGTTGGGGCTGAAAATAGACAACCAAATGTTATTATTGGTCTCTCAGAACATGTCAACAATTTACATTAAGGTGCAATGTTCTCAGATATACAGACACCCTGCAGTTATATCTGTGCTCACACAGGACAAATGGTATTTATTGAAAAGTTTTTAAATAAAGCATATATTTAATAAATCAAGTATGTGACTTTAATTTGTGTGTGTGTCCGTGTGTCCGACCGACCAGTGGAAATCTGTGCTTTGGTCTGATGAGTCCAAATTTGAGATCTTTGGTTCCAACCACCGTGTCTTTGTGCGACGCAGAAAAGGTGAACTACATGCCTGATTCCCACCGTGAAGCATGGAGGAGGAGGTGTGATGGGGTGGGGGTGCTTTGCTGGTGACACTGTTGGGGATTTATTCAAAATTGAAGGCATACTGAACCAGCATGGCTACCACAGCATCTTGCAGCGGCATGCTATTCCATCCGGTTTGCGTTTAGTTGGACCATCATTTATTTTTCAACAGGACAATGACCCCAAACACACCTCCAGGCTGTGTAAGGGCTATTTGACTATGAAGGAGAGTGATGGGGTGCTGTGCCAGATGACCTGGCCTCCACAGTCACCGGACCTGAACCCAATTGAGATGGTTTGGGGTGAGCTGGACCGCAGAGTGAAGGCAAAAGGGCCAACAAGTGCTAAGCATCTCCGGGAACTCCTTCAAGACTGTTGGAAGACCATTTCAGGTGACTACCTCTTGAAGCTCATCAAGAGTGTGCAAAGCAGTAATCAAAGCAGAAGGTGGCTACTTTGAAGAACCTAGAATATGACATATTTTCAGTTGTTTCACACTACCAACCTGACTCCCAGTCCAAAGAAATCCAGCCCATACAACTTTAACCAATCTCCAGCAAGCTATGCCTTACTGATGCAGTACTTTTCTGCATTTCAGCTACCTCACCCAGTGAGACTGAACCACCAGGTGAGATACACACCCCCAAGTTCACATCACCAAAATATATATATCAAATTGCAATAGGGCCCATACAGAACACCTACATGTTCTTCTGCCCACTACATGGTAACCAGAGCTCTGAAAATTGGCAGGAATGGAGGGTGAGGTGGTAGAGGAGGCCAACTGCACACCCACCTCACACTACATTTGTATAACATTTTATGTGAAATCAAAGAAAATGGTGGGGGATGGGGCTCTTTTCTATGGAAAGGTTCTCCTGTTCTTGATATCAAATTCTTTACATTCTCAAGGAAACTTTTAGAACAATGATTCCAAGAGGAGGAACTCTTTCTAAAAACGCTACAGCTTATACTACTGGCTTCTGACCTCTACAGCTTATATTACTGATAATAGAGGACCTCCTAACACAGGCATCCTCCAACTGCGGCCCTCCAGCTGTTGCAAAACTACAACTCCCAGCATGCCTGAACAGCCTACAGGTATCAGCCTATAGCAGGGCATTATGGGAGGTATAGTTTTACAACAGCTGGAGGGCCGCAGTTGGAGGATGCCTGTTCTAACACCTCTACAGCTTATATTACTGATAATAGAGGAGGACCTCCTTCTAACACCTCTGCAGCTTCTAGCAATGATAATAGAGGAGCACCTCCTTCTAACAACTCCATTCTAGCTGATTCTATAGTGAACGGGCTAGATTACTGACTCCAGGAGGAGGACCTCCTTCTAACACCTCTACAGCTTATATTACTGATAATAGAGGAGGACCTCCTTCTAACAACTCCATTCTAATATATTACTGACTACAAAGTGTGGACCTCCTCCTAACAACTGCATGTTAGGGACCATGCACACAGACGTGTGCCTTTCGAGACATAGCGTTCATGAGCAGGCCATATGTCCCAGAGCGGCATCAATCATGTCCCATGATAATACGAGTCTGGGACGGTAGTCCCGTGGGTCGCTCGATGTGCACTGCATTATAGTAAACTATGAAGCTATGCGCTCTGGCACATATGCCCTGCTCACGGACTGTATATCTCAGATGGTATATGTTTACGTGCATGGACCCTTATTAGAATAGTTGGAGAAATAAGGTCCTCCTTCTGGAGCCAGTAATATGGTAGAATAGGAATGTTAGGAGGAGGTCCTCCTGGAGCCAGTAGGATATGCTTTAGAGGTGTTAGAAGGAGGTCCTCCTGGAGTCAGTAATCTAGCCTGTTCACTATAGAATCAGCTAGAATGGAGTTGTTAGAAGGAGGTCCTCCTCTATTATCAGTAATATAAGCTGTAGAGGTGTTAGAAGGAGGTCCTCCTCTATTATCAATAATATAAGCTGCAGAGTTGTTAGGAGGTCCTCCTCTATTATCAGTAATATAAGCTGTAGAGATATTAGAAGAAGGTCCTCCTCCTGGAGTCAGTAACCTAGTCTTTTCTATACAGAGCAGGCTAGAATGGAGTTGTTAGAAGGAGGTCCTCCTCTATTATCAGTAATATAAGCTGTAGAGGTGTTAGAAGGAGGTCCTCCTCCTGGAGTCAGTAATCTAGCCCGTTCACTATAGAATCAGCTAGAATGGAGTTGTTAGAAGGAGGTCCTCCTCTATTATCATTGCTAGAAGCTGCAGAGGTGTTAGAAGGAGGTCCTCCTCTATTATCAATAATATAAGCTGCAGAGTTGTTAGGAGGTCCTCCTCTATTATCAGTAATATAAGCTGTAGAGATATTAGAAGAAGGTCCTCCTCCTGGAGTCAGTAACCTAGTCTTTTCTATACAGAGCAGGCTAGAATGGAGTGGGCAGAAGGAGGTCCTCCTGTATTTGCTGTGGCTTATTGAGTTAATATTGGTCCTCTCTGAGAAGTCCTTAATCTAGTCGGCTGTGGCAGATAAAACTGTGAAATTAAAATGGACGGGCTCAAATAATTTTGTACAAAACGATTTGCCAAATATCTCTAACTTATTAGTTCAGCATTTGATATTATGATGCAATTTTGTACTTTATTTGGTTTGCAGTGAGCTGTTGCATTCCTTGTTTTGTTTAACAGTCTTGTTCTCAGCCATAGCAACGTGCCCCTGCGCTTTGGGATGTGCTGACTGACCCCCTTTTTTCTCTGCAGTTTGTGCTGGAGGTGTGGCTGCCTCTTTAGTCGTGCACTCCTGACCAGCTCGTTTGTCCCACAGGTTGATTTTAATTAGTGTTAGTATATAGCCTGGCCCACTCCCCATCACTCACTGAAGCCACATGGCACCAGGAGAGAGATAGTGTGTGGACTCTCATTGCAGTCCTTGGTGACCATGTTGCGCCGGGGGTGGTGTGGAGTGGGCCCGGCGTGCATGCTGGTGACTGCTTTCCCTGGATATAGTGGAGGCCATTTTGGCACCGAAAATGACGGAAATTCAGGCGGATCCAGCATGTAAGTGGAACCTGCACTTTCTGAATTGTATGATAGCTGCTATGGCACATAACAGATATATTTAGTGTTAGGAACCCGTCTAACTAGAGATTGCCTTGACGGTCGGCAGACGGGCTCAAATAATTTTGTACAAAACGATTTGCCAAATATCTCTAACTTATTAGTTCAGCATTTGATATTATGATGCAATTTTGTACTTTATTTGGTTCGCAGTGAGCTGTTGCATTCCTTGTTTTGTTTAACAGTCTTGTTCTCAGCCATAGCAACGTGCCCCTGCGCTTTGGGATGTGCTGACTGACCCCCTTTTTTCTGTGAAATTAAAATACATGAAGCGGTCGGGGTGGTTTTAGAAGTGGTATTTTGATTGACACTTGTGTGTTTTATTGGCAAAACCACACAGCCATTAATGAGAGTTTAAACAGAAAATGGCCGCGCTGGCCGCATGTCGGCTTAGAATTACATCATTGGTGTAGGAAATGATAAATGAGCCGGGCCACCCCTTCCCCGCCATTCCTCCTTATTTAGAACTGGTGTAAGTGACTTGGAAGGGGAAGAAGTCTTAGATTTTGCCGCAAATCACTTTTGCGAAAAAATCTGCACCAAAAGGTCGTATATATTTGAAAATAAATGACCCCTTAGTTCTATTTTTATGTATTTGTGAAAACAAGCAGAATGGAATTTTTTCTATTGCATCAATGAAAATATATATGAAAAAATGAAATAGGAAATTCATAAATCTAGTAAAACAGTTTCCAGAATTAAGAATGCAAAGAATTTAATAAGTAACATGAAGAACAGGAGGACCTCCTCCTAGCAACTCCATCCTAGCCTGCTTTATAGTGAACAGACTAGATTTCTGACTCCAGGGGGAGGTCCTCATTGTAACAACTCCATTCTAGGCTGCTCTACACTGAACAAGCTAGAATACTCACTCCAGGGTGAGGACCTCATTGTAACAACTCCATTCTAGCCTGCTCTACACTGAATAGGCTAGATTACTGACTCCAGGGGGAGGACCTCATTGTAACAACTCCATTCTAGTCTCAACCATTTGTGACACAGGAACCGCAATACTCAGTCTCACTTCCGGGAATACTACATCACGTGACCGGATACAGCCGGGAAAGAAAACAAGAAAGGGGGGAGAGGAGAGGGATTCTCGGCGCCACCAACAGGGCGTATGTCGTATCGGCACGGTGGATCCAGCGCGTCGTCTCAGGTTAGTGCAGTGGTAGGTAACAGCACGTGCACGGGGTGTCATATGGTGTGTAATACAGCCTCTTTCCTTAAATAGAAACATCATGCTAACATTCTAGTTATAATAGCAGTATGGTATTTAATACCTCCCAACTTTTTAAAATCGCAAATAGGGACAACGTGCCACTAGGATTGTCACCTTTTCCAAGAAAAAATAAGGCCAAGTGAAGCCACACTCCAAAGGGGGTCTGGTTTGTGTTTGCCCCCCCCCCCCCAATACTTTAACCCCTTAAGGATTCAGCCCTATTTCACCTTAAGGACCAGGCCATTTTTTGCAAATCTGACCAGTGTCACTTTATGTCACGGAAGGTGTACAGGAAACAAGACAACACAAAATGAATATACGACTCACTGGATACAAAACTAAGGAACAAAAGGGAGACCTCTGCATCAGACCTGGCTCTCTCCCTTACTGCTCAGCCTATGCGATAATCCTAATGGTAGATGATCGCATATCCTTGTACCTCGACTGTATAACACCTGAACACCCTATAATAGTGAGGGGACACGGCCACCGGCTCCCTACACTAGATACGGAGGGAGTCAGGGTCACCTGGGATCCAGGTGTGGGGGGGCACACTTCAAAAGGCAACACTCAATGGGATAGTGATAATACAATTTATTCTAAAATTTAAATTAAGAGCATACCCCTAAAACATACATAAAATATGGTACATCAATTAATCTGAACCATTCCAATCCAATGCACACACAGTTGACAAATATAATATATCCGCCAAATGGCTGTGGCAATTTATATTGTTTACCACAATCGGCAATGCTGTCCACAATAATATCCCGCAAAATGCCCAGCACCTTTTAGCATCAGAGGGTAATGTCCCGCAAGTATGTGAAGCTACAGAGGGTAATGTCCCGCAAGTATGTGAAGCAAATATATATGTTAGCGTCCACTAACCGAGCCGATGATGGGCCTGTTCAGTCCAATGTGCTTCTAATATGCGGCCCGTAGTTATGAGCTCAACAATCTTTAAATACAGTGAATTTGATGCTCCAAAACGAGCCCGGTCTTACCCGTCACCGCTGCTGTAGCGTTGGTCCAGGAGGCCGCACACCCGCAGCGTCCTGTTCATATGGCAAGACACAGCAGATTCTTTGGATTTATTTCTTCAGGACATCAACAAGAATGATAGGAATTTGGTGTTCACCCCTAGTATTAGTAAATTGAAAGTAGAATTTTTAGACCTTGAGATATGGGTGAAAGGGGACCAGCTACAATGTAACACATTTTTCAAACCAGTCGCTAAAAACAGCTTTATTAGATATGCGAGCTGTCACCTACCTCGTTGGCTTACAAATGTGCCAACCAGTCAGTTCCGTAGGCTGCGGCGGAACTGTACTGATGATAGTAGATTTGAGGAGGAAGCGACTGTTTTGAAAGAACAATTGTTAGAAAGATATTATCCGGTGCAGGTGATCGAGAGGTCACTTGAAAAGGTGAAGAAAATGGAAAGAAAAGATTTCTTTCTGGCAAGGGATCCCCAACCTTGTGATGAGGTATTGAGAATTATTTTACCCTTCAATTCTCAATACAAAACAATTGAGAGGAGCATCCGCAAACATTGGGGACACCTATTAAATGATAAGTTGGTTGGTCCCCTTTTAAGTGAAGTTCCCAAAATTACATATACTAGGGCAAATAACCTGGCCGGGAAGATAGCCCCAACAGTGAAGTTGAGAGAGGAAAGCCATAATAAAGTAAAAGAAAATTGGTTAGCAGTAAAAGGATTCTTTAAATGTGTTCTTGTGAGGGTTTGTCCTGTAGGGATGGGACATCGCATTTTGGCCGTTTATCGACACTGTGATCTCCCCTCCCCGCAGGACGGCTTTTCTTAACAACAGAAAGTCAATTAATTTCCGTTCAACTATAGAAAGCTAAAGAATTTTTCAACCCTATAAGTTCTGGCTGGCCATCCCCATATATGATGGCAAAATTTGAAGCAATTATGAAAAAAACGCATGTCAATAAGAAAAAACGCATGGAAACCGCGGGGCACACTATTGCGGTTCTGATGCGGTTTTTATGCGTTTTGGTGTGAGACCTTGTAGTCTTCTCCAGTACCAAATGATATATGTTTGGGGTATATGTATTTATTATTTTAATGTATTTTAAATCAAAAAGTAGGATTAAATGCGCATGTATAAGAATATGTATCCGGTGAAGGAAAGCGAATCCACCCCATATAATAGAAAGAGCTCAAACAATATGGAGTAAGGGGTGGAGCTGCCCACATATAAAGAGTGAGGATCCGTTCACTCAGTAGGCCACTGAGGAAGGGGCTTGAGACCCCGAAACGCGTCTGGCGGTGTCTAGAGTGAGCGTTGATCCACGCAATAGTGAAGAAAAGAAAGAAAGCCGGCAAGGAAAGAAAGAGACGCTTAATAAATAACATCGAGTGGAAGCTGACGCTTGAGAGTGACGTCACACGAGCTTGCATCCGGTCCCCTTGGTTACCAGGTCACGTGGGACGCCGCGTACAGGCAGAAGCACACCACGTGGGACGCTGCGGGTGTGCGGCCTCCTGGACCAATGCTATAGCAGCGGTGACGGGTAAGACCGGGCTCGTTTTGGAGCATCAAATTCACTGTATTTAAAGATTGTTGAGCTCATAACTACGGGCCGCATATTAGAAGCACATTGGACTGAACAGGCCCATCATCGGCTCGGTTAGTGGACGCTAACATATATATTTGCTTCACATACTTGCGGGACATTACCCTCTGTAGCTTCACATACTTGCGGGACATTACCCTCTGATGCTAAAAGGTGCTGGACATTTTGCGGGATATTATTGTGGACAGCATTGCCGATTGTGGTAAACAATATAAATTGCCACAGCCATTTTGCGGATATATTATATTTGTCAACTGTGTGTGCATTGGATTGGAATGGTTCAGATTAATTGATGTACCATATTTTATGTATGTTTTAGGGGTATGCTCTTAATTTAAATTTTAGAATAAATTGTATTATCACTATCCCATTAAGTGTTGCCTTTTGAAGTGTGCCCCCCCCCCCACACCTGTTTCTTTACACGCACCTTGTCTTTTGGTCCTAAGGGTGGGACCAGGGGGTGTGCACCTTATACATATAAGAAGAGGGTGAGCCACTGTTTTCCATATATCTTCACCTGGGATCCAGCAAACAGAAAAACACAAATGAATGCACAACACTTATCTTGTAGAAGAGTGGGAAGTAGGATCAGCATGCACACACACTCCAGGAAGTAATATAAACCACAAACTGATGCACTATGGGGAGGAATTTAAAAGGATGCAATCAGTCCAACTACATGACAGCTGAGCGAGGCTAACGAGATGAGGAACTGAAAGCAAAACAAAGGAAGCTCAAGGAGGAGGTTCTGAAAGGCATCTGTCAGAGCTTCTCAGATGTCTGGTGGTGACAGTACCCCTCCTTCTACGAGTGGACTCCGGACACTCGGAGCCCACCATCTCAGGATGGGACCTATGGAAAGCCCTGATGAGACGAGTGGCCTTAATGTCCGTCACTGGGACCCACATCCTCTTCTCAGGACCATAACCCTCCCAATGAACGAGGTACTGGAGAGAACCGCGGACAACACGAGAATCCACAATCAAAGAGACCTGAAATTCAAGATTACCATCAACCATAATCGGAGGAGGAGGCAAAGACGAGGGTACAATGGGTTGGACATAAGGTTTTAATAAGGACTTATGAAAAA